>NC_140337.1:5043838-5447262 GCF_963514085.1 Chelon labrosus | reverse complement strand
AGGGTGACCAAACGGAGGGAGGAGGGAGGGGGAAACGGCGTATGCTTGTATACAACCCTGATTTCCATTTTTTTCCCAACTCGTAATGTATTTAATTCAAGTGAAACGTAATCATGACGTGTCGTGTCATTAATCTCCTCGCCGCCTCTCCCGTAAGTACACTGAGTCTTTACTTTCAACATATATCCTATATCTACATTTATCTACTTACATTTTAGCCACCACTATGTTTACATGTAGTCACTTTTACGGCGGTGGTGAAACATTTCCAAAAATAATTGTTGTATTTACCGCGACTGTTTGTTGTTGCCCCCTTTTTTTTTTTTTTTCTTTTTCCTCCACGAGCAACACACGGGGTAACGGCCAGCACAGTTGTTGCCGTGTCTTTGGTCAATTTCTATTTCGCTTTCTTTACAAATAAATAGTGTTTTCGGCAATGTGTGCGTGCGTGCGTGCGTGCGTGCGCGCGCGGGGCGCCCGTGCTCGCATGTGAGTGACTGGCGTGAAGCATGTATGTTAAACCGCGCGCGCTCGGGACCACTTTAACGTGTGTGTCATGTATGTGAGCCGGTGTATGTGCGCGCGCGGCCGCCACATACATGCATGTAGCCCTCAGTCCCCCTTCTTCCGACAGCCGTGACATGACCGGGGAGAGAGAGAGGATAGACGGCGGATAAAAGCGGAGAAATCGCGCTGTCGAGAAACGTACTCGGCGTTAACAGTTTAAAGATTCGGCGAGTCGACCCGAAATTGGAGCCGACTTTTTTTAAAATGGTTGCAAGTGCACGAAAAGTCACTCGGAGTGGCTCGAGATGTATTTGGTTTTTGTAAAATAAAAAAAAAATAAAAAATATCCGCGTAACTTCAACCAAAATAAGTTGTTCTTGTCAGTTATTCGTATCCGAGTAGGGGAGCAGTGCTTCATAACCTCTCCGATAAAAAATAAATAAATAAATGAAACGTATGACTTTTTTTCAAAAAAAAAAAAAAAAAAAAAAGTATCTGTTACAAAATAAAAGAGAGAGAGAGGACAAGTTCTCGGTGCGTAACGGGAGGATTTCGATAAGCCGCGGACATATTGTCCGGGCGTAAAAGTGGCTATATATTTATTTATTTGCACGTTAGCGAGTTGATTCACAAAGCGTAATTTGTAGGTAGATGCGATTAGCTTGACTAATTCTTTTGTTGGACACACATTAGGCATTGTGTGGTGCGTTGTTTTCGAGATAAGCACCGCCACTCTCGCTTGGGATATGCGCAAAAAAAAAAAAAAAAAAAAAGAAGAAGAAAAACGCACCCACGGGCTGCGACGGTGCTTTTTTATAAACGTTATACTTTTACTACAATGTTTACTACAAAACGTTTAGTTGTCCTAACATCACCTCCCGGGTCCTGAAGCTCGGAAAGTAGCATAGCAAGTGTGGCATGCAACGCTGTATCCGTGTGTGTGTGTGTACAATTTCCAGATTGTATTGTGTAAAGATAAGTTACCGGGTTTCATCTCCGGTTTATAAAATGTGCGTTTTTGGACACGGCGTCTCCTTTCGGGACTGATGTCGGTGCGAGATTGGCAGAGGATTCAAGATGAAATCCATGATGGCACTTTTTTTTTTTTCCTCCTCCCGTCCTCTCGCTTGCTCGCTCACTCGTCTTTTTCCCCTCCCTTAATCTTTTGTATAGAAAATTTAGGAACAAAATGGAGCAGGGGAGAGAGCGATAGATAGGCTGACATGACACACACACGCCACCCCCCGACTTCTCCAAACTACATCCCCACTGTTTATGATTTTTAATCGCGTTTTTTTTTCTCCTCTCCCCCCTTTTTTCTTCTTTTCTTGGATTGTGCGCGGACACCATCTGCGGGCAGGGTTAATCTCATTTTAGTGGGGGGCGTTTATTAGTGCATTGTTTGTTGATGGTTATTTATTTCATTAATGTGCCTCTAATTGAGATGGCCGCGAGAGGGAAGAGGGGAAAGAGCGTGCTGAAAATGGTTGCACGTTATTGACGCACATCACAGGGGCGAGGAGGAAATTCCTCTTGAGATAAGGCGCAGACGTGTCATCTGGGTTGACCAAAGACACTCCCGTCGCCTTTTCTATATCCAATGGAATATGTTTAGGGATCCTGAAATGCCCTATTTTTATATCCACCCAAAATGTCACACTCTTGAGAGCTGTGTGCACAGTGGAAGTAGGTTGACATTGCCTGCTTGTCCTATAATCAGGGATGCTTAAACTCTCTTTTCCTCATCTTTTTTATTTTGGCATTTTTAAACATGTTAACTTCTCGTGTTTAAAAAAAAAAAAAAAGATGATATGATTATGAAAGAAAGCTCTCTGTGCACGGGAAACTGTGCATTTTGGTCAAAGTGAGTCTTTTTCTTTAGATTACTGCACACAAGAGCGACCTTTCCCGAGATTAACAGATCAAAACTGAAGCGTTTTCACGCAGTTCTTTTACCTTCTGTTAACAAATCTCTGTTAGAAAAAGTGTCCACGCCTCTACAGCTTGCGTGCTTTCGCATGTAGCGTGATCCGGAAGCCGCATTTGGTCAAAATGAGTCCTTTTCTTTAGATGTCTGCACACAAGAGCGACCTTTTCCGAGGTGAACGGATCAGAAACTAATCGTTTTCACATCATCCTTTACCCTCTAATAAAAATAATCTCTGCTAAAGAAGTGTCCACGCCTCTACAGGTTGCGCGCTTTCGCATATAGAATGATGTGGAAGCTGCATTTAGTCCAAATGAGTCTCTTTCTTTAGATTTCTGCACACAAGCTCAACCTTTTCTGAGGTCGATGCATCAAAAACGAAGCATTTTCACATGACGTTTTGCCTTCTAGTAAAAGAATCTCTGTTAAAGGAAAGTGTCCACACCTCTACAGGTTGCGCGCGTTTGGATATAGCATGATTTGGAAACTGTGCCTTTGGTCAAAACGAGCCGTTTTCTTTAGATGCCTGCACACGAGAGCGACCTTTTCTGAGGTTAACGGATCAAAAACGAAGAATTTTCACATAATTCTTTAACCTCTGCGGAAAAATCTCCTTTAAAAAAGTGTCCACACCTCTACAGGTTGCGTGCTGTCCGATATACCATGATTCGGAAACTGTGCATTCAGTCAGAATTAGTCTTTTTCCTTTAGATTGCTGCACACAAGCGTGACCTTTAATGAGGTTAACAGATCAGAAACTTAAGCATTTTTCACATAATGTTGCACATATTATTAAAAAAAAAAACAGACAAGGGTTGTGCGCTCTCCGATATACCGTGATCTGACGTTAAACAGGTCGGGAACTATAGCTGCGGTGGCGAATCTGAAACACAAGCCCGTCATTTAAAAAAAAGAAGGGTCTAATGGTTTTGCCTCATTCAGACCTCTGTCTCCCTGTTGTGCTCAAGCACTATCCTCCTCCTCCTCCTCCTCCTCCTCCTCGGCCACCATCAATGCCGCCTACTTCCCATCTTTGTACATGCTGTACTGTACTTGAAGGGGCACACACACCCCATCCAGGTGGCACTTGGGAGCGAGATTGTACGTGAGGGAGACAGAGACAGAGGGAGAGAGAGAGCAAAAAGGGAGACGAGTGTAGCACCAATCAAGGCTTCTGATTGATATAATTGGGTCATTAGTGCGCTGCGGGAGAGGCACCTGCTTGCCCTCAGTTAGGGAGAATCTACTGCATTGTGACATTTTGAGACTGTCGAGAGTTCTGCTGGCTGCTCGGGATTAGAGCGCATTTAGAGCTTTAGGGTCTTACTTAAATAGTATGCCACTTTTGTTGAGTTTGCAGGCCAGCTCGAAAATATTTGATTTTTTTTTTTTTTTTTTTGTTGTTGCAGTAGAAGTGGACAGGTAGAGAGCTCGCTTTTCCTCTTGTTCGGACGTACCGAAGCAGGCAGGGACACCTGTCTGATCGCCATTTCCAACGCCGCAGCATTCCTGCGCATGTCGCGACCAATCTTGCCAGGTGTGTGGCGGTAAGAAAGGAGGAACTCTGTCCAAAAGAAGGCGCCCTTTAAAACGGTTAGTCCGTCACCCTTGTCCGTTGACCTTTGACTTCCAAAATATCCCACAAAGTAGCTGTCTTCATGTTAATCCCCTAAGAAAAGTCACTTTTCAAGGTCCCCTTGAGCACACTGAGTTATCTGGAACTGCACCAAGCGGTGTCCATTTAACTACTATGACGTTACGGTGTAACTGTTTCAAGCAAGGTGTTGCTAAGAAAGGGAACACATGCTCCACAAATTTCCCCAGGGTGACTGAAGAATCAACCCAGTACTCTTTTACAGTTACTATTTTTTCCTACGGTAAGGCTCTTCTAGGTGTTCACATGTCTGATATATGTGAAACACAAATTCCACAAGGAGGTCACAGTTTAGGGTCAGCGTCCCTGGAGCTCGTGGGTAGTGGGCGTCTCGCTCAAGGACACCGAGGAGGACTGGGCGTCGCTGACGGGAGTTAGAATCCTTGTATTTCTGTGCCAGTTTTAGAATATTTATCATTTGACTGACAGTTTTCTGCAGCGGTTCGGATGTGTGATTGGGAAAAGGTTCGCATCACCTGTGGGACTCGTAATTGCTCCCTCCCTTTCGCTTCTTTTCTCTCAGCCCCAGCAGGTGATCGTCAGCGAGCTCAGATATGCCTTTTTAGGAACAACACGTGGAGTGATTTGCATGCTCCGACCGTTTCTTCTTTTAAAGGCTTCAGTCGTGTAATCCCGAATCAGACGAGTCGCTCGGCGCTCCCGCTCATTGGATTCGACGCAGCGCGGCCCTGTATGACTTGGAGCGAGAATCCCGTTTCTCTGCCGAGGCGCTGTGATGTTTCCAGCGTTCAAATCCGCTCGCTCAGATCTGGCACCGCCGCGGCGCCGCCGGTTCGCCGCTCTGCGGCTGCGAGTAAGTGTCGGCTCGTGTTCTCAGCTGGAGGAGGAATTCATTCAAAAAGAGATGGAGCAAAAGCTTGAGAGGAGGTGGAGAGGAGGAGTAGGAGATATTAAGTGTTAAGGGTAGACTGGAAGAAAAAAAACGAGGGGAGAGGAAAATGCTGCCTCATATTTTCTCAACGTTTGGCTTAGTTGGCCTAACCAGATAAAGAAAAAGGAGCTAAGGACAGACTGTGCTTGAGTTCTTTCCTCACAACTTTACTTCCGTTCCCAGACCAACACGACATCGTGTTTTTTCTACGCGAGGCATCTACAAGTCAAATCTTTACGGTTACTGGCGGAGACGCAGTGGGAGACTTTCCCCCTTATCACTGCTGGAGCCGAAGATGAGTGGAGAGGGAGAGCCAGGCGAAGTTGGAGCGAAGCAGGGGGGTTCAGGGAAAGGTGAAGTAAAGGAAATGAATACCGTCTGCGGGGAAGTTCGCCACGTGACCGTGCGATAAAGACCACAGGGCCAAATTGTGCTGCGCCGCACAGAGAGCGGACTCCCCACCTCTTCCTCTCTCAATCACTCATCTTCTATTTCACACCCATCTTTTTTTTTCTCTTTCTTCTTCTTGTGGTCAGTCTCGCTTATCCCCAAAGGACTCCTCACCTCGCGCCGTCGCGTGAAGTAGCACGGCGGGAAGAGAGATGCACTTGTAGGGAATCGCGGAAACGCACGCACACGCAGCCTCCAGATTTACTTTAAGCCCCGAGGCCCGAGCCTGAGACCTTGCAGATGCCTATTTTTAGGTATAAGGCGAAGGACGTGTGAAAAAAAAAATAAAATAAAACCACACACACAGGCGCAGACGAAAACACAAAGGTAGTTCCTCCTGGTTGGTTCTTAACCTCGGGATTCCTGAAGGGGTCACAAAAGGCTGGAAGAGTTTTAGCACTTAAGGCTAACAAAAGTATTGAAATGAGCAACCTAAGGAGGGAACCAGGAAGTATGTTTGGTCATTAAAAGGCAGGGAACAAGTGACAAGCACAAACCCTCGTAATAAACTCACACATTTACACCCCCTAATGTAAATCTGAACAGACGTTGCACTTCCTGCCCACACACACTGTTAAGAGGGGGAAAAAAAAAGCGAAGGGAGTTCTCACCCTGATATTTACAATTACTACGTGTAGCTCGGTGGCGTGTACGAACCTGCGCTAACTGGCTTTGCTATTAAACCGTAGCACTCAGTGGATATTTACACAGTGACATCAAATCCCTCCAAAAAAAAATAAACTTGCCCGAACATATTGCGCTCCTACTCCCTTGGTAACTATTTAAGGGACGTGATGTATGACTCAGCAGCAACCCCGCCGCCCACACACAAACACACACCTTGACACACAATCCAGAAGAACTTATCAATATTTAAACAATGCAGGTTATTATTACAGCTGTGTGCAGATTCCAGCGAACGTAATTCGGGGACTAAAATCAGTTACCTCGGTGCCCGCAAAGTTGCACTGCAATTACTGTAATGACAAACATCGTGGCGATGCTTAACACAACGGCGATGTGCTTTTAAGCTGTCATTACCGTGCGAATCGCAATGTCATTACACCTCGACACAAAACGCTGGAAAATTCAGGGTCAGGGGAAAAAAAATAAAAAACGGGCAAGGTAAATCCTGCCATACCCACGTTTTTCACTCAAGACTGGCCTGACTGTGTGATTCACTTGGCTCGATTCGCGTTTTGCACCTGATGTTAAATATGCATTTCCGTGATGTACTCTTAAACTCTCCTTCCCTTGCGGGCACGCGCGCCGCGTCCTCGTAAGGCGCCCGCACCAGTTGAAGCTGGCGTGGGTGCGACCCATTCGCGTGCATTTTCCGAGTGCGCCATTTGCGCGCCGGGGATGAATCGTTGGTGATGTGAACAAATGCCTCTCTGACCGTGTACGGAGGTGGTTTAGTTGACTGGTTCGTCAGTGAATTTCTTGGTTCATTTGCACCTGGGTTTCTGTGTGCTTCTGCCGCACCTGATTCCAATCTGATTCCTGTCCCTCAGTCGCCCCCTTCCCCGAATCATTTGCTGCACCTTATCTCCCTCTCTTCATCTATCCAAATTTTCTTTATTGGCATGACAGGGCCGGCGGTTGGCGACAGCCACCGTCACGGTGGAACAATGCATTGTGATGGTGATATTCATATGATAATGCCATCAGACTTAACACTGCTGCAAATACATTTGGATAGCCAGTCTCCCCTTTTTCTTCCTTTCCCCTTTTCTGCACCACTGTCTCGCTCTCTCTCTATCTATCTATCTATCTGCATGTATATTTCTGTGTTGACTTTTCAAATGGTTCTTAAATCTGTTGTTCTCTCTTCATGTTGTGCCCCAGCCTGCCACTCCAGCTACTCTGATGTCTCTGCTTTTCTCTGTTTCAGCATGTCTGTGTCTTTCTATTTTTTCCATCCTCCCCCCAGCCCCTCAACACCATGTTGGCAATCAAATTAAATCATTTTCATTCACATGGCTTCTGACAATGTTTTTTTTCTGCGCTGGCCAGTTTGTAACGGCACTGTATATTTCTCTCCGTCTCCCTCTTTCTTTCCCTCCGTCTGCCTCCTTTCTCATTTTTTGCTCTTCGCCATGTTGGCAGGGCCCAATCTACCAGCTGATATCAGCATTCCCTGGCACTCTGCCAACTGGCAACACTGCAGGAGAGAAAAAAAAAAGAGAGAGGGAGAGAATGAAAGAAAATTAGTGAATAATAGACGGAGGGAGTGAGCGAGAGAAAGAGAGGGGGATGGGAGACGTATGAATCGGGGAGAGAAAGAAAGACAGAAGGGAAAGGAAGAACAATAATGGTGGATTAAGAAAGGACTCTGTGGTTGTGTGTGTGTGTGTGTGTGTGTGTGTGTGTGTTTATGTGATTGATATGCTGTGATATCCCTGTGAGTCATAGCTGAGCTAAAATGTCAACTGGCTACATGAGAATCTCTTTGTCATCCAGGCTCAGTGACACACACACACACACACGCAAATCCGACAGATCATATAAACACATATGTGACCATACCGCCATGTGAACAAAAATGTGGCTGACACACCTGCGAACACAGATGCTCCATTGTTTGCCACAGTGATATATGACCTTTTGTTTTGTTGTGGGCGCCCGTGCTGTGCCGCGTCTAACCTCCACCGAATGATGGGCCAGAAACAGCCTATGTGCATAAATCCAGTCTAACTGCTGTGCACTCAAAATATCTGGGCGTGTGAGCGTGCTTGCCAAAGCGCTTGTGTGTTCAATATGCTGTATATCACACTTTACATTTTAGCTGACTGTGTTATCCGGGGTGACAGTCGCAGTTCAGTCAACACAACAAAGCTTACATTTGTAAATTAAACAAGTAACCATGACTAAGCAATGTATGGGTGAATGCCACCACACCCAAGCAGCAGATTTAATGAATATTGCTGTGCTTAAGTGCATGCGTACTGTATGTGTGTGTGTGTGTGTGTGTGTATGTGTACGAGGCTGATTTAAGCAAAAAGCTGCTACTGTATGAGTGTACAGGAAGGGCGTGTGGGGAAGTCAAAACATTGCGCGCCCATCCTGTTTGGGACTGTCTATGTCCTGTGGTGGTGCCCTTAACTCCTAAACACACACAGATACACACCGATGCACATTCACACTCCGGCTAATCATCCCATATGTGCTAACAGTATGCTGGAGTGTATTGTGAGCACACGCAGGAGGCGGAACAGGTGCACACCTGTTACACATTCAAGCGTATGCACACACCTACGCAGACCGAGAGGAGTAAATGAAGAAGATCAAATGAAGACTCGCTTAAACATGCACATACATTAAAGCACATTCAAAACGGCGCTATAATGAGGACCCATTTGATTGTTTTGCTATTAGCATTTATGACGGAGTGCGTTCAAAGTGTCTCCGCGCAAATTGCTTTTAATCCTGTTTAGCAACAACCCGCAACCTGCAGATCATTGCTCCATATTTCAAAAGCATTACATTGATACGGATATTCCTAATTCACCTAAAGCCTTCACTCCGATAACAGCTTCAATGATTTGCTTAATGTGTTTTGCAACTGGCGACAACTTCAAGTGGCGTAATTGTTTGATTTTTGATTGCAAATAAGATATTTAAGTGAAGCCGCTCTTTTGTCATCATGCACTGATTGTGGTCTATTTGCTTGTTTTTGCCCCCAGAAAATTAAAGGAGGAGGCTGCCACAGAAGTGTGTCCCCCCTCGGCCGAGACACTGAAGAATGGCATAACATCACACGCACTGCTGGTAATGCTCTATTCCCATTTTCACACATGCATTAACACATACAGAGAAAAACCCTTGAATTATGTGTAGTCTTGGTTATTTAGCCGAGCTGGTCAAGGTCATGTTACAGAGTTATGCACAGCATGCAAATGTAACCTTTTCTTGAGGTTTTTAACTTGTAACTCCTCCTGAGTCATGAGCCTATTATCCATCTCTCTGTTTCTCTTTGTGTTTTGTACTGACAGAGGATGGATTCTCCACCGGAGTGTGTGTTGTCTCTTTCTTGTGAGCAGCCCCAGTCGCCCCCAACACTGCCATCTCTGGACCACAGTCCCCAAGCCTCCTCTCCTCACACTCAGCTCTCTCTGCCCGACAGCCCGGTTGTCCTTCCCGTTCACAGCCCCGAAACTTCCCCTCAGAGCCCAGACACCACGCCTTATTTTCCCCTCTCTCCCTTCCCCCTGCATGAGGACAATAATGACAGTCACCATGATGTGGATGAAGAGGATGACGAGGAAGGCCTGGATGGAGTTCCGCCATCCCCGACACCGGCAGTGGCTCTGTTCCCAGGAGGTGGGGGTCAAGAAGCTGGGTGCAGCCCCTGCTTGGACTCCTCTCCCCCAGATACGCCATCAGCACCATTACTTGGTTACGGTGCCCTGGAGCTTGCCCTCTCTTCGGGACAGAGTGGAAATTGCAACGATGAGCTAGACCTCCAGCTGTTCCAGAAGGATACTGTTACCAGGGCGATACCTGGAGGCGGAGGGGCCTCATCAGGGCCTGCACTCAGGTTTCCCTGTCATGTGTGCGGGAAGAGATTCAGATTCCAAAGCATTTTGTCGCTTCACGCTCGAGCTCACAGTCTGGACCGAGACCGTAGAGCTTCAGCCCTATACCGGACTGGACTCCCATCAGCTCCCCTAAAGCAACACCTCAAAATCCAGCAGAACCACAAAGACTTGTTCCCGAATCACAGAAGCCACCCAAGCCAGCGTTTACTGCCAGGGACTCTCATCCAGCATCTCACAGAAGAAGAGGATGTCAATGGTGAGGTCAAAGGTCTTGATGATGGCCTGCACACAGACCAGAACCCAAACTTTTTACTGGAAGACAGCACACCTTTGACCCCTCCACTCACAGAGGACCCACTGTCTGTGACCTCTCCCTACTCTTCCACCATCGGGGAGGGTGCGTCTACTTCTATAGCGCCTACGTTTCGCTGTCATGCCTGCAAAGGGAAATTCCGCACAGCTTCGGAGTTGGCGCGCCATGTCCGCATTCTCCACAATCCATATAAATGCACTCTTTGTCCTTTCTCTGCCAGCCAAGAAGAGAGCCTGGCATCTCACTTGCAGGAGTGCCACCCTTCCCCTGAGCTACCTGCTTTGCCTCCAGCCTACAACTCCAGGCCCATCATTGCAACCCCTGACACTCCAGTGCCCACCCCGACCCATACCCCAGCCCCAGCCCCAAGTAACCCACAAATGACATCAGCCTCTACAGCGGCTGCGTCCCCCACACTGCCAGCATTTCGGTGTGAAACTTGTGGACAGCGATTTACACAGTCTTGGTTTCTGAAAGGACACATGCGAAAGCACAAGGACTCCTTGGACCATAAGTGCCAGGTATGCGGCCGTGGCTTCAAGGAGCCTTGGTTTCTCAAAAACCACATGAAAGTTCATCTCAACAAGCTTGGGCTGAAGGCTGGGCTGGGACCCCATGGGGGACCGGGAGGTGCTGAGCATCAGTCCAAAGGCTCTGCCAGTAATCAGTCTCTCAACGCCCTCTACTCAAGCCTTCTTCTAGCTCAGCGAGGAGGTGGGGGCAGAGGTGGGCACGGAAGATCAGATAGGGAAACTGGAGGCAGAATGGGGATGGGCTTGAGCAAGTCAGCCATCCTGGGTTATCTGGGTTTGCCCAGTGATGGCAGCGGGGCCAGCTGCATGGAGAGGCTTCAAGCAGTTGCTCAGGTGGCAGAGATGGGAAATGGCGGCGGGGGCGGCATTGGCAGCTCAGGAGGAGGGGACCCTGGAAGAGGAGGGGGAACAACTAGAGGAGGCACTGGTGAATCTACCGCAACCATTTCAGAAGGAGGGGACCAGGCAACTTGGTGGCAGCTCGTGGCCCGCAGCCTGGCAGTCGCTCAGCAGCAGCAGAGACCCCATCAGCAAGGCCAGCAGCAAGGCCAGCGAGCCTCAGGTCGGAGTTCAGTGATCACAGAGGCCGATCAAGTCAGAGCCTACCTTGGAGGCCTAGATCCAAGAGAAGAGACTGGAGGAACGGGAGGGCCATGGGAATGCCCAGACTGTGGAAAGTTATTCCGCAGTCTGCAGCAGGTGGTGGTTCACGCTCGTGTTCACACTCAGAGACCCCAAAAAGGAGGTGGCAGTGAAGAGGATGGGGGCGGTAGCCGTAGAGGATCGGGGCTAGGAAGAGGAGGCAGTGGTGAAGTGAGACAGGAATCTCAGATACACAGTGGTGGATCCCAGCAGATGGGGGACCTGAGACAGGAATCTAAACTGAACAGTGGTGGATCCCAACAAGCAGGAGCAGCTACAGGGTTTCACTCTGTCATCTCAAGCTTCAAAGGTATCACATCTGAGCTTTTTCTATTTAGTCTTCTGGGTTGTGTTTGTTTTTTCACATGTAATGGTGTGAATATCACAAGAGTATATTATTTTCATACTGTTTTTCCATTGTAAATAGAAGCTCTCCTGGGGCCTCTTTCGCACCAGCTGTTATCTTTACATTTTTCTTCCACCTTTTTCTCCACTTGCAGGAGAAAATGGCTTGGCAGCAGTCTCTTCCATGCCTTCCGTTCACACCAGGGAGCGAGTGCGTGGTAGAGGGATAAAAGACTGCCCCTACTGTGGCAAAGCCTTCCGCTCTTCGCACCATCTGAAAGTGCACCTGAGAGTTCACACAGGTGAGACACTGCTGTGAGTTTAACAAACCACATTAACTCTTTAAACATTTATAAATCCCCTGGATAGGTTTTATTACTACCTTTTTATTCTTTTTTACATATTTACCCCAGAGAGCTGACCAGCGCTAATCATAGCCCCCTACTGCAGGCAACAGAGCAGCTCCACTGGCGCAACTCCTGCTTAAGTGCCTTGCTCGAGCCTGTATTAACAATAGCTTCTGAGGAAAAATCAAGGCAGTCCGGGGATTAAAAATGTCACTCCTTTGGCTAGCCTTTAACCACACTCTGAAGATAACGTACAAATCGCATTATATTTTGTTACCCGCTTCAACAAGTAAACAGTAGCTCCCTTTTCTCTAATGTGATCTGTGTAACTCAAGTTTTGCGAAATGAAAAGGGTCTGGCACCGTTTAAGTTTCAAATATTGTATAATAATACTTATTTAAATGTCAGGAAAGAAAATACATTTTACGCTCACACAGTTTTACAAACATTATTTTTTACATTTACTTCTTTCTGAGATCCTGTCATCTGTAATTGTTTTTGCCTCAAATACTCCCTAAATTATTCCAAATGTTGAGGAGAGATACATTGTGCTCAGCAATTTCCAGGTTTTTAAGACTAAACTAAATCGAACCAAAAAAAAAAAAAAAACGAGAAAGCCTCATACTTGAACGTCTGGTGGCAAGCGATTAGGATTTAAATGAAAATTGGGATCTCACGCAGCACTCACTCACACTCTTAATTAATGATCCATATTCATAAGACTTTATCAGCATGAGTCATTGTCAATTTTTTATCATTTGCCTTTGCTTGGTGTATTTGATCAAAATTAAAAGCGGCTCTTCCATTTTTGAGATGCCACAAGTCACCAGTAACTATATCCAAGTCTTTCAAGCAAGATAGTAACGACAATGAATCCAAATGTCATCAGTAGTGTCGTCATCATTACTCATCTATAGCTGACAGGACTTATCACATCGCTTTTGTAGCTTGCATGATCACAGCTTCTTTTTTTTTTTTCTCAAACCACTGCTTCTGTGACTTCAATTGATTACCACATGGTCAGTATTCTAAGTGAAGGTACAGAATTATAAGATTGCCCTCTTGAGAATATCGTTGCCCTTGAGACTTTTATCCCATCATTACTTTTTGTTCCAGGCACAAAATCAAATTGTTCATGCGTCTGCATTCAGCTGCTGAGCCGTGTTCTTCTTGTGAGATCATGTTTTTGTTGTTGTGAATAAGATCATTTACGCTTTTTATAAGCTATACATATCCCGCTGTTGATAAGCGACATCATCCCCTTTATCTTTTCCAGCTGTGTAATTTTTAATCAGTAATGGGATGCTGCCATCTTCCTTTAAAATGTGTAACTACACCTCCCAATCAACATGGATTAAATGACCTTACATGTGATTTTTGCTGTTACTACTCCAAGACATTTCATAATAATAGTGCTAAAACCTACCAAGGCAGGCATTGCATTCATTTATTATCCATGATATTATGTCAATTAGCCTTTTGAATTTTGAACAACACTGGAATTTACTTATGCCAAATGGTCTGGTCTAAATGTGTCACGTGATACCGGTCACATGTGTCCAATTGCATTCATCCAGTCTAATTTTCTTAATCCTATTTTCCATAGGTGAGAGACCCTACAAATGCCCCCACTGTGACTATGCGGGTACTCAGTCTGGCTCGCTGAAGTACCACCTCCAGCGGCACCACAGAGAGCAACGCAACGCCTTGTCAGCCGCATCTAATTCCTCCTCCTCTGGTCTCACTTCCACTATCAACAGTCTGACCTCGGGAACCTCTGGAATAGCCAAGCAGCGCCGATCTCAACTCAACCACTGCCCAGCCAATCGAGGGCCGTCCGACACTCCCACTTCTCGGCCCAGCCAACAGTCCTGGCTCCTGGGGCTTCCTGACCAGCGGGAGCATCGGAAGGCCCTGGCAGCTCTAAGGGATGTCGACTTGGAGACCCAGTACAGGTATCTCTCTGGGGTTATGGGGGCCCTTTACCAAGGGGGAATGGAAGGGGGCTGGATCAGGGAGTCTCCCCCACCAAAGGCCCCTAAAGTGTCTCGGCGTAAGCCTCTTACTACAAGCCGAATGGTTCAACCATCAAGTGACAAGGAAGGACCTGTGACATCAACTCAAGAGGGTGGGTTTGAACCTTTGGATCTGTCCCGTCGCACTTCGCCTGGGGTGGAAGAAGATGGAAGCATGAGCGTAGGGGAAGGAGGAGTTGTCTGTGGTGGGGATGGCGACGGAGATAGTACAGGGGTCAAACTGAGCCAGTGTTTGTTCTGCCCTTTTCGCACGTCGTCAGCAGAGCTGATGGCCATGCATCTCCAGGTCAACCACACCAGTAAGTCCAGGCGCAAAAGAGGCTCTTCAATGCTCTTGGGTGAAGATAGAGCCCCAAAGGCCACCAAACTGAGAACGGATCACTCTGACCTCGACCCACTGGTGTTATGGAGTCACGTGAGCGAGGCCCAAGTCCCCGCAGATGAATGGTCTTCAACTCAGGCCCAGACCCTTAATGGTCTCTCTGAGCATGCAGCAGAACATCTGGATCACACTCATGACCACCCAGGTTCCTTGGCTTCAGTATCAAAGAATGTAAGAGATGGTCTGGCACTCAAGGGGATGGTGGAGGGGAGGAAAGAGGAACAAGATGAGGATTTAGAGGAGAACAGCAGTCTGGAGGATTCGCAAGACCATGACCTGAGGATGTCCCTTGCTCTTTCACCAGCCCTGAGCTCCAGCCACATGGTGGAAGAAGAGGAAAGCGTCTTAACAGATTAAATGATTTTGGATGTTTTTAATTTAAATCGGAGAATTGCGTATAACGTTTTCAGCTACACTTGTCACAGAATTGAAGAGGAGTCACAGAGAGAAAAGGATTAAATAAAGTTTGACCCCTTTATACCTTTCTTGAGGAGTGCTGAGAACGGACCTTTCCCAGGGTTTTAAATAGAACGACAACTGTTACGTTCCTTTACGACATTATTTGTCTACTTGAGTTCTGACTGTGTGGTCCACCACAAAATAGAGTAAAGTTCCTGTTAAAAAAAAGAGCATGGATGCATCTTTTCGGGATTTTGTAGGCCACTTTTTCTATTTTTTTTTTTTTTTTTTTTCAAGCTAAACTCCACGATGGATGATTTTTAAGATGATAAAAGAAACGTGTGAAAGATCTGGGGGAAGGTTCTGCAAGATCATCCCAGAGTCATGCATTTATTCCACGCTTAGAACAAACTAAATCCCAAAATACTATTTGAGGTATTCCAAGGTGAAGCCAGCTGTGACTGACCTTTGAACAGTTTGATACCTTCAGCTTCAGATTCCTCCTCAAACCATGACACACACGCGGAGGAAAGTTTAAGTTTCAAGCTACAAACTTTAGCTAAGCTATTCGGTGTTAATTGAAGGCATGGGGTAACGGTTGCAGGACGTGTGCTTACCCTCAACTCTATATCACTGCCTTGTTCGTCAGAAAAGTGTTTCTCGATTGTCCTTAAGAAAAACAGAAAGAAAACCTTATCATTTATTTTATTTTTTTCAGTTAGTGCCTGTTCATGTATGTTGTCCAGAGAGTCTCTGGTATTCCTGCCCATCAGGGCTCTGATAGGTCACTCATTTTATCTGAATATACAGTTTAAAACAATTTAAGTACAATATATTTGTTAAAAGTGGTTCTAGGGTGTTGTGAATAGTTAAGTTGTAAAAGAAAAGCTTCATCATAGCTTAATGTCCTTGACACAGACTGTAGGTGTTTGTGGCTCAGCTTGAAAAAAAATAAAAAATAAAGTAGGTGATATAACGTGACGAAAGGTCAAAGGCTGAGCGATTAAAATGGGTCAAATATTCAGTGTTTACAATGCTAGAGGATGCGGGTTGGGGTTGCCAAGGCAACTTAAAGTCATCATAGATGCGTGGAAGCGAACAAAACACGGAGCGGCCGTCTGTTTGAGGGCTGCCGGGGCGGCGCTTGAGCTCCCGAAAAACAATCAGCTGACACGTTGTTTTAAAGAGACTTAGCAACTGTGTCAAAAAAAAAAAATCTTTTTTTTTTTTTCTCCATAGGAGAGAAGATACAAGGTAGAAAAAGAAAGCAGTATCGCTGCCAGGCAGGACTTAATCTGAGAAGTGAACTGTACTCTTGGGTTCTGGTGTCTATTAGATGAGTAGATTCCCTCTCTTCTTGTTTTTTTTTTATAAGAAAAGAAAAGACAATGGTAGGAGTAATTATTAAAACACTAACAAATGCATAGACATCCCAGTAGAATATGTGTAGCTTTTGTAAAGACACGAAGAAAAAAAAAAAAAACACGCAGACTTTTGTTCGTTTTTATTTCAAGATGCTTACAGAAAAAGGTTATCAATATAGGTAATATTGATTATAATGTTTGTGAGCTAAGACTAGTTGGAATGTCTATACAGAGCACTGTGCAAGGTTTGAGTTCCCAAAGTAGTTGTTTTTATTTTGACTTTTATCGATAGACCAAACGTTTTTTCAATGGCAGTTGTCACTTTTTCCGTTATCATTTTAAATGTGTAAATGTGTGGTTTGTTTCGTTAGCGTTGCCCCATCGATTAGAGGACTCAGTCACATAGGTGGTCAGCGTATCAAATATCTAACCCCTGCACTGGCTGTTACAAGAGGAAAGAAGAAGGAAACACAAACGCATCTACTGCTAGGAATTAAAAAAAAACAACAACAACAATCTTTTATGATGATTTTTTGAGGTTTGAAGGTATATTTATGAAATGTGAGGCATTAATATCCCCTTACGCCTGTTAACAGCCGCTATTTATCTACATTTTGATGGGATAGCCTACGACTACGACCACACTTTAATGTGCATTAATGTGTTTTTTTTTTAATTATTATTATTATTATTATTAGAGCACCTTATGAGTTTTGTAGTAAAAGTCCCTTAGTGGTGTCTCTTTAACAACTACTGTCAATGCCACCGTGCCTTCTGTTTCAAGCACTTCCTGGTGTATTTTGTAAAACTCACCAAAAGCACTTAGCCTATATCGACACACTCTCTTTCTTCCTCTTCCTCTCATTCTCCGCCCTCCCTTTATCTTCTATCCTCATCTGCCCATTTTTCTAATCTTTTTCTCGTGTTCTTACCTCTTGACCCCTCTCTCTCTGGGGAAGCTGTTTTCCTGCCAGTTTCTCTCCTGCTCTCCAGGCCTGTGAGGCCTTAAACAAGGTCACTAGGCCTCATTATTGCATTCTGGCATGGCTAGACTCGCAGAAGAATGGACTACCTAACCTTTAGATGTATTAAACAAAAAAAATTAAAAAATCATTGTAGATGTATGGTTAGGCTACATTTTGGTCTTAATACTAACCCTTGATAAACCAAAGCCCAAGTCTAAGACTAATAATTATTGTATTTAATCTTATGCGGTGCCAAAACATGTCCGATGTGACACTAAAGCATATAAAAACTTAATAATTCATCTCTTCTCTCGCTTTCCTTCACTCTCTCTTCTCATACGTTCTTCTTTCTTTTTTTTTTTTTTACCAACCTTCCTCCTTCTCTTTTTCCCGCTTGCTCTCCCTCCATGTCCGCCCCCTCGCTCACTCTTTCTCTCTCTCTCTATCCGTAAACTGTCTATCTCCAGCACCACTTGAAGGTGACGTGTACTATCTGGTATTGAGGCCTTTATTAGATTTTCATTTCAGTTTGTGTGGTGTTTGTTCAATGCCGTTGAGATGGAAAAATGCTCTTATAATGATAAGTATTATTGTTTTGGCATTATGGTAAAAAAGAAAAAAAAAGAGAAAAAAAAACAAAAAACAAGAGAAACGTGTTGTTGAATGTTGTACAGATAGCACTAGAGATGTTGTGTTTTTTTAAAGAGAGCACAAACCTGAGTGATGGTCCCCTTCATCTCCTCCCGCCGGCAGATGGGAATAAAATGGCCTGCCAATCACTTAAGATGTCTAATGACAAAAAAAACAACAACAAACAAACAAAAAAAACCCCAGCACCCTTAAAATAAACCCTTTCGTCTAAGCGGTGTTCTTCTTATGAGGTTTGAATGGAAAACGCAGCCTCTGACTCGAAACTCCATTTCCAAATTTGTTGCGCAGAAAGAAAAATCCTCTTTCAAAGACTGAAGCAGCACTTGAGCCAATCATTTCATTCTGTTGAATGTATGATTTGAGTTGGACAGACACATGGGTGCCTTGAATTTGACCTTTCTTAGCTCAAAAGGTCTGAAAACTGGTGGAATGCAGCTTTCCAAAAAGTGACAGTTGCCGTAGTTGACCATGCATTTTTTTGACCTTCCTTAAACTGTGGATGAACACAAGAGGTCATTTTTTTTTTTACATAAAACTGTTCCAGACTTTAAAGTAATTCTCTTTTTTTTTTTTTTTTTGTTTAAGAATAATTCTGAATGTCTAAGGTGCATTTCCCCATTTTTTGCAAGATCCTCCTCCACTGACTTCAATTAATTTAGCAGAGCTAAAAAAACAAGCGATCTTCACAGGCATCCTTGAGTTTGTCTGACCACTTTAAATCATGACAAAACGAATCACCTCTTCGTATTTGCACGTGTCTTTGGGATTTGTGATTTACATAATGTGAAAATTGCACCTTATCTCCTGATTGTGAATCTGAATATTTTTGCCGAAGTGGTATCTGAACGTGTGATCATCTGTGAAGGTTTTTTTTTTTTTTGTGAACTGACAAATCGTTCGTGAGGTGAGGGCGGCCATGCCGGGTTTGGGCTCTTGTGTAGTTGACTGCCATTGCAGTGAGGGAAAACTGACCTAACATAGTAGTGACTAATATAACTTTGTGGACAGATAAAAAAAAATAAAAAATAAAACACATTAGAAATAAATAAACACAAACAAATGAATGTTGTCTCTCTTTCTTATGTCTGTCAAACCTGGATGTGCTTTATTTTTTAAAGTTTTAAAATTCAAATAAACTGAGGTGGTGGTTAAAATACATATTTATTTGTCTTACTGTAAGAATGTGTTGAGAGAAGTTTGCTTCAACGCTAACTTGTGGAGAAGAGAACACCCTTGTGGTCATGAGCGGAACTGCAGGATCATTTTGATGTACAGCACCTTCCCTTCATCGTGGTCTTCGTTTCGCTACAGAGGACAGCAATATTTAAATGTGTTAGAACAACATGGCTGCATGAATATGTAAATTTGAGTTTATTAATTACACATTGATTTGTGTTCTACAGGAGAGGCTCGCAACATTTGGAATTTGGAGCTGTAAACTAAACAGAATGAAAGTATTTTCCAGGTGTCCTTCACTGTGAGGGTGGTGTCCAGTACATTCTGGTGTACGCAGGATTTCAGGAACAACTTGACGGCACAAATGTTCATTTGGACTTAAGGATGTACCGATTTGGAGATAAGAGGTCAAAGGTCACTGTGACCTCACAGGAGAATTTATTTTTTTGGTCATGACTCAAGAATGAAAAATGTCTGACTGGATAAAATGGTGACATTTAATATCCAAAAGGTCAACCTCACTGCAAAAAAACCCCACCTTAATTAAATACTTTTAAAGGTTTAATTACATGAATCATACAGGTCTGGACTGATACAGATATAAACTGCAATTTGACTGTCTGACTGAGGCATAGCCTGTTTCACTGTGTTGGTCTGTAATGAATGGGCAGCACCGTTGGCAACATCACCAGCAAGACTGTTCTTCCAAAACTGGAGATCTTCTGTGGCGGTTGACTCCATGCCTGGAGGATGGGATAAACCTACAAAGGGCCCAAGATGAATACGACCAACAGAGTTACAAAACAACCAAGCACAGCCATTGACATTGTGGCTGTTGAAGTGAAGATCAAGTGCTCGTGGATGTTTTGAATTCATCATTCATTCAGACGAGCTGCCACGCTTTCAGTTTGCTGACGGCAAAAATAGATTTTTACTCAAATGGAACAAAAGAGGTTTTGGTAAGGCAAAAATGAAGAAGAACAGACGACACAAAGAAAAATCTTGAGGGCTGCTCAGCTCAGTCTGTAGCTTCAGATCATTGGAATCAATTTGCTTTTTCAACTGCACCATAAATGTTGGTATATTCTTCAGTTAATCGTGTTAAATGTTGCACCTCAGATTCATCTTGGGCCTTTTGTTGGGGTCCCATCCTCCAGGTTGGGAGTCAACAGACTCAGAAGGTCTCTGCTAGCAAATTGCAAAAGGTACGGTACATTTATTTCAGAACAACATTGAGAGATTGTCTGAATACCAAAGGTTCTGGATATGATGTTACCATGTCAAATTAGGCTGAGATGCTGTAAAGTCTCTCGTCTTTTCGGCAAATACACAGGTTGAATGGTTTTAGCACGGCCCTAAGGTTGGTACCGACAGACAGAAGGTCCGGCTTGGTCCTCCTGTGACTCCTCGGCCAACTCATCTTGTCTTAGAAGTCGTCACTCACTAGAATCTAGCCATTCTCACTGAATGCAGGTGAGGCTGTAAAATCTAAAGACCATTACAGTTAATGTGGATGTCTACAGGCACCAATTAATTACTGTTTCCTAATTATGTGCACCTGAACAGAGTTTACAGCCGCCTTCATATCCCAAAGCAGGAGCAGTTTTGATGATGTGTGAAGCAACACCACCCTCTAGTGGAGACACTTAGAAAAAGGCTTTTGATTCCAACAGTGGGGTAGATTGAGGAGGAAGTGAAATGTTTTCCTGCCTTTATGCGTTTCCACGCCACTTAACCTTATCTCCAGCCCCATCTAGTTATTGCTATTGAACTCTTAAACTTAAACGCGGTCATTCACGAGCCGTGTCACGCCACAATATTAGATGTGTGACTAATTACGGTTTCTGTTGCCGGTCATAAGTCATGCAGTTCAGCTTGAGTAAAGCCGGCAGGAACGTTGAAGAAAACCGGATGTCTTTCATCTTTTCTTCAAAATAAAATCACATTAGCTGCAGATTTTAGACCGTCCACAGGTCAGACATGGACGAAAAAGGGCAAATTAAAGTGAAAGTCACAAAACGCCGGCTGGTGCGATCATATGACGCTAAGACGTAACCTTAAAAATAGTCTTTAGTTTGCGAACAGGGTTTATTTTGAAATCTTTGACAGGAAATGTATGAACTCTGCAGTAGATAGTTTGGCAAAGGTTGGAAAATCCCTCCAAAAATGCGGATGTGCACATGTTTTAATTTGTTAAACTGCAGCATATCAATGTTTGTGGAAGCTTGTGAGGAAATCAGGATTATATTCGAAATGAAATATATACATAAATAATAATAATTAAAAAAAAAAACAATTAACATTGTTCTGTGAATGGAACGACTAAATGCTCCAGGGTTACTCTTCTTATTATGTATCTATTAGCCTACATCACTGTACTAGGGCAATAGTCTGCTCCCTGGTGACTGGCTGAGACTGAGTGGGCGATAGAGAGAGAGGGAGAGAGAGAGAGGGAGGGAGGGGGCTCCTGTTGCCCATAAACCGCACCGTGACAACCACTAAAGCTTCCTTCCATCGTCTGAGCCGGAGAGCCGAGCGTCACTTCTCCTCTCTCTCTCTCTCTCTGTGTCAGCCCGCCGCTTCACTCGGAACCACCGCAGACATCAGCGCCGCTCCATCTCTCCATTTCCTCCGGTCTTTCCAGCACCGCAGCGCTCTTTTACGTCGCCCCTGTGACTGACTGACTGACTGACTGACTCAAGGACGGGAGAGAAGAAGATTGAAGTCCACTTCTGCGGCAGAACTCCCCGCGTATCCAACATGAGTGAGGTGAGCGCATGCCGTGCGTCAAAGCCAACCATCTGGGGTTGTTAATGTTTTTTTTTTTTTTTTTGGTGCAGGCTACAAGTGCAGTTCTTTGAGTTGTGTTGCAGCGCTCTTCTTCTTTCCTCTCCTCTCCTCTTCCCTCAACCCCCTCCCCTCTGTCCTCTTATACACCCTAATGCAAACATCTGCACCTGTGCGCGGTGGTCGAAATGTCTCGTTTTCGCTCCATCGGGCATGCGCAGCCAATTAAGACCGGTGCGCTTTCGGTGACCGGCCGCCGAGGTGCGGTTGAGAATCAGAACAAAATGTTTTAGCGCAGCGCTCTCGACTCCTGCTTGGCCGTAGTCCCGCGTCTGACAGAAGCACTGCAATGAGAGGAGCAGCAGCAGCAGCAGCAGCAGCAGCAGTGACACCAGCTCACACTGCCAGTGGGCACTACGGGCATCTGCTGGAGCGTGAGGGGTTTCCCTAAACGGGTCCGGAGAGGCTTGCGTGGTTCCTTAACATCCAAATCATCACATTTAAATCCAGAAAATGATTATTTTTTGCATGAAATGAAGCAGTGCAGCAAATATTCTTGATGCTGCTATGAAGTATGTGCATCTGAAAGTACATCAAGTGCCTGTTTCCTGCAGAGGCACTTCACAGACTTGCTGCATATGCTTTTTTTTTTTTTTTTTTTAAATCCTTGCACAATAATTTTATGGAGAAAGTGCAGCTTGGTGATCACTAGAGGCATCAAAAGTATGGCTGCCTTCTGCCTTTACTGTTGCTTGGATTAAAACTGAGCCGCTTGCTTAATGCTTTACGATAGAGTCGAGACCTAGTTGCGTTCTCCACATGCTTGTAATCCTTCATCTTTAATCTGCAGGTTGGCTTAGAAGGAGTAAAGAGATGAGGCTCCTTGGACCTTCCAATAACAGCTTGTGTCAAATCTATCAGATATTCATCTGAGACCAATTCACTGTGACTCTTCTCTCTACACGATAATCAGGCAGATTAAGAGATGGATGCGTTATGTAACCTACAAGCTGATACAGTGCGGTGTGTCATGTCAGCAGGGGCAGCGATGGTCGCCGGATTGATCAAGCCCGCGTCGATAAAAATAACATCCCAGAGGAGTGATTATTTCCTCTCCTCCGTGATGCAGAAATAGAGTGCTGCTCCGGTGGGACTCTTCATGCTGTACATGCACTGTAGTTACGGTCTTCGCTGTTCGCTCCGCAGCCCCCGGGGCAGATGGGACGTGTCAGTGTCTTTTGATACGTAGCAGATGATGCCACTACTGCACAGGGATTTGAAGTGTAAACAGAAGAGGGATAGATAGAGCATCTGCCGGTCACATCTGCGGTTCTGTCAGGACTGAGAAGTCACGGCAGTTTGGAGGCCTGCTTCCTGCTTGGGTCCGGAGCTCAAGCTGTATGAATCAAAGTGAGTCGACTTAGTCACTTAATCCCTCCAGTCCGACCATGAAACAGTTAAGGAAGGAGGCGCGTTTGCTGATGCCAGTGCGGGGCTGTACATTTATTTAAAGTCTTGGTGCCTTGGTGATTCCCAAGTTTTGACGTCACCACTAGTTCTTCTGCAGAGCAGTTTTGAAGCCCAGTGTGGCGTCTCCGGCAGTCGCCATCTTCCCGGTGCCTAAACTCCGCTTTAGACTTCTACGTTGAGTTGACACAGAGGCTACAGCGACAACGCAGGCCCCTACACAGAGCCTAAGCGCCGTAGCTGACGTGCACCTCCCCAGAAATGTAACTGTGCACCACGGTGACACAGAGCGCAAGAGCTGTGATTGGTCCGCTTGGTAGTAGCATGTTTCCGCTTTAGTATTTCTGGCTGCCTCTCCATCTCCACAATTTTTTAACTGATTTCAGTCTCCATTGTTGAAAGGGAAGCAGGAAGTAAAAACAAAAATGAACCCGACTAGCACCCGGATGGAACCCGAGTGCACAAGTATAAATGGCTCACACCGGCGCAGGCTATGTCAGGCTATGTCCCGCAGAGGTATAAACTCCACTTAACTCCGTCTAACGCCCGGCTAATTAAAAAAAAAATGGACAAAGAGGTGGAGCCTGAGTGGAGCTGAGCCAGGTGGCTTACGCTTAAACCGAAAGCTAGCGACCTGTGACAACATCCACCTGTCACTCAAAACAGCCCTCTCTGATTGGCCTGGCCTTAGTTATGAATAACTTCAAATTATTATTATTATTATTATTTAAGTTATGAAGAAAATCCCCCCCGTAGAGACCAAAACGTTTATTGTACAAAACTATAAACATTTTTAATTCTGCTGTATTTTTTCACTCACCGTTGTAGCCACCCTCAAGTGGCCAATTGGGAAACTGCAGTTTTTGACATTTCCGATTTAGCTTCACTTTTCAGTCGTGGAGGTTGCTGCTTGGTTATGACATCCATTTTCGCTAGTCTTAATCAGATAATAAACAGATTACACTGAGCCAATCAACAAACAATAGCTAGCCACCTAGTTAAATACTTGCATCCGAATGTTTTGATTTTTGATTCCAGAACCCTTCAGATTTTAAAAATGACAAATACTTGAACATCTTTTCTCCACTGTGGATATTCTATTGCGCAAACGACTGATGGTTTTATCAGCCAGGCCGACTGATAATGACAGTAATCTCCCCAAATGGCTAAAAAAAATGGAAATCTATTGTCTTTCCATTCCCTTCAAGTGAAAACTATTATCTCAGCTATAGATGAGCCACGATGCTGTTATTTCTTTTTAGAACATCCACGTTTGGCCTTCAGTGTTAAACACTGTTAAAAAGAAAAAAAAGAAAAAAAAAAAAGGGGAACACCCAACGTGCGGTTAGGGCATTTAATAAGTGATAAATAACTCCACCCACATCTCTGAGTATATTATTTTGATGTGCGCTTCCTCTTGTTTTAATTTGCGGAAGAAGACATGTCTTAACCACAGCGAGTTCAGCCCATCTACAAGTTACACACAGCTCCACTGAAGTAATGGCCATGAGCTAGCGTACTGCACCTTCACACTGCTTTGACAGACTGTCTCCTCCAGCTGAAATCTTGTCACCCACTGCCTCATTTCCTCCTCTTTCTTTTCACAAGCTATTCATCTCTCTCTCTCTCTCTCGTGCGCTCTCTCTCTCTTTGCCCCCCCCCCCCTTGCTTTAAAGCCTTGACTGTATTCTCCTTAGCAACAGCAGAGGACTCAGGCAGGGTATTAACACTTGAATGCGCACATCCGGGAGCCAACATCTGCACAGCATGAGGCACAGAAGAAGTCAAAAAAAAAAAAAAAAGAGAGAGTGAAAGGAGAAACGGGGGAAGAGGACTTTTATTTTGTAGGAATATGAATGGAATACGCAGGGATTGAAATGGGTTTTGGGACGTTATGTAATTCATGTTTGGCAGTAGTTCCACTTTTGACAGCTGTTTGCTGGATTTTCCTTTCATCCCCGCTCGCGCTCAAAAGCAGGTCGGCATTAGGATGAAAAATAAATCCAAAAGTGCCTCCTCGCGTACAGCAGAGCGTGCACACATGCTGCAAGAGAAGGGTAGCTTTCCTCATTATGCTGGTAATTAAGACTTAGCAGGCTCCCCCCTTCACAAAAAGCCACGTACTCCTATAGCAAGCTGGCAGGGGATAATTATCAGGCTCTGGTGTGGCTCGGAGGCTAATGCGAAGCTAGTGAAGTAACTCGGAGAAAGCGCCTTGTTTCTCTTTGTCAGTCTGTCTCTTCCCATCTGTCAGTCCCTTTTCCTCTTTTTCCACTTTAACCCCCCCTGCGTATATTCCTTCCCACCCCCGCCTTCCTTCCAGCTGAGATTGTACAGCATCTGGCATGTCTGGAAATCACTGGCTTTCCCTTACTCCTTCATGGAGGTATAATCCTTTTATTTCTGTCTATAAATACATTTCTGCTGAGCTTTTAGAGGCTTTCTGCTGCCCCCCCCCCCCCAATTCGACAGCAAGAGCAGCACTAAGCCCTATGCGCGTGTACGTATAGCCGAAGAAATGTACTTCATGTGTGTTTTCAAAGAAAACACCGTTGAGAGTTGAGCAGAGGCAATAACAAGCTGAGAAAAAGGACCAGCAAGGGACGCGTTTTTCTATTAAAGGAAACCTAAATATGGGCTGTCAGTCCCTGGGCTGTTACACCTGCCTCTTCTTCGCCACAAGTAGTCTTGTCCCCTGCTTTGGTCTTCTATCCAATCATCTTCCTCCGTTTCCCAAAGGGCCGAGGCTGGAAGCGTTTATCTCATATCAAACACTGAAATGTGAATGCGTTAATGTTTGATGACAGGGCTACGTGCTTTGTGTATCAATTGCAAATTACTTTGAATGTGTGTGAACAGTGTCTTCTTACCAGCAGCGCCTATTCGTGTCTTCTCCTATTACACAAACTATTACATGTAGTGTATTTGAAAAGAAACCAGGTAAAGACACTGGCCTTATAAACTAGGGCTTTGCACATAACAATCATGCTGATTTCCATTTTGCAACCTTAACTTCTTTGCCCTGGTTCTGTTTCACCAAACAGTCCAATCAGCAAAACCTGTACCGTTTTATCTACAGTGACAGAGAAATGAAGCTAAACATGTTAAGCAGGTCCAAGTTTTGACTAAGACTAGTCTGGAAGCCCTCCTGAACATCCCCCACCTGCAACATTTTTATGGGGGATAGTTGGTCTGGAGTTGCTCCGTTGGGAACTGATTATGCTTAGACAAATATCTGCCAGGACAATCAAATCGTTTGGCCGGGCTTTATGCTGTGATGGGCAGAAGAGTAAGAACGATGCAGTTATACCCGTCATTTGAGCACCATTGAGTTGAGTTGATCACAACAAAATGTTCTCTATTTGTTCTAGGACTATCCAATTGGGCGCCATTGGGATTAATGAAATCCCATGGCATGTTACCAGATCCAAGTTGAGTCTGGCTTCTCCAGAACAGACTGTGACAGCCTTAGTATTGTGGACCTTTCTCAAAAAGTGAATACTACAAAATTTGGTGATCCAAGGCTTTCCTTCGTCTCTATCAAGATAATGATGATGACTGAATAGATTCACGTTTGGTACAGACAATCGTTGTCCAGTCAGGATGAACTGTAAAAAACATAATCAATCTCTGACTTAATAGACTTACAGTATCCCCATCAAGTCAAAAGTTCCGTTTGCCCAATAGTTTGGTTTATCCCTAAATATTTCTAATACTTGTGACATTATCATTGGCCCCAGCAGTGACGTGTAGAGCTAATTGAAAAGCGTTACTAAATATGCCAGCGCTATCGACAAAAATGGTGTTTATGGTTATCATTTAGCCTGTTTCTTTCACCTTCCCAAGCCTGTGAGAGTCTCGACACCTATGCGGTTGTCAATGCGTACCCAAAACTTGTGACCACAGTGTGACCCCCATTGTATAGGTATTCTCATACAACACCAACCATTATCCCCTTCCACCCCCGGGAGTCGCAACTATTTTAGACTCGCCCTCTCGCCACACGGACCCTCCACACCCACTGACTTATGTAAAGCCATTAACTGCTGTTGTGCTATTTTTAGTGAGCAGGTACAATGTGCTTCAGCATTAGACAGTCAGGGCTCGAGAACAGAGGCTGGGGGAGCCGGGCTCCCTCAGATGGAGGAATGGGTTTTAATAATAAAAGTGGTCAGGAAGTCAAAGGAAACACGTGGATGAGTAGATGTGATGGCTAAACGCACGGAAACCAGTGGTTTTCCTATGTCTTGAGCTATGTTTTAGGTTAGTGTTAATCTCTGATAATGTTGATGCACTATGCAACTGATTGTTGGCTTTGATGGACGGAAAGACCGATATTTATACTGTAACTGCACATAAAGCATAGATCCACGCAGGTTAATCTCTTAAGCTGGAGGTCAAAGCACATTTAATAATACAATACAGCTATCTTAAGAACATAATCTTGTGAATGTTGCATCCATTATTGCTCTGTTCCCTGGGTCAGACAGGACTTTATGACCATCAGAGTCAATAAGAGCTCAATTCTACTTCTATTAGAACCTACTGCCCATCAAGAGTCCATTAGAATCTGTAATTAAGCTCAAAGAGGAGCAGTTTGAACTGACAGAACTCCTGCCCGCACGGAGCTTGAGAAGAGCAGCTCGGTCCACCTAATGTACAGCAAGCGCAACTTTGAGCAGATGTTCAGCTCGTTCAGCATCACACTCTCACAGCACCAACGCACATCTGGCCACCCGGGCGAACACAGGCCGAGTGTCCTCAGATGAGGCACGGGGGGTAGGCGGCGGAGGAGGAGGAGGAGGAGCACAGCGAGGGGGGTAAATCAGCGTAGATGAGCTGGAAACAACAACTGAGTGGGTGTAAAATTGAAGGGTAGAGTGCAGAAGAGGACAGAAGAGGAGATAAAAAGAGACAAGAGCATGAGTCCGCTCAGGCTGCAAACTGGTGAAAACTATAAGGTGGATAAAAACAGCCCACCAAATGGCGTATGTTATGTAAGAGTAGAGGAAAAAAAAAAAAAAAGAAGAGGCAGGGACACAAGAGACGGAGAGTTAGACAAAGAAAGCCCCGGCTGAAGGCTTCCCTTTTTCCTTGGCACGAAGAAAAGAAAAAAGAAACCCTCACAATGTTTCCTCCCGCCAATGATGCATCCTCCCTCTGGAGCAAGTGGTAATGAATCCGGTATGTCACCTTATTTTGACATGTAATTATTGCATCCCTCCTGGGCTAGTTACCACTTTTATGGCGCTCATTTATCTTGTAGGCATCTTTCCCAAAGGTGTTTTAATTTTATCATTACGTAGAGATACCGAATTTCTAGCGCCGTCGATTCGCTGTCCTGTGAATGTTGTGCAAAACTTCATCATGGATTAATCTATTAGCTATCAGTCATGGATTTAAATATTCATGACTGACTAAAGTGGTATTGGACCAATTAATCATTTGGCTAGCTTGTGTAGACAGCGTCATAGGGCAAGTTTGTGCACGATATAAAGACGTTGGCGCTATTTTCAGTGTGTTAGAGTTAGGGTTGCTGCTTCTTCTGGTAAATGGTCTTTAGTACTTGAAGAGCTTTGCAGTCAGAGTCTACCCATTTCTTCACACAAGCACACACACAAGTTACAAACCAGTTCCACGCACTGGGAGTAACTCTTGGTTCAGTGTCTTGCTCAAGGAAACTTCGGCATGTGGTGCATTGGGGATTGAGTCACTAACTCTCTGTTTCATGGACAGCCCGCTCTGCCTACTGAGCCAAGCAGGTGGAGCAGGTTGCCCAAACGTTTTGGACTTCTTGACAGCTGATTCTTTGCTGAGTGCCACTGGCGAACTCCTTAAACATTACACAAAGTATTAGCTTACACCCATGCGACGACCTTTGAGGCCAGCGCAAATTACGAAAAACTGCAGTTCCTCAAATGGCCGCTCGAGGCTGGCCCCGAAAGCGAGTCAATCCCCATAGACCTTCGTGTTGAAATGTACAACTTTACAAGAGCAGCAACCATCCGCAATGAGCCACAAAACCGCTCTTCAGGAATCCCATTGGTGATGTGGTGTTAATGGTTTTAACTACTCCCCTCTACGGAGGCCAAAAACAGCTGTGGTTGCAATGCTGTATTCTCTACGTATTTCGTTTTGTCAAGATAACAAAGCTTTGTTTTGTCATGACAACTGATCAGTCTAAGACAACAAAGGGAAGGCAGCTTTGGCGTTCAGATGGGTTCAATCCAGGAGACTTAGGTGAACAACCATGCTTGGCTTCTATCTGGGTATGACTGTATGTTCATTGTAGTTTGATTGTCTCTCTTACATTGTGTTCTCTTGAATGCCCAAGAAAAACTCTGATCTAATCTAACCTAATCTTCACAGAGTTTAAATGTATTTATAGATGTTATGGACAAGCCAGACAAATGCAATTTAAGCTAATTGCAGCAACCAATTTGCTAATGTGTTATCTCGCTAGCTGCTTATTTAGGCATTTCAGACGTTTTAGTTTATAAAAGGAAATTATCAGTGAAATGTCACATGATGTGATACAGTGAAAACATTGAAAAGTGAGAAAAGATTACACGACAATCTATTTAAAAGCTGATTAATCTATTGCCTCTCCGTTGTGACTATCTGGTTGTTTTTCATTGCTTGTCGCGATGAACTATAGCTGTACGTAAAATTGTAAAATGTCCACTATAACCTGACCTATTATGGACCAATTTAGTTAGCTAATCAGGACAATAATGGATGAATGAACCAAAAATAAAAATAATAGTCAGTTCCAGCCTTAAGTCGCCTAAAGCTGATGGACCCGGTTTGGATTTTCAAACTGATGACCCCAAACAACCTTTCCAGTAATAAGTTTGGGTCCCGGAGCAGACAGGAACACTGGTCTGGTTTGGATTTTAATCGTCTCTGACAATTGCAAGCGGCTCTCTTGGACCTTATATAAGTAATTTAATATTTATTAGGTTTATACCATAAAGACTTGGCTCTGAGATCAGGGGATGGAGGAAAAGGGCCAGCTGGGAACGGATAAGGAAATGTGACAGAAGTGTGAGGAAAACAGCTCGGAGAGGTGTATTCCCCAAAGGAAAACCTTGTTGTAAATGAAGTGCATCGCACTGTGTGAGAGGATAAGGGAATCGGGAAAGGAGTGTGTGTGTGTGTGCGTGTGTGTCTCTTGCTATATGTGTGTACAGTTGGAGCTTGTGCATGTGTGCGTCCATCTGGACTATTTATGCCAGCCGAGTCTTTTCTGAATCCAATTTTTCTCACCCAGCCAGAGTTTTTTTTTTTTAACCACCCTCTTGCTACAATACATGTCTCTTTCTCTCTATCTTGCATCCCTCTCCCTCCATATGTGTCTTTCTCCCTCTCTATCACCTTCAGTGGCTCCCCAGGGCAGCCTGTTAAATGCTGCAATCTGTCTCTGTCTCCCGTCCTCACCCTCCCTCCCTCCCTCCCTCCCTCCCTCTCTTCCCTTCCTCTCTTTCTCTCAGCCATTCTCCGAGGCTTGCCGCTCATGAATCACATCGCTAACTACTACTTATAAAGGAGGGAAATCCCTGACTAAAAGCAAAAAGTGGAAGGGGGGTGGGTGACTGTGATAAGGGCATATCTCAAGGGGGCGTTAAAGCCAACTCGTCATTTGTAATTTAGAGAGAGTGGGCGTAAAGGACAAGAGGAAAAGAAAAAATAGCGGGATAAAAGGATGGACAGATGACATGAGGATTATTATCTGAGCACGTCGAGATCGGAGGTTAATTTTTAATTTGATTTCAGCCCATTACGGGAGTTAATTTGTGACACCATTAGGCGGCAGAAACATCTCGGTGAGGCCAAAAGTGCCGAAACAGAAGCAAGGAAGGTTGCTCTACACCGCGTTTAACACAGCTACTTCCTTACGGGAAGCGGCTCGGCACGGTTACATCAATCTTCTGTCGATCACGGAGCGGCTTCGCTGGAGCAAAAGGGGGTTAAGTGCCCTTCAGAACTAATGGCAGTCGTGGAAGCGCAAAGTGTTTCTCAAACGCAGGATTTCACAGCATGTCCGTGACACAAAGCGACTACCTTCCCTCTAGATACTGGTTCTTTTACCCGATGGTGTTTGTGGACTCTTGTTGTCAAAATGCAGCGCAGATATTAATTTTAGCCTGGTTTGGTTAGGTTAAAGGAAGGGTCAGGGTTTGGGTTTGAATAGACCATTTATTGCCTTTAATGCCGTTGCTCCAATGGCAGGCGGTAGGTGTCAAACTGTCATGGTTAAAGGGAGCTATGAACAACCTATCGTGTTAAAGTCCAATGTTTAGCTGAACCCATCCACCCACCCCAACCTCCTCCCCAATTTGTGGCACTTACAGTACCTTAGCTCACCCTTTTCCATTGGTCCCATCATGCTTACGATTGCTACTGCACAATGGACCTTAGTACAAGAAATAGTATGAAATTCTGAGTACTTCACTTGCCAATCTACCGTACATGTTCTTACTGAAGAACATTTATCCATATTCATAACTGGTGAGTATTCAAAGAACATGTGGGCAAAGTTTTTGGTGTCTGGGACTTATGGTTAGGGTTATATAGGATATTTGGATTGGTGGGAAGCCTTACAAAGAGTACCCCATTAATTCAGTATACAATTCAGCATATTATCTTTTGTAGTCTACATGTTGTTCTTCTTTGTCAAGGCCTCATGAACACATTACCCACAATCCAACTGACCATGTTATGCTAATGCTCTGCTAGTAGCAGCTGACATAGCCAAGCTGTTAGACCTGTGTTGAGGCACCTACAGTAAGTCTAGTAAGCATAATTTTTTGGACTTTTGAAGTATTTGCACGTCACATTCATACTTATTGCAGGCAGTTTTGTTTTATTACCCATTTATTTTGCAACACGTGCATTTACAGCGGCTAAGGAGGGCCAAAAAGGCTTTTGACAGAAAAGAAAATGGAGAAATTTGAACCTGTTCCGAAGTTTAGCAACAGACGAAAGTTGAGTCAGCGTGTAAATATGATTGGCACAACATGAGAAGCACGACTTGGCACCGATTCCGAACTGCACATTAAACTCATTCAGAAGTTTTTACAGAGTTAAACTTACACACTAAAGCTCACGTTACGCTTAAAAGCGGCAATTCAAAGTGCTCAGTCAAAACACTGACACTCGAAACCCACACACTTGAAATATAAAATATCCCCGGGTGATGCAAAAGAATGACTGACACCGTGTTCAAAAGACAATAAATGTGTTAACAGTAGCCGGCTCCAACTTCAGCTCAGAGGTCAACTAAGAGTAAAGACCCGTCAACTTGTGCGTTTTTCTCTCACTCTCTCAGTTTAAGTGTCTCTAAATTGCCCCTCTATGTGATCCTCTCGCCGTCTCGTCTTTTCAGCCTCTCCTTCACTTATTTGTCATTTGATCCCCTTTTGCTGCAATGAGATGCCTGCTTACCCCCCTTTTGTTTTTCTGCAGTCATTAACAAGTAATGGTGTTCGTCAGTCACCAGGTGCACGCATATCCAGTATCCTGAATGTAAATAAAGAAGAAATCTAAAGAAAAGAGCCCGAAGGATGGAATTCGGGAAGAGGAAAATTAAATGAGATGATCAAAATGTATTCTGACAACCCTTATGGGTCCATTTATTCAGGTTCTTCTTATGATTCGTCACTCACATTTTCCTGTTTTTCCTTTAGACCTTTACCTTTGATTTTTTATTTTCATCCTCGTGTTTGCCAAGGTCTGTCTCTCTCTCCTATCAAACGCACAGTAGAGGGTAGATCCTTTCTGGGTAAAAATCCTGTTTAAACGCCTCGCTCACTGAAAGCTTCTGCACTCCTCACTGTGTGATGTGTGCTAATGCTGAATATACAGCCCCCCCACCCCCCTCCACCCCTCTCTCTCTGCAGTGTTTCACCCTCTTGCTGCAGACTCACTCATATCTCTGCAGTCTCTCTCTCTCTCTTCCTACCCTTCCATGTCTCACCCATTCCTCTTTTTTTTTTGTTTCAGCCCCTTGTTCTAGCTGTCTGTCTCTCTTTCTGGCGCCTTTGTTGTTCACCGCTCTGTTGTTTCACTGCTATTGCAGCAGTGCTACAGTGCAAGAGCTTTAATAGGTCTTTTTCTCTTCCCTTGTCGAATGTTGGCTGAATCATTTGTGCAAGACATCTAATTGCAATGTTCTGGACCACCAGTGCCATTTAATTTGTAATCATTTCCTATATTTTAAATTCCATGGCTGTATTGGTGGCCTACATAGTTGTAAATAAAGCACCATTTATCAAGTAAGCTTACGGTGAAATGAGTCATGACTTGACATGATAAGAATCAGATAAAAATAATGTTATTGTTTTGTCATTAAAATCCACCCAGGACCTATTTACGTTAATTAGTCACAGATAAATCTACTTCTGACAAACATGCTAGTAGTTCTCCCTAATTTTCTATAGATTAATTGTCCAAATTCAGCCAAATTAAGTTAGCCAGCCAAATCTTGGTAGAATAACTGACCAAGCTAGGCCATATTTATCGAGACGTTATTTTTAAGACATATTTAAGGTACGCTGTTGTTGATACCAGTTACATTCTACTAACTACTAATTTCCTGTGGAATAAGTAGCCAATTTAGGTCAGGTTTACCAAAATATTACATATTACAATTATATATCTTATTTGACCTTCATCAATCATATATAAAAAGTGGTGTAATTTTATGAGTTACATATGCTTCTCAGATTGTGAGTGCTAAGCTAGCTATTCAAATTTTCTGGGGAGTAACTGACTACCTTAGGTTATATTTATGAAGATATTAAATCTAAAAAATATATAATTGACATGTGTAAATATTATTAATGATATAATTATGATATAAAATAATGTAATTTTATGAGTAATAGATACTATAAATAGCATGTGACTGCTAAGGTAGCCACCCTAATATTCTGGTGAATAATTGACAAACTTAGGTTATATTTAACTTAGACCATATTAAATCAAATATATAACTGGCACTTGTAAATATCATTAATAATAGAATTATGATATAAAAATGTACCATTTTATTGGTAACAGTTGGCCAATTATGGTAATTACTAAATTAATGCTAACCCTGCTCCGGGCAACCTGATAACCTAAAAGCTAACATTATAACATCACACTCTGACAGGACGGGGGGCTTCTCAGCCCATAATCTCAAAGGTCCTGGTTCAGAGATTAAATAATAAGCTTTATGAAATAATATGATGTATTTAACACACAAATCTGGTCCCCAACTCTCAGCGATTTACACTTGAGAAGAGCCTAGCTAACTAGTAGCTAGCAACCAGCTGTAACACCTTTTTTGCTGACATACAAAATATACAAACTGGTGTGAATTTCCTGTTACATTTTCAGCTCAGTTTATTTGCACCTGCACTAGAAAATGGAGCCATGGTTAGAGCTATGGGGGAGTCATGACATATGACATATTTAAAAATATGCATGTCATAAAACACCCAGTGTGGTGTTAAGTACTTGTGAGAGATGGAAAAGCAGCCTAGAAGTGACAAAACTGTAGTATTTGCCGAGTTTGAGCTTTGATTTGTGTACACACGCCATTTTTCTGCATCCCAGCAAAATTTTCGTCGACGTTCCGAGTTGTTGTTGTGACTGATGTTGCGTTCACATGAATTTTCCCAGTCAGGAACCAATTTGTTCAATTATTCTGACATCATGAACGCACAGTTGGTAACACCAGTTACCTAAAAAACACACACAAAAACAAAAACTTGTTACGCAGCTTGGTAAGGCACATCAAATGAAGTTTACAGATTGAATTACAGATTACATACTTTGAAATTGCGAACTGGACTGAAACCAATTAGTTGCTCAGACACATTCACAAGTTATGGGAAAGCTATGACATATAGTACATTTAAACATGCACAAAAAACATAAAGTGACAGATGGGCATAATTTTTGCTTTATAGTACACCCAACATTTTTCTACACTACTGATGCCAACAACTTGTGTACCAAATTTTTGTCAACTTTCTGAGTTGTTGTTCTGACTAAAGAGTGCGTTCACGTAAATTTACCCAGTCTTGAACCCATTTGTCCAGTTATTCCAACATGACAAACGCACGGTTAATAACACCTGTGCTTTTTCTAATGCGACAGCACAAACTAAAATTAAAAGACATTATACAGCTCCAGTTTACAGCTTGAATTAAAAATGACATACTTTGTAATTGCGGATTTGAATGAAAGCAATTTGTCGCTCAGACACATTCTTTATATGTTTGTTTTCTTTCCGACTAGCTCTGTAATGTCTTGTCTCTACCTCCGCCTCCGCCTCCGCCTGTCATTTGAATTTCTTCTCTCCCAGCTCTTTGTCTCTCCACTTTTGCCTTACCCTCTCTCTCTTTTCGTCTTTCTCCCTCTTTCTCTACATCTCTCACCCCCTTCTCTCCCACACACCAGACACATACTGTATACACTCGCTGTCTCTGGACATTAGTCTTCTCCCCTGGTCTGGCTTTGAAAGCCAGCCCTGGCTTGGCTGTTGACCCGATGGCTTTTTGTTTTGCACGTGTGCACACGCATACATGGTGCTCACGCACTGCATGAGCACGGACAAACTCCCACACAAGTCAGCTCATCAGCGCACTCATGCATGCTTGAAGACGTGGCGCACACACGCACATTGACATAGACAGAGCTATTGGCAGGGCCGGAGTGACAGGCCTATCTTCACCAACTCATTTACGCTCTGCTGGAGATTGCATTAGGCACGGGCCATTTGCTACGTGGATCATAAAGCGCAATAAGGACAGAGTTAAGCAGGGACAGACACACTCAAACACACACACAAAGACACACTTGTTTTTTTTTTTCTGTCAGATACAATATTGCATAATCTCAGAATCTGTCCAAATCTCTCTCCCCCTCTCCGTCCCTGTCCTCCTCTGTCAGTCTCCCTCAGTCTCTCTCTTGTATCACTTACTCACATGTCAGCGACCGTAATGCTAATAGTGTGTTGGCAGGACAGAGAGCGAAAATACCAGGACAGTCTGAGAGAGCGCTAACATTTTAACAAGGGAAGTGTAGAAGAGAGAGTGTGACGGTTAAAGAAAACGGACAGCCAAGAGGAGAGTTTAAACTGGGGTCATTCCTCGTCGCACGTCATAAGAAGAACATACAGTACCACGGGCAAAGTAGAAAAAGCAGAATCTGGTGAAGTGCTGATGAAAAGTTGAGAACAATATCCTTCCTGCAGTCACCACGACTTAAAATTCAACTAGGCCGCTGAGAGTAATTCCTATAGTTTTATATGCGTACTGAAAATTACAAGGCTGAGAAAATGAGAGTCTAAATAGAGGGATCACGAAAAGGAAGTCGGACAGACGCGTGGAAAACAAATTGGATATTTGAGAGGCAGAAAAACAGACAGAGATGGAGAGGTCTGAGGAGGCATTCGGCGTAATTTGTCCCTGCCGGTTTTCGCTCCGATGGCGATATAGCTTTTTAACAAGGCAAATGTGACATCTGACATGATGTAGAAGAGGCCAGCGCACGCACACACTCATCCCGCTTCCTCTTTCAGGCTCTCTGGGCGTCGCGTGAACGCGTCGCTCAGTCCTCTTTCTAGTCGTCTGAGCGGCCCAGCAGAAGACGCCGTGCGGTCTTCTGCTTCTCATCTCGGTCTGCCAGCAAAAATATGAGACTATCGGGCCGTGCTGTTTGGCAGAATGTGTCACGGGTACAGATTTATCCACATTGTGAGTGGGAGCCGCGATAGTTATTAATAAATCGAGGACCATTCAGTTATGACTGGAGAATCAGATGCTTGATTGCACAGAATCCCCTGTGCTGCACAACGGCAGTAAAGTAAAAGTGCACTGTCTACAGTTACATAGTGCTTAATGTAATATACATAATATGTTCTTTTTTTCTCTACAGCTGGCGTCCACTAACTCTGCTAACAGCAGCCAGACAACTGCGGCCGACAACAAAGGTATGCCTAAGATTTCACGTTATTTCTCTTTCTCCTCTTTTTTTTGTGTGTTATAATGTAAATTACATACAGGTATAATGCAGGGAAGCTGCTTTTTCTGGCTTGATGCGTTGACAGATTTCTTTCTCTCCATTTAGTGGACAAAATGTGCTGCTTAAATTGGCAATGTCACTGACCGATGCCACTGGATTTACAACTTTGTCCGACCCTACCGCTGCACTTTAACTCATTAAAAGTGTTTTAGCTGACATGAACGACTTTCCATTGGGGTTCTGAGAGGCTTTCTGTTGGCGGTTTTTCAATGTGATCGGTCCGAAACGCATTTACTTGTCCCGGCCTCTTAGTGGCTGTACGAGCACAGAAAACTGGATGTTGCGATTGGTATCGGGAGATTGGTATCACGGCCGATCCAGGCATTTTTAAAATGAAGTTATTTGTTTTAGGTCTTCCATAAACCAAAGCCACATCCTGTAGCGTCAAGATGTCGTCTTCCTCTCCTGTTTTAGTGGCAGTTGGCTAGCATCAAAGCTGCTAAAAATTGAAGATGAAGAAGATGGATTAAAATCCTCTGAAGTCAGTCAGACAGCAATTTGAAAACTGCAATTTGGGGGTGAGGTGGTAGCAGGAGATTATCATTCAGTACTACCAGCTTGGTTCACCACCTACAAAGAAAAATCACTAAACAGAATCAATGAAGTAGACGCAGGCAGACAATGTCAAGGCGAGTGTTACAGAGTTTACGGCGTTGGGACCAGCCCAATTCTTCTGTAGAGAATGCAGGTTTTCACCGTCTGTTGGAGTTTCTGAAGCCAAGGTACGAGCTACCCTCACGACACTACATTAATGTTGTATGGTATCTAGAAAAATACAAGTAAGATGAGAAAAGCCTAAATGTCCAGGGGAGGAAATGTAGTTCATTTAAAATCGGATCAAATCAGCCAATACTCAATATCAAGGGATCGGTGTCGGATCGTGGGCTAAACAACTTGATCGGGATATCCCTAGATTGTCCCGTGACTGTACATACTTTTCTGTGGCGTAGTTATTTCATAATCCAACTCCAACACAATCTGTTTATTTCCATTTACCGGACATAGACAACTTTCTGCCTCTCAACCACTGGCCAGCAGGCCGCCAAAATACCACCTCCGCTTGCAGTGACTTCTGGGACTCCTTGTTTTGATGTTTAATACACACCATCATTTTTCTTTGTAACTTTTTATCGCAGTCTTTGTCCTCACACTTCCTTTTTGACCTTCATCATAACAAGAATGCGACTTTCTGTTCCTTGGAGGGATCGGGTTGCCGATTTTCCATGAGCTAAGCAAGGCAGTATTTTGGCAGGAATCAGCAGTGTGTCAGCCAGGAAAAGTTGGCAGCGGTTCAACTTTTGTGCAACATTGTTCATCAATAACCAATTCCACCTCTGGAGAATTTCCCATCTATCAATGCGGCACTAGAAAACACGTGGATCAGTCTGTGGACATTCTTGTACATGCAGTGTTTCCTGTTCCCTCCGAAACGTCTCTCCATGCCTCAGTGCTTTTTCATAACATGAAAAGTCAAATACTTTCCGTTTTTGTGATTCTCTCTCGCACGTTTCCTCATGATTCCAATCTCTTCCTTCCTTCTTGTCACCTGTGCTTTCTCACTTTGAATGCACCTAAAATGAGTTGCGCACGGAAAATTTTCCATTCTAACCCTGTGGCAAGGTCCGCCTACCGTAATGGTTACAGCACCTTGCAGCTACAACTCATATATGGAGATAATGTACAGTAGAGTTGTAGCAAGCCCAAGTCTATACATAGTGCTCTGATTCATTCTCTTATATAAATTCAGACACTGCTTTCATGCTTGGTGGTGCAGTCTAAAGCCAGTTCATCTGTTACACAGCGGCCAGACAAACACAGAAAATGCACCCTCCTTTGGCCTCAGCTTAGTTTTTGTCCGCACCATGTGCTCCAATGTCCTCTCTCTTCGGTCCGTTTAAGTGATTTCAATAAAGTAACTGTTATCCAGCTTCAACATTAGCTTATCTGTGTTTGGCGTTGAAATGAAGAACAACGCTGCGACACCAGTCGCACACACAAATGCTCTCAACGACGAAAGCTTTGCATAGATCTGCTATGTAAACACAAAACCCTGAGCAAAGTTTCCTTAGAAAGACAAGTCAGAGCTGACTACCGACACACAGTTTATTGTGTTTCCTCTTTTATTTCCTCCTACCACATTATATGGTTTGACTGATCGAAGTTAGGCTGTGATAGATGGCGATAAGCAGAGGGTTCATCCATGCAGCTGCCAAGTATGTTTTTTGAAAACGCCTGCCCTTTCCAAGTGGTTTCCAAGGACAACTTCTCAGATGGTTCTGTGCAGCAAATCGTCCATCATGTCAAGTCTTCATTTTGTCTCCTAGGGATAAAATCATTGCTATGCACCTAGGAGGCAACATGAGTCTTGGAGTGTACCCATGATCCGGAAGGGTCTCGGTCAACAATTACGTTTTTTGTAAAAAAAATGTCGTGCACAACAGTGACATCTTTGGTTTCACAAAATGTCCCTTGGTCTCCAATGAACACACAAGATTTTAAGTCTGCTTCAAGATGTGCTGTTTGTTCATCCATAGTCTTTGCACGAGTCACTGCAGATCAGGCTGACACCCAGTGTGGTTATTAAAGCGCTATGAAACACTGATTTGCAACAGTCAACTTGGTACACTCAGTCTGTGCCTTATATCGCTTCTATTTTTTTGTGATTGTTGGCATTTTTGGAGATTTGTTCAACAGCTGATTTACTTCTTAAAAAAAAAAAAGAGGTGTAAAATCTTTTAATTTTCTCCACTTTCTGGACAATCAAAGTTTGGTCAAGAAGACAGCTAATTAAATTGTTGCTAATAAACACAAGTATTGACTGACCGACCAACGCCGCTCCGCAGTGTATTAACCTCTGCCTTTTGACCTCTGCCCCTCCAGAGAAGGCGTCAGCAGTGAAGCCTCAGGAACAGGAGGAGGAGGTCGACATCGACCTGGAAGCGCCGGAGACGGAGAAGGCGGCGCTCGCCATCCAGAACCAGTTCAGGCGCTTCCAGAAGAAAAAGAAGTAGAGTGACTGACTGATGATAATAGAAAAAGAAATGACAAGAAAAGAAAAACAAAATACAAAAAAAAAATAAATCTTTCAAATGTACAGGAATACAGTAAATGATTAAGAGTGGTTTGAATGGGAGGGCAGGGTGACGGAACTGGGGCTTAAATCGTTCAGGATTTATTGTCATATTATGCAAAGTGTCATGAAACGCCTTTCTGCATGAGCGAGTGGCTGCTGATGATGAGAATGAGGAATTTGAGGGGGGCAAGAAAGAGGGAAAAGTTCAGGAAAAAAAAAAAGGTGAAGATTTGGGATTTATAATCTAGCATGACAATATACTGTAACCTCCCGTCACCACATTAACCTTTGCAAATGTCCCTGCATAATCACCAGTCGATGCTCTCAAACATTCAACCCCCGAGCCCTTTCCCTTTCCCTTGCTGGTCCTGCAGACACAACACAAGCCCAGCACACAAGACGGCACAAGCTGTGCTTAATAACAGACAAACCGTTCCCTTCCGACCGATAGCACAAGCACACATCTTTCAACGTTGATGAAATTGGAACGCACAATTGCACAGAAGCACACTCTCTGGTTTCCGGGATCCTTTGCCATCACAAAGCTTTCTTTCGTTCTCTGTCTCTTTCTGCAAGGATGAAAATAACACCGAGTGACTGTCTCAGGTGTAAAATCACCTCGGCATTCCCTCTTGTACAGCCCAGATATTGGATAGCCGCTGCCAGTCTGATCTCACAGGTGACGGAGGTGGTGGTCATGGAAACTGGCTGCTAACTCTCTCGGTTAGAGGCAATTTGCCGCAGGCAAGATCAATATGTGTTGGAAAGTAGGCATGCTAACCCGCATGCTCACACGAGCCGTTAATACCTCTCGCACACATTCTGGCTAATGAACATCAGTGATCCTCGAGCGCTTGTGTCTGCAAGTTTCAGCAGTCTCCCGGTGACATGTGATGCTGTTTAATATCAATGAGACGACGATGGTGGAAATTCACTCAAATATTCATATGTCCAAACAACCTGTCAGGTGGCTTTAAATGTTATTAGATCTGTGGAGGCTGCCGTGAGGTGAGCTGAGGTGTCGCCTTCAATGTGTCTGTTAGTCTAAGGTCAAGAGGTAGTGATAAATAATTCTCACGGTTTGTTTTAATTAGATTAAAGTTGTAAGGTGATGCCTTCCTTCACACACTTAGGCTGTAAATTAACTTTACTCTGCAGCAGTTAAATCTTAGTAGCTATAAAAGCTGTAAGTGACTCGTCCCAAAGCCAACCTTTCTGTTGCTGGTCTTGGACATAGCCTACATTTAAACGGTAATGCTACATTTAATACATTTCAAAATGCCTGAAAAACACAGTTTCTTAGGCATTTTGATTAAGTTGGACGTAGTAGTAGTTCTCTCTTGACCTTGGAGACCATCTTTGACGGGAGCTAAAGAGAAAATCTCGGCCCACTCACTACCTTGGCTTCAACTGCACACTCTTGATTAGAATTGAGCTTTCTCTGCAACAACTGAGCCAATCTGGGAACCCGTTGGCTATCGGGTGATGGCTTAGCCTCTGTGGGCGATGGCGACGTTTCTGGGCTACTGGTGCCGCCGGCAGACATCCAGATAAGCTTTCCTGTTCTCCACGTGATGTACAGTTCGACTAGCAACCTGAGACTTGAAAACGGAGTTGAAGCTCGGAGACAATGTCTAAAAAAGGATTGTTTCACAAGCAGCCGGTTAACAGGTGCTGTATATGCTGGACGAATGTGACATGCTAGCTTGCTTGCCAACAGTGCCCAGTTAGATGCGATTAGTCTACGCGGCTCTGACTAAAAATAGAAACCATAAAACATCTTGTAGCAAAATCCTGTCCCTTGTCTCTTTTTTATAGAGGGTTAGAGCAAACTTCATTCCCTGAGGAAGACTGAGAGACACAGCAGCAAGTTTGAAAAGGCTAGTATGGCGTAGGCAACTGCAGCATAACACAAATGCCCCCATATATAAATAAAGCAGAACCTATGTGCATTGTTGTCATTCCCCCGCTCATAGCTGCAATACCTTTTGTCCTTACCCAGCCAAGAATATTCTGTACTCGAGCCAGCCAGAAACCATGTCTGAAGCCGCTGATATGGAAAGGCATCTTATACAACAGGTATCATGTTGCTGCTCCGTCATAAGTCACATTCACTGCATTTAAACAGTGGCCGTCTGTGTCTGAGGGCTCTCAACCATGATCGGTGTTGGGTTACTTAGTGCCCCTGCAGGTAACTCTAACCGCTACATCTTTAAATAAGCACTTGATAATGATTCGGAGCAGATACCAGCCACGAACCTGAGCCCTCTCACCTTTGGGCCAGGCACACTGCAGCTGCTGGACAGAGATGGAAAGGAAGACAGTGATGGAAAGTTCGAAGAATACCCTTATTGTTAATCAAACTCATAATAGTAAATATACTAAGCACACTAATCAAACCAATGATTCTATCATGTATATACAAAATGGGACAATAGGCACGTTCCTAATTCAACCATTCCCTCCCTTCCCCCTCTCAATGTATGTAGCACACTGAGCTGCTTCTAAAAGCCAGCCTATCTTTCCATTGCTTTAATAATAATCTCACTAATTACTAGAATTATTATTGGAATGTAACCTCTTTTCTATTTCGAGGACAGGAAGCGGCCGCAAAAGAAAGTGCAATCAGCACACGCTGCTGCCGCCCGCTCTCCTCTTTCACCGCCCCACCGGTTCCTCCTTCCCTCACAGTGCAAAGGAAATTTAGTCATCGACGTCACCTGAGTTTGATATCAAACCCCTCTTTTCTTCTCCCCTAACTGGATTCTGCATGGCTTTCAAATAATTACCTGACATTTGCACGGTAATACGGATTTGGGTGGGCCTGATTTGGCAGCCGGGCTGAACACCATGTAAGAACTGTTGATTGCACATAATTATTTCAAAATTTAAAATCAGTTTGGGGCGTATCCAGTGCTGATGCATTTTGTGCCCAAGCTGGTGGGATTAACCAGTTAGAAATAGAACACAGCCAGGCTTAGTGGACACCACTGAGATTCAACCTCTTTTATGTACCTGCACGGTATTATCCAGCTGTTTGACATCATGGCACCTTACTGTAGAACACTGTGGATTTTCTCTTACAGTAATAATTTATAACCTGAATTTGGTCCTCTTACAGTGAGTGATGGGTTCTTACGTAACCAGCGCCCGCAGATTAATTGCGAGTGCTCTCGTCGACATCAAGAAATGTTTCGGAACACTCAAACGCCAGCTATTATCAGCGAGAATCTTCGGATCAGGTGGCTACTCTTTGAGTCATGTTAAAAATGTTAAAATGTCACATATTCCCTAATGATTATAGAAACTAGACAGTGAAAGGATAAAACACATTGTACATAAAAGAGGGAAGATTTTAAATTGCCACTGTAGGACCTGCCCAGGGTCCAGATCCGCTGTAATTGAGTCTCCATCTGGAGGCTGTAAATAGCTACCTGTCAGAATCTAAGAACCTTAATGTTGCTTGGCAACAGACACTACTCAAAGGAAGTAAGCTGGTCATTTCAATGTGAAATGTGCCGTGTGGATTTGGTCACAGGTTTGATCCTCGCTGGAGTCGCAACCTGTGTTTGCATGGGCACTAGTATTACAGTGATAATCCAAATTTAAACCTTGGTCAGGTGACTTGATCGGAAGGAATTTTCAGTCGTGTAAACCTTTCATTATGTCTTCAATAGGAAAGGGTTAGCACTTTTTTTTATTTGGAATAAATAAATCCTTTCTATGTATGTTTGCCTGACATGGGGAAGACAAAATGTGACAGGTTCCCCTGAGGGACAGAAACATCTTCAAACTACTGTTTGAGAAGACGAACAAAGTGGGCAGCCATGTTGAAAACGTGGGTCCATCAATAACGGTTGGTGAGCTCCACAGTGGGCACAACACCTTCTGATTTAGTTTTCAGGGCATGTGAACGCATAAATCTTATCAAATAATCATTTTATTTAGAGCCCATGTAAACAGTTAACAGAATCTCTAATCAAAATGACTTCAGTTGGGGTTGAAGACATATTGTCCATGTAAGCATTACCTACTACTGTCAGCCATTTTTCTTTGGAACTTGTAGCTAAACACCTCAACTCTTAATATGAAAGCTTTGAAGGGGAGAAAGGAGTTTGATACAAACTCAGGGTAAAAAGTTGAAAAAGCCATCAAATGGTTCGTATTATCGACAGGAGTTTGCGTGTAGTCGAAATCTACCAATTCTGTCCATGTACGACTTCTTAGTGAGAGTGTTTTTTCTCTGCGATATCACGACACCTTTACCAATCCAACAGCTAACTCTTTGTTTCAGCTAATAAACAGTTAATAAGCCATTTGTGCGGATGCGGTTCAGCGTGTTGTTCAAAGTGAGGCTACGAGCATTACCGAGATGTTTCAGGTCCGGTTTGCTAAGGACTCATATCAAATTATAATTTACAGTTTTTAGACATTTTGCTCCCCCTTGCACATATCATAGCATGTAAGGTCTTTCTGTATTTTTCTTTCTTTCTTTGTGAGCGCTGTGTTTCCGCTTTGCTTTGTTAGCCTGACCTCGTTTCGCTTTCACCCGAAGGCGACCGATCGCGGGGTTCGGTGAGCTCAGCATGGCCGCTGCCAATGGTGGAGGGCTGCGTGGAATAAAGAGCTTTTCTCACCGCTGTGATCATGAATAGAGCAAAGCCGCGTATAGTTTGTCCGAGATGGCTTGAGTGAAGTCCCCACATCCTCTTTAAAAAAAAACTCTTGACGTCACGGCAGACAAGAGGTTGGCGAACAGCGTCCAAGACCTTTCTTCATACCATTTGCTCTCTATAGCGTCCGTGCAGTGTTTCCCTTAATCCATGCTTGCTAACATACTATTCTCCTCTGCTTGCACATGTTTATCTACGTCCACGTCTTATTATGCTTGACTAGAATAGAGAGAAGTAATTGCCAATGGTGGATACTTTGGCGCAGCTTTACAGCCTAGAAATGACATCAAAGCCATACTAGAGAACAAAAACACACATTTCTTCTTGTACATCCCTTCTTTGTGTTGTCTGTAGTTCTGTGAAGCAACAGTGAAGCAACCCAGAAGAAGAATCAATCCAGCGCAACAGACAGTTTGTGCAAAGCTACGAAGAAATCACGTAATGTAGGGTTTTAGTTTGTCTTCGAGATGATTGTACGTTCACACCGTGGCACCGACGCGTCGGCTTAGCCTTCACGGCGGTGACCACTGTCCTTTCAGGGAGGCATCTGCCAATCAGGAAGCTCTACAGGGCCCCATCCCACAACCCACTAATATTCTTAATGCCTCATTACTTCTTCTGTCATGATAACTGATGCTTTATTTATTACTGAATTATGTTTCTATAACTTAACGTGGATACCTATGTTGTTGTGAACTTCTCCGACTTGTTTTGTTGTGTTCCTGAAGTGAAGGCATGTGAAATCCATATTCGTATGTTGTAAACTATGAATTCCCCTCCATGTATTTGGACATTTCAATCTGTGATGTGTTGTTGGACTTTCAGAAATGGTGGCCGAGGTGAGAATGCACAAAAAAACAAAAAAAAAACAAAACAAAACAAACACTCCCTGTATCATTGTGTTTTCTGCACTGAATAAAATTTGCTGCATATTGCTTTAAACTCCAACCGCTTTGTGTCCGTTTCATTTTTGCCTCCGACATTGTCTTCAAGCAGCGAGTTAATCCGAATGTGGAGCTCTGGAAGTAATTTCAGTTGCTTAAAGGAGATCTTTCTGACCTGGAGCCTTCAGGGGAGCTAGTTCCAATCTGGTCCCCTCTGGGTGCTGTTCCAGTTCAAACAGACACGAAGATGACGCCACAGAACATGCGTCGCTCATCACGGCGCTGGAAGTCAGGAATTTGGAGCGCTCGGTTATATGCACAGTATAGAAAATGGGACGACACGTCTTTGCGTAGCCTTGACACAAATTCTTCAAATTACACATCGAGATAAGATTAAGCATGAATACCTTGAACCAAAAAAAAAGGCGTTTCTTAAAGAAAATAAAGTATAATACTTAGGCTATGTATGGTCCATGTCCACAATAATGTTTAAATTCAGCTTTGTTTCATTAGCAGTATTAGCGCCGTCACCCTGCATTCTCCTAAGCAACTGCTGTATTGTCAATGAAACATCTAAATGACGTCCACCAAAAGGCATAATGTCAAACATGAAATAAGCGCATGTCATTGCTTGCTATATCTGTGACATGCTGTAATGTCGCTGCAGTCGCATGGGAATTATGTTATCGGTCAATACAAAATCAATGAGTAGCGCTACACGAGTAGAATTATCTTCATTTCAATGTAATGTAATACAGACTGGAGACATGTTCGATTTTATCTGGGAACGTTCTCAGTCAGTCATTCAGGGCATTGTATGCCCAAGAAAGCTGAAACAAGGGCAACTAGACTTGTAGAGGTTGTTGAAGGCGTTTCGCCACTCATCCGAGTAGCTTCTTCAGTTCTAAAGGATTGGCGGGTAGCTGGGGTTCAGAGAGGAACATCTGTGAGTGTTACTCATCAGAACCTCTCATGACAAGTGTCTCTTAACGGCTAGATACTTAGGTAGGTAATAGATACGTAGTTGGAGGAAACTGTTTAAACCTGCCCTCTTCCTTTGATGAATGGTACTCTAACGACCCATTATCAGTCAGAGGCTCCAGTTTCAGGGTGTAAGAGACTCCCCATCAGTCTTTTAGAACTCGAGAAGCTTCTTGGATGAGTGGCGAATCATCTTCTAGAAGCTCTACAAGTCCAGCTGCCCTTGTTTCAGCTTTTTTGTTTAATTTCAGTGAGCAGTTTAGTGATCAAGTTTGCTTGCAAGTAACAAGACCGTTACTTTTTTCTGATGCCAAAGTGATTCTGGGAAATCAGTAACTGCAAGGTTGGTAGAAGACAACAGAGGCAGACAATCTGACATGTCATTAGGGAAAGAAGATGTTATTTATGTACTAATTATGGCAGCACTCTATGGACATGAGGTCCTGCTTTCTGGGACACACAACTCATTCCAAACGTCCTTCCATACACCATACAGTATTTACTGTTTATACCATATATATATATATATATATATATATATATACTGTGACAGGTCAAAATGTCCCTGACCCCAATGAAGGCCATGAGCTGAAACACGTCGGTCTAATAAAGTTGTTCCATTTAACACAAGTGCTGCTGGAGTCTTGACCTTTATATGATTTATTTTCCCCTTCCATGAACCCTGGTAGCAGGAGAGAGCAGAAATACAATTTTCTAAGTCAAACAGTCTATGAGAGAGTGAGTGGATAAGCCAAAAAAAACTGTAGCTCATAGATACACAACATTTGGACAGCTGTTGAACTCTGCAACACCTGGTAATGCTGTTGTAAGGTTGACCCAGTCTCACTTTAATCCACAGCCATCAGTTCTGGGCATCAGTGAGTTGGATAAAACAGTGATGTCAGAACGTCTGAAATTTCTTTTTAAACCAGTTTAAATGTCAGACTTCAGATTAAAAAGAAATTCCTATTTTTATCTGTAGACTAAAGTGTCTTGTAGATCAAAACTGTATTAAATAAGTAGACAACTATAGAATAAATTTAGTTCAAGTGTGCAACTGAAATCCATCCTGCACTGCTTTTCCACCAGCTTTGTTTCGTGCCACTGGGATTTTGCTGCTAACCTTTTTATAGTGTTTTCTTTCATGTGCATCCAAAGCGTCATTACTAAACACTTTGATTTAATGTGCATGTCGTAGGTACAGTAAGTGTTAACACCTCCTTCGATACTCACTTACATCTGCTGTGGTGGTGTCTGCTCCCATCCAGTCTTTCTCTCGAGACCCGGTTTCTTAAGATCAACCTTTCAGTCAGTTTTCAATCAATAAAGAAATCCATAACTGAGGCTCATGTCAATCTTAATCTATTAATCTAAGATATTATGTTCCCTGCAGTGGTTTTAAATACTTTTTTTCCTTAGAGGGCATACTTTTACACCGAGAGACAAGACTCAGTGACAAGAAGGTCTTGATGACGGATACGAGAGACGCTCGTGTCGATACACACAGTGCGCAAACAATTGCGTGTAGGAGGTCAGAGGTCAGAGGTCATCCTGTTTACGCAGCCAAAAGTCAGGGAAAGAATTTGGAAAGCGTGTGCAGAAAAAACTTCATTTTTGTTTGTATAAATTGTTCGGATTAGGAGTAATCGCTGGATTTGAGATCCCTCAGCTTTTAAACTGCCTTCAGCCCGAGATGCTCTTTGATCTTGTATTTCACCACCCAGCTTCCTGCAGCTGAAAAGAAGCACTCTTCAATATTCCAATATGTTTGACTCCATAATTTAAGGCTTGGATTTCTCATGTTTATTCAACCTTGTGATCTTTAGCCTCAAAATGGCAGTCACATGACCTGCTATTGTCTTCTATTTCAGTGTCTTTACTGGGGCATATGTCAATTCTCAAAAGACTATGAGATACACAGATCAAATCAGACGGCATCAGATGAGATCAGATCACTGAGAGGGGAGGAGATAATGCTGCCGTGGACTGCAGCGCTGTGCTCTGAGGTTTAAGCAGAACACGGCTTTAAGAAAATCCTGGATTGGTTTGAATATGCACGCTCTCATGTGTCAATTGGACTCAGAGTGAGTCATCAGAGGGACAAAAGCCATGCGATGCATGAAAGGGTATTACCTGATACGGATGTGACACAGTTATTACAGTGAAAGAAGGCACTGGAGGAGATGCACTCCCCCAATCCAGGGACAGCACGCACACTCACGGAGAGACATACAGAGAGCAAACGTGCAGCAACGGGCCAGATCCGAAGGAACAAAGCAGCTCACAAACTGAGTGCTGCATGTGAATGAGGGGCAGCAGTGTTGTAGCTTCTCATCAGCTGCATGTGTCCTGCTGCTGAAGCTACGGGATACGTAACTCTGCAAAGATTCTTTGGCTGATAATAAAATTGTTTCATTGCAAAAATTATAATTGGTTTTTCTCACCGCTGTTTTGTTCATCATTCCTGCACAAGTGAAGGCCTCTTGATGTGGATGGAAAACGTTCTTTCTCCACAAAAAAATTACAGACGCAGCAGCAGCTATTACGGGAGAAGTGCAAAGGGTTACATATGGAATGATGATGGGTATTTTTTTATCCACAAGTATGTGCAGCATACAAAACATCAAAGTGATGCCCGATGCCAAAGTCAAAACAAGGAGGAGTTTTTCAGATGATTTACAGCTGGAAATGTATGCTTTCATGTGCTTGGGTTTACCCAACCTTTCAGTCATAATGTCTCTTCTTAGACCTGTAAGCTGCCTCATTTAGATAATGGACAGCAGTCATGCTAGCAGTTCTGTGAAACTGGACTTATGCTGCCTTCAAATGGGATGATGTTTACTACGTTCACGAGAAACCTCCACATGAAGGGCCCCCTCTCGTGATATTCACAACCTTCGGTTTTGACTTGGTGCCCGTGGAAGTAGCTGGATGGATAGTTGTATGGAGTTGTATGGAAAATGTTTTATTATGCCTTTGAAGTTCCTACATCAAGTTACTGTGTTGTTAGCTGGCTAAACTGTTACCTCAGATGCAGCTAAACGCAGGAACAGTTGCATTCCAGCGGTCAGATTTTACCGCTTGAACGGCGAACATTTTGTGCGACTGTCCACGTCGTAACTACAAACTCATGAGTTCCAGGCAGCATTAGGTAAAGCGCTGTACTGGGCTAAATGCTAGCATTGCGCATGATGCTAATGGTGTATATGAGTACTGCTTATATTTAGCATGTATAACTGCACTTTGGGAAATAACCTGAACCTAAGTTCAAGCAACAACATGGAATGTATGAGATTATTTTTGTAGCAAAGCGGTGTTTTGGGCTAAATGCTAACGGTACATTCGAGTACTACTTATATTTAGAATGTATAACTATGCTTTAGAACCCAAGTCGAAGCAACAACTTGGAAGGTATGAGATTATTTTTGCAAGCAACTTGAGTTTTGACCTACACAAAAACACTGAAATCAGTCACGCGTCACGGCTACTCTGGTCCATTTCTTTTTTCAGTGGTTAGCTACCACCAACAATCAACACAGCGTTATAGTTGCTTGCTTCTTTTCCTTAAAAAGACTGAAGTGGAAAAACTACATAGGTTATTTTGTTACTAAAGGACAGAACCAAACTAACATTGTTTTTCTTTTTTCTTTTGCTAAGCTATGCTAACCAGCTGCTGAGTGTAACTTTAAATTGAAACAGCTGCTTAGTTCATTTTAGCTAGCATTAAAAAAAAAAAAAAAATGAATGTTGGAAATGAAAGGTTGTTTTTCAAACCACTGAAGAAAAGTTCGGTCTTTTAGCATCGATAAAAAAAAATACAAATCGTCTCAAGACACCTTACAGAACCCAGACCTCAGCATGAATTAGTATAACTTCAGAGCTTAGATTTTCCTTCCGCATGATGTAATCCACATCTTGGTCTCAGTTGCTGATGGTATCGATGCCGTTGTCATTTACATGTTATGTCACTAATTAACAAATCATTGGTTTCCCAGCACTCTGAACGATCAATCAGTCTGCCCCAATACTGTTATATAACCACTGTGCCCTTGAGCAACACAGGATCTCACTTCTTCTACAGATTCCACAGAGAAACCCCTACTGGGATCGTCATGAAGTCCCAGGGGGTTGTTAAGGTTGCCAATGATGCAACAACAATTGCCCGTTTCCTCCAGTGGGAGATGATAAGGTCACATGATGAGGTCTGGTGGGCATTATTTCAGCCGTGGGTTTTGTCCTCCGGTTGCCGGGGCACACGGAGGTTATCAGTAACATAGAGAGTGTGACACTATCCGCACTGACTATCAATAACGCTCACTAGCGCTACCGAATCCCCCGAAGGAGGTGAGAGCGTCGATACCCTCTCTAAGAAACCAGAGAGCCGGGGGAGGAAGGCGGAAGACGACATAGAGCCGGAGGAGGGAGGACGGAGAGGAAGCAACATGCTGAGATGTGGGGGAACTGTTTGAGAGGGATGGGGAAGATGCAGAAGAAAGGGAGAGGGAGAGAAAGAAAGAAATGAGATGAGTGGGTTAGCTGAAGCGGAATTTTCCTTTAGGCTTGTGCTGCGTGCAGGGATCTTTTAAATTCTTTCTTCAGATTATAGCATAAGAGGGAGATGGAGGTGCAACATGGGGGAGTTTAGAGTGAGAGGTGTGGAGAGAGAAGAGTGGGGAAAAACACAGGCGCAGCGTAGCTTCAAGCAGAGACTCTACTAAGTGCCGGATTGCAGGGAAGGAGAGAAAAAAAAAACAGGAAGCAATGGAGAGAGAGAGAGAGAGAAAAAAAAAAACAGCAAAGGGTGTAGCTTCTATTTATAAACCCGAAAGAACATTTGGATAGGGTTATGGAAAATAAAACAAAGAGGGAAACAACAAAGAGACGGGCTCAAAATGAAAAGACAGGAAGATGGGTGAAAGATGAAAAGATGGGAGGATACAAAGAAGAGCTGCCAGCAGACAGAGGGAGGAATAGAGGGTGAGAAAGGGGGGAGGAAAGAAGGGGGGAGGGAGGAATACATTTACCTTGACTGACACTGCGACAGGGAGAGAAAGCAGAATCCCCCACTCCAAGAAATTGTGGCTCCATAACATCATGCGACATAATCTCTGCAGTGGGTTTGCTGTAGGGCCGCAAAGGATATTCGAACACACAGAGGCATGTGCACAAACACCCACTAGAGCAGGTGAGACTGTATCAGACACCTGTGAAAGCACATGGCGGACGCAATAATTAATACAGCCTGTTCTGAGCAAACTATTCTCAACTAGAGCTGCTGCAGCTCCTCAGTAGAGAAGGAGGAAAAGAAGACATGCAAGAAGATCAATAGTGTGTAACAGAGACGTGGTGACATTTGCAGGAAGTGAGAAGGATCAATATCATCTCAGAGACCTGGTCATTTTTGGAACAGAACCCTCCTTTAAACTGTTACCGACATCGATGCTGTCAATGAGCTGCAGTGCAAAAGCAGACGTCGATATTTCTGAGGGTCATAATTCAGAGTGCTGGGGCGGTAAAGTGCTCTGTGACTTCGGCAAGACCTTCTGATTGGAAACCATTTGACAATGTGTGAATAACCTGACAATTTCATCCTGTTCTACTCTCGTACTCAAACGTTGCCACGGGCGACGGCATCAGCTACTGTATAGGGTAAGAATGCATGATGAATGTAAAGTGTCTGCTGCTGGCAGAAGGATGCGTTCCGTCTGTGCCTGCCCAAGACCGCCCACTAGTGGTGGAGATGAAGAAGGACAGCTTGTAAATCATTTAACACTCTACCCTGCATTGAAGCTCACACAGGAGAACATTTAAAGGGGAACACAAGCAAAGACTTTATTTATTCTTTGAGAATTAAAGTCCAGGGCCATTTTTAAACAACCTTCAAACCTAAACATAAGGGAAGCGCACATCACGCGGGCTGTAAAACACATTGCTTCATCTTGTACTTTTGATGAAGGTGGTGATAACTGGCTTTTGTGTGCACGCAGATACTTATTAAATCTGACATTCCCATCACCCTCAGCCGTGCTTGTGGTTTGGCCAGTTTTAGCATGCTAAACTAAGCAAAAGCATTTAAAATTAGTTCATGCAGAGCGACTTGACAACCTGAGAAGCTATAAACTTTCCCCGAAAATCCCCTTCTAACTACGCGGAAGAATGTGATAAGATCATTGGTCAAATGTGAATGAAGTAATGCACCAATCATAGATGACAGCGAACTTCTGCCCATCCACCCAAACAAGAACACATACCCTGAAGCCCTTTCATACCTGCGCCAACAGCCGAGACAGCAACAATAACAAGAAAGCCACAGGTATGTCTTGCCACCTTACCACCTGTTGTGTTGTGGACAGGGAACTTACAACAGCTTAAACATATAGCACAATTCAGAACAATTGCTAGACAAAGGCAGGATACTTTTACGGTAGGGTTATTTTATCATTGGACTGTTAATATAAATGAAAACATCATCTGGAAACAGACAAACGTGGTTTGTGGTAATTTAAATCAAAGAAACCGAGCATAAAATGTTTCAGATGAAGTGGATAATTGTGACTTTAAGGGCATTAAAAACAAAGAAACAAAAAAATTAATACAGAATTATTAGTAAGTGCCGCTGATCTCGTTTGTACCTTTAAAAGCAAAGCTAAAACAAAGGCAAGTGGTCTTGTCTTAGTCTTCTTGAAGACAATTCACCAATCACCAAGTGGTTTCTTCTGTTCTAAATAACTGTTTGGGGGAGTTTGAGCATTTTACTGGTAATATCTGTGAGTGGTGCCGACCTGAAACTCACACAAATAGGGTTTGTTAACAACCAAATACTCACCTGCAATTACAAGAATTTGTTCGGACTAACCTGCGTTCTGTCCTGTCCTGTCTTGGCTGACAGAGAATATCCTGTCAGCCAAGTTTTTCCTATCAAAGTGTGCTTCTTTTCCTTCTGTTCCTCATGTTTCCATTTCTACCCCGACTTTGGAAGCCTATATTTAATCTTTTACATTCCATTAAACCTGTTTGTTTGTTGGAGGAGGAGATGGATAGAACGATACAAGAAAATGTTACAAAATCTGTTACCAATATTCATGTTCTCGGATTTCTTTTTTTAAATACCACAAGTAATTTTGGACCGTTTGTACATGCTCTTACTCTCCAGTAATTTCAGACATGGCAGACACACCATATGAGCACCAGTTCCGCTGCTCCATCTGTCTGGAGCTTTTCACCGATCCAGTCTCGACTCCATGCGGGCACAACTTCTGCAAGGTCTGCATTGAGAAGTACTGGAACACCACAGAGGTGTTTAGCTGCCCCCTGTGCAAGGAAGTGTTTCACATGCGACCAGAGCTTCGGATCAACATCTCCTTCCGAGACGTTCTCAATCACTTTAAAGACGCGACTTCATGCGCTGTGACGAGCGATGGCGCCACTGTGGCCAAAGCCAGTGAGGTTGCCTGTGACGTCTGCACAGATGTGAAACTGAAGGCCACAAAGTCCTGCCTGGTGTGTATGGCATCGTACTGCTTGACTCACCTGAAGCCTCACAAGACAGCAGCAGCCCTGAGCAAACATAAGCTCATTGAACCAAGTAGAAACTTGGAGGACAGAATATGTCAGGAGCACGAGAAGATCCTGGAGCTGTTCTGCAGAAAGGAGGAGGTGTTCATATGTCAGATCTGTGCAGAGACCGACCACAGGAAACACTTGGTTGTGACAGAAAAGGCTGCTACACAGCAAAAAATGGTAAAAAACAGTGTTTCTTTAGTTTTCTTGCACACAAGATGGAACTGTAGAATAAAATTACTGCTCGGTGTAAAGGGATTATAGATTAGCATGTAACATTTTAATAGGCAGAAATTCTGGCATCAGAATGAACGTGTTTAAATTTAATTTCACTGGCAATTTATTCAGCCTGATTGAAATCATTATGATTAGAGAACTTAACAGCCTACATAGACGCTTAACACAATGTTTCAACATGCCCCAAAACAATTAAGTGCCTACTGTGGAGGACATATAAGAGAAGAATAATGTTTTCTGTAATCTATTGACAACGCTAAAATTCATTCAATAGATGAAGATGACTGAGATGGCACCACATGGATTCCGGCTTCGTTAATCTTTTCGAGCAGTTGTTTGAACAGCTGGTTGTTTTGCTACCTCCATGTTTCTGTCCCTCCAGGAAACTCATCACATCACCAGATGTTTACCAAGCGGTTAGAATAGATTTATTTCAACCAGAGAGGAACGGTGAGATCAAGCAGGATTTGTTATATTTCGCTATTGAACGGATTAGCAAAGGTTTACACAGCACTCCTTGAGCTCACTGAGAAATCCTACCCATCAGGCCAGTCTGTTTTATTCTGACTGGACTGTTATTCTCATTATAAGTGGAATAGGGCCATCCATGTAAACACAGCTACTTTCGGTAAAAAAAGTTTGCTGCTGTAGAAGGTTTCTTGCAATTAAAGACATCAGAGAAGGCTCTACCCTCTTTAGGAACAAAAAGAAAGCATTTAGCTGATTTCTCTTCATCAACAGAAACATTTAGTACAAAAATTTTGGAGAAGCTAAGGTTAGCTGTGCTATTAGCTTGTGTTAGGCTTAAGGCTTGCTCACGTCAGAATTCGGACGCAAAACACACGCAAAAATTCATTCCAGTTTTACAACATTCTTCCAATATATTTGAGAAATTTGGACAATCCCAAAAACATTAATTTAATACAAAAACACATACAAAGGAAAACTGAATGTAAATCAACTTGATTAACTGCAGTAGCAAAGACATTTAATGGCTAACTAGCATGTTAGAGATTAGCTTGCCTGCTACCACTTGCAAGTATTCAGTGTATTGTGTTTAGGCATCTTTCTGGTCTCATCATAGATCTAGGTTTTATAATATCTTAGTTGCCATCTAAGCTAGTGTTATCATGACTCGTACATATCTAGTCTCATTTATATGTCTGTCCCCATATTAACATGTTATTCCCACAACTAGCATTTTCTTTTTCCCTCTAGCTTCAGATTAAGAGGAGGGGGAGACAAGTGGAGCTGATGATACAGGATCGACAAAAGAGGATTGAGGAAATCAACCACTTGAGGAAAAAAAGCAACGTAGGTAAACGCAGAACACGAAAAGGTGAAGGAACGCAAAGAAATCTGGCACCCACAGCAAGGCTTATAAACGCGCAGGGAAGAAGATGCACAAGTGTTACAGGCAGCAGCCAATAGCTAGGTTTTTATCAGCCGTGGACACCTGCATCAACTCGAGCAGAGCTTCTAGCGGTGTGCACCGATTAATCCCCTGGTCTCACAACATGAGAGCCTCATTCACAAATCACCAAGCCTTCCTGTAGCAGCTTAAAAAAGGGTCCAAAAAAACAATGTTGAATATTTTCTGTGCATGTACAACAAGATATTTGAACTTTTGATGTATAAAATGTATATTTATCCTTCCTATTGTCTTCCGGGTCAAATTTGATCCGTCTTGAATGTTTCTATATCACATAATTTCATATAAATGTGGTCTACTGCCTAATTAGCTAAAAAGGAGATGGCTAAAATGTGTAATACAGAATTAGAATTCATTTCATTTTAGGCTTTATAAATAGTTAAACAGACCGGGTCAGTTTTGATCCAGGAGGACAAAGGGTGCATGGTCGTCAGGAAGACAATACGAGGGTTATGTATCTTTTTTTGTAATATTGCTTTTGTTTGTCAGTTTGTATTGTCTTTTATTTCATTTTACTGCATTTAACTTAAAAATACTGTAGCTTCTGTAGTATGGCTAAACAGTTACAGAAAACAAGGGATTTTGAACTGATTTACTGAAAGAAATTGATCTGAAAACATTCGTAAATGAAGTACTGTCACTTTAACAACAAAAATATCGATATGAAGTCGCCTCTTTTGGCCACAAGTTACATGCTAAGAGCTGCCAAATTGCTTCGAAATGATAGTTTGCATGGCTCATCACGAGGCTTAATTAGAGTTGATCTACAAGGTTCTTGGTTTTAATCACAAAATCTTATATGTGATTGATTTTCAGGAAAATGCAGAGGAACAAAAGGTGTTAAGCGTGAAGGTCTTTATGACTGTCATAGAGTCCGTTAAGAAGACCCACAAAAAGCTGATGAAGGAGATTGAGGCGCGGTGTGACGCTGAACAGCAGAGGTTTGAGAAGCTCGCCAACGAACTGAAGCAGGAGATTGACGAACTGCAGAAGAAAAGTGTCGAGCTACAGCAACTTGCACTCATAGAAGACCACATTGCCCTCCACCAGGTTCATACGGCTTTGTATTTTGGAGTTTTGAGAAGCTTAAGTATTACTTAAGTATTTCATGCAAGCAGCCATGCAAGCTAAAACACCAGAAATTAAGCCACGTCAGGCCAGTTTTATTCACTAAGCTCAAAGTTATCTTTCCGTCATCAACTGTGCTTATTGTGTGTCAATGCATTCAACAGGGTAGTTTTCTGAAATTTACCGTGTGGTACAAAATAACGTGGAGATTTAATTATTAGCCTTTTTTTTTTTTATTGTAGTGAAGCCATGTACTTCCCTCAGGGATTGTCGGAGAAAATAAACTGTATATAAAAGGAGGGTGTTAGCACCAGGTCTGTAAATTGAAGTATCTTAAAGTGCAATACCACTGATGGCCACAAGGTGCTAGCTCCAACAGACGTCTCTTTAAAAAAAAAATCACAATGTCATTAGCCAAATTTAGCACTTTTTGGTCAATGTGCATGTGGTAGTTTTGAAAATAATTCCTTAATTAAGTAGATGGTATGACTCAAAAAGAAGTATATTTTGGGGCGTGCCTGGCTTGGTTGGCATGTCTGGTCTGGTCTAAGTCACATCCACCCATCTTTTATGTGCGGTCTACAATGGAGACCAAAAGTTAGACAAAGGAAAAGGAACACTGAACATACAATCAGGAGATGGCCACGGATGACTCAAAGTAAATTCACATGTCGCTACTGTTTGCTAACTAGTTTGCTTAATTACTTTGTGTCTGTGTCCCACTGAAAAAAAATAACAAAACAACTATTGCAATTTCCATAAGTAAAAATTTACACAGACCAGGCCATGAGGTTCCAACTCATCAGAGAATGGACATGGGCCTTCTGAGGGTGACCTGTAATGTCTGGCAACAGAATGTAGAGGCCTCTGTAGATCAGGCTTGTTCCAGTGCATCCCACAGATACTTGATCAGTTTGGGATCTAGTGAATTTGGAGGCCAGGTCAACACCTTGTGCTGTTCTTCACGTTTTTTTGAGTTGCTCCTAAAGTGTTTTTCTGTGTGTGTCTGTGTCAGGCTGCATCCTGCTGGGGATGGCTGCTGCCATCAAGGAGTGTCATTACTATGGGGTGGGGGTGTCTGATCTGGTCTAGACAGGTGGTACATGTCTAAGTAACATCCACATAAATGCCAGGTCCAAAAGTTTCCCAGCAGAACACTGAATTGTCATGGAATGGAAGTCTATGGGGATTGACTTGCCTTTGGAGCAAAACATTTCCACCACAGATGTTGTAGCTTGCATCCAATGTGCAGATTGGACAGAGTATAAAGTGAAGACAATGGACGACAGAGAAGCTATAAAGCACTCTGTACTTTAACATTGCCTAAGTTAAAACTTGAAGCTACGGTTAAGCACAAAACATTACCATGTTAACATACAGGTATGATAAGATCAGCTTGTTCGGAATTGATATCATCTCAGCAGTTACTGAAAAGGGTTAGTAGCTCAGTAATCAGTTTTTGTCTCCCATTCAACAGGTTTTCGATGAGAAAATCACACTACCATCAACTCAGGACTGGCCAAGCATCCCCGTTGATGAAGTGGATTTTTTGGGTTACATACGAACATCTCTAAATAATGCAAGAGAGTTCATAAACCTGGAAATTAAGGAGCAGGCGGCCGCTGGTAAGTTGGACTCAAAATCTCTTCAGCAGTAGCAATAATGCAAAATTCACTTGTATTCAATCCTTCCATCTGCTGCAAAGACATGCAAATCAGTGGAACTGCAGATGTGAAATTGGCGGAAAAGTGAAAGGGGTTCTCTTGCTGGATCTGTGCCAGCAACATAGCTTGGTCCTTGACTTTAGCTCAGTCTGGCTTTCCTAAAGAACAGGGTTAAAAAGGACGGACGGGGGTAATCGATGAATGGCAGCTCATTGTTTCTGACTCCATGATGGGGGGAAGTGATCTGATGAAGATGCACAAAAGACTGATAAAGTATGTTGTCACTAAAGGTGATTCGAACACGGGAGGTGGTTTGATGAATAGATCTATTTTTGCTCATTTATCCGCTCCGTCATTTATCACTGAATATGTCAGGAGCATGATGTATCATCCTGGTTATTATGTTCTGTCCTCTCCCACAGAGCTCAAGAAAGTGCAGAAATTTGCAGGTTGGTCATTTTCACTGAGCACTCTTTGCTTCAAAGTTGCTTCCATGTGATTAGAAATTAAATTCAAGACAAGATTCAGCTCTGAATTTACAAGAAATCACATTTGTATTCAAACAGAGGACATCACCATCGACCCTAACACCGCAGGGCCCTGGCTTGTTGTCTCTGAAGATGGCAAAGAAGTCAGGCAGTCTCCAAAGAAGCAGAAAGTTCCAACCAGCCCGGCAAGGTTCACAGCAAACACTTTTGCTGTCGCAACTCAGGGTCTGACCAAAGGCAGGCATTACTGGGAGGTCGGGGTGAAGGAGAAAGCCAACTGGGTGCTGGGAGTTGCCTCTGGCTCTTTGACGAGGACGGAGCAGATCACTCCGTGCCCAGAAAACGGGGTGTGGGCTCTTAGTCACAGGGACGGTGCGCAGTATTTTGTCTTAGAGCAAAATCCCTTCCCTTTAATGTTGTCACCACCTCTCCGGAGAGTGGGTGTGTTTGTGGATTATGAAGAGAGGCAGGTCACGTTCTTCAACGTAGAGGCCAAGACTCACATCTTCACCTTCACAAAGTGTGACTTCGCTGGCAGGGTTTACCCCGTGTTTGATCCTTGTGTGGCGACGGAAAAGAAGGAGGTGGCTCCTCTGAGAGTTATGATCGTAGAGGTCAAAAAATGAACAACACAGTTGCTATATAATCAAACATAGACTTACAAAAGCACATGATCACATATTTTATCCACGATTAACTCTGTTGCACATTACAAGTACTGTCTTAGCAAACACTGCGCACAGTATTTTACCTGATCTGGAAAAAGTCATCCATGTATTATTTACTTAATCACAGTAATGCAACTCTTAAGACCATAACACTCACATACTTTACACCAGCTACCAGCAAGGTATATAATTCATTTTAAACTTTTACCTATTACTTTTAAAGCTAGTTTTACCTTTCCTACATTATAGATTTACTCACACCCTACAAGTTCCTTTTTTTTCTCCATCTTTTAGAGCCCAGCAGTTGTGGATCGCTTTAGATCACCAAATACAGAACTATCTTTTAAATCATGCCTCAAAATTTTGCTTTGCATGTTTTTATGGCTTTTTATTTGCAGGTATTTTACTTTCTATGTTAAATTTGTTTACACTGGTCAGAGCTTTCTCTGTAAAACACTCTAACTATGGTTTATAATGTGCTGTATAAATAAAATCGTATCATATTTATTGTTACATTACAAGTAGGTGGATTTATTGTATGTGCAAAACTGCTTTTATTCCCTTCAGGTCAATGAGAAGAGAAAATAATGTAATTTATTGTATTTATGAGTCTTAAATATTGTAATCATGATTCAGTCTTATATATACTGTGGCACATATGTGGACACAATATCCAATGAAACATATTTAAGTTCAAATGCTTAATTTAGAAGAAAGACTGGAAAAATGGGGAAAACAGCCCCACAGTTTTTTTCTGTTGCCAGGCAACCAGTGGTAACTCCAGGAAGTCACCGTCAGTCTACGGCCTAACTACTGTAATGTGGCTAATTATTGTGTTTTATGAACATTTTGTGTATTTTACAAAAACTTTGTAAAATACACAATACATATGATAAGATTATTATTATTATTATTTTTATCATGTATTGTTTTCTATTACCCCATATAAATAAATTTTGATTTGGAGTTTTTCCATCCTTCTATTGCATTGTATTGTACTCTGTTCTATTTTTTTTTTTTATCATTTTGTGGTCATTAAATCATGGCGTGAACCTTAAATAGCCATAACGTGAAAGATAATGGTGACACAAATAAAAAAATTACAGTGACAAGATTATAAATAGGTACAAAAATGAGGTCAGAGTTTGATTAAAAAAATTAATTTCATAGATAGATAGATAGATAGACAACTTTACTGATCCCTTTGAGAGGTTCCCGCAGTTTCATAAATTATATAAATACAAGTCACCAGGTTTTCTTGATTCATGCATTTTTTTCTGAAAAAGAGAGAAATAACTAGGCTTATTAAAGTAAGAGTTTTGTTTTAACCATCTTTTAGAAAGGCAGAAACTGCCATTTTAATTCCACAACGTTATTTTTGTTGTTTAATGGCCCCACAGCCGTTAGCCTTTTCATGAAAAGACCTATTGAGATGAGGAGAGCACAATCCCTTTTCCTTTGGTCTGAGACCTTTGCATATTTACACAGCCGCAGAAATAAGAGAGAGATAACAATGGGAGGGCATGTGTGGAGGTTTGGGTGTGTCACACTGAAAGTGGGAGGGACGCAGCAGGTTTCAGGAAGAGATCAACACCTGACTCTGAGTGATTCACAGCACAAGTGCACAAACCCAAGGACTACACTGCTCTACGTCAGACGAAAACATGAGTGAGTTGCATTTTTTCTTACATGTTCTTAGTTCCTTTCGTTTAACTGAGCTTAGTTGTTTTCCCTAAACCTTCTTTTTGCTCCAGGACATGTCACGTTTTGTAAATACTATTTTCAGTCAACTTTTTGTGCAGTATGTAGAGTAGGAGAGGTACATACTGACAGTACGCATATTTGGCTACAAGAAAATGTGTCTTTGAGTCATATACTAAAATGGTACTAAATTTGAGAGTAGGTATTTGTAGATCTTGAATAAAACATTCAACAGCTGCTCATTTACTGAGCTGATGTTTTCTTAATAATCTCCTGACACGATGTGACACGATGTGACAGTATAGTTCTAATCTGAACTGTTCTAATCTGGGTTTAAACAGAAGTTTAGTCAGAAATAGAAGCGGCAGTGTCTGATTGCTGGAGCTTCTACAGTAGAAATTCCCAGCTTGAGCTGTGTTTTCTTTTGAACCTGTTGCAGAAAGTCCTGAGTTTCTGCATTCCTTAGATATTTCTCACCCACCAATGGAAACAATGATGCTTTTATTGACACTTCCTGATAGGTTCTTGTGTTTTGTGTTTGTGTGTGTGTGTATGTAACTATATGTCAGCTAGCTGTTATGTATTCAAAACATTGTCCTCTGAAACAAGTGCGGAAACGTGATTGTAACGACTTATCCTCATTCCATCACCCTTCATTAGCACTATACAGTATTTATGTTAAGTTCATCTTCTATTTACCCTCTTCACTGTGTCCATTATTTTACAACATCTCATTTTAATTCTCTTTTGGCAATCCCCTCTTATTGTTGATGCTGTGGTAAGTCACTTTTCGGATTTGAGGTTGACAAAATCAGGGAGTACATCGTCAAAGTCAAAAAAAGATAAAGGTAAAGCGGTGCGAACAATGACCGTGAATCATGTTCTCTATTCTCCTATGTGCGTCTTCATGACACGATGCAAGCTTTCTATTGGCTTATATCACAAAACAAATAGTCAGAGTCAGCACAACAACACGTATTTACTCTTTAACGGGTCATTCTTAGGATTTAAGCTGCCGTCTTCAAACTTATTTCTGCATTTTCACACCAGTTCCCACATCCATTCCTCTGACATGACTATCCGAGTGCGTCACATGTAACCCAAAAGTAAAAAAAACAACAGCAACCCACAACTATGAAACAACTCTTAACTATGTCTGCACTTTGCTCTGGGATAAGATAATTAGGTTAAGATCAGTATGACTTGAGAAGATATTTAAAAGCAGACAATGAGAATCCATCCTCGTAGCCCTATGCAAGGAGTTCCACAATGGAGGGGCCTGAACAGCAAAGCCTCGGCCACTTTAGTGACCAGTCAAGGTTCCTTGCAGGAGGCTTTAAAAAGGAGCAATAAAACCCTAAAGTCATCCATTAAGGGCAGTAAAGATAGGTGTGATGTGATCACTTCTCACATATTAAAAGCCTACAAGAAGAGTTTTGTATTAATTGCAGTAACTTCGTAAGAAGACAAGTCGCATCAAAAGTTGCATTGCTCGGTTATTCAAGTACCTTGAAACGCCAAGAACCAACCGTCCAGAGACAAGCCGTCAAAAGAATTTGCATTAGCAGTAAAATATTTTTAGCAGTAATGGTTGTTGGAGCTTACGTAAACATGTGGAACGGCACATGGAGCAATAGAAAAACCTCAAGGATACATAGTAGAACAGGCATCAATGACACAGACATTAACCTTGATTAAGACAGAAAAAGCATAAAAAAAGGAGGTGCTGGGTGGAGTTGGGTTGCAAAGTGGCATGCAGAGTAAACAGCAAAGCTAGGCAAGTTAAGGGTGCCTGGAATACCACTTGCCAATAGGTGCCTTTGCGGATGTCGACTGGTTTATAGATTAACTATCAGTTGATGTAATTGGGTGTGACTTTGACCTGCCTGATACGGTATGCTCAAAGCTCCATTGTTAGGTAAGACAAATGCTGTTATCTAATTAGGATTGAAGCTGAGATAAAAACAAGCAAAAAGTACCTCTTGGACTCCCCTCAGTCATCCAAATGAGCCTCTTGGATGAGTGGTGAAACATGTTGATGGTCAAAGAAATCTAAAGTCTACATATGATTTGCTATAATTGGTATCCATTTACCTTTCTTCTATTTCTCTCTAACCATCAGGCATCAGCTCTCCAGGAGGACAGGTCCTCTCTGAGGAACAGTTCACCTGCTCCATCTGTCTGGAGGTGTTCGTGGAGCCTGTCTCCACACCATGTGGCCACAGCTTCTGCAAGGCCTGCCTGCAGGGCTACTGGAACCACAGCAAGAAGTTCCAGTGCCCCATGTGCAAGAAAAACTACAGCAAAAGACCTGAGATGAGCGTCAACCGGGTATTGGCTGAAATATCTTCCCAGTTCCAGGGGTTGATGGTGGCAGGAGGGGGAGCCGAGGGGGCGGCCGTGCGGGGATCCACGCTGAACCTGGCATCAGATACGGGCCACAGCAGCTCTTCGGGGCTGGACACCGGGGAGTTCGCCCGGCCCGGGGAGGTGCCCTGTGATGCCTGTATTGGAAAGAAGTTAAAGGCACTGAAATCCTGCGTGAACTGCCCCGGGTCGTACTGCGAGACCCACCTCAGGCATCACAAGAAGGTTCGAGTTTTTTTGTTTTTTTGATTTTTTTTAGGGTTTTGGTATTTGAACTAGATTTCTAACCTTGTCTGTGGATGTCTTATGTTTCCCTTCCTTCTCACACCATTGCAGGTCAAATCTCTAATGTCTCATCGTCTGATTGAACCCACTTTCAACCTGGAGGAGAAGATCTGCAAGAAACACGAACGTCTTCTGGACGCATACTGCCGCACTGACCACATCTGCATCTGCACCGCCTGCGCCGAGGCCACGCACAAATCCCACGCCATCGTCTCTGTCGACCACGAGTATAAAAAGAGGATGGTGAGTTGATATGATGAGGAGGAGATGAATGTTGCGATTGTAACTTTTAAATTATACTCCAACTGAATGCCTCGGTGACAGTCATGCAATTGTCACGATATGAAGTTTGGTGATTTTCCATATGTTGCATTACAGGGCACTCTGGGAAAGAAGAGGTCAGAGCTGAAACATTTGATCAAAGAGAGATCCAAGAAACTGGAGGAGATCAAACAATCCATTAAGGTCATCAAGGTAAGTTCAATGAACACTGACATAACTACTCCTGTGTAACTATGTGTTTTAAGTTTTTATGTCAGTTTTAAGGAGGTTAAAAATAATATTGATCTCATTAAGAACGTAAGCTACTAATCTTCATTTTTAATGATTTCTATTAAAATTATATTACATTAGGAACATTTTCGGGTGGCTTTCCCAAGCCTACCAGAGTGGCATTGGTCAAACATATATACGGCTATACTGTACATTAATTGTGGGTGCAGTAAATCTTAGCAGAGGTGGATGGTGCAGAAAGATCAATACCCAAATAATCAGCTTTCTAGTTTAGAGTAAATCTGAGCATGCTGTTAATTCTTAACTTGTGTTTGAAAGAGAGTCGGGTGCGTTGCTGTTACAAATGGTTTCACACTGCCTTGTAAATATTTACCAAGTCGGCTCCAACGTGGTGCTTCTCGTGCCCAGAAGCCTTATTTGCACTTGAAGTGGCTCAGTGATCCAGTTCAAGGGTGAGGTATCCTCCATAACATATATTTATCTTTATTTGAATATAAAACCTATTTGTGCGGGAAGTTTACCACATCCTTCCCACATCCTCGTGTCCTGCAGCAGTAGAGAAGGCAGCCGCCAAATGTGGCTCTTTTTTTCCACTGTGTAAACACGTTACGTCTGAGGCCGTCTAACCAGTGAGGCTGGTGTAAACATTTACCTACAGCTTTTCACACCCTGCTTTTACCTACAGCCTCACTGTAGTGAAACACACCTGGAAGTGAAAAGTGGAAACATGCTTGAATGTTTTTTTCCCCATTCAATCAAATAAGTAGAGCAGTGAGAGTGTGCCAAAACTTAATCAGGCTTCAAGTGAAATATAACTGGGCGGCCTATATTTTAAATTTTACACTAAGAAGTTGAAGTCATGCTGACTTTTAAATTTGTTGAATAGCAACCGTAACACACAAGATGTGTTTTTTTCCCTCTATGTATTTTGTCTGATACGCAACATTTTCCCAGGTTCACTGCTACTCTTGGTTTCCTGTTTGGTGACATTTTACAAACACAACAAGGGTTCAGTTACAAGGGGGTTGAATATCAGGATGTCTACATAAGTGTGTGTTTACGGCTCAAACACATGACGGCACAGGCGCATGGTGCTGTGGGTGGGCCCAACTGGTTGCTACAGATCGAAGCAGCACATAAAGATACTGAAAGGAAAATAATAAATATTAACAAATAAACAGCCCCCCCAAAAATATTAATCTTTTTGTCCATCCAGCGTATTGAATGGTTTTTGTTGTGGCATTTAAATTATTCCTCCAAATTGTAGGGTAAAGTTGAAACTTATGCTGGAACAGGTGGTTTCTTGTACATGGCTGGGCGGCGACAGAACTCGCTGGTCCAGTTTTTCAAGTGGCAGACAGGCTCTTTGTGGGCCACTCGGAAAACAGTTGATATGAAAAGGGCTGAGATTTGTGAAACTGAAGCACTACACAGGTTTATTTGTTCTCTAACTGGTTTTAAATATTTTATCTGATGTCTAGACCTCTAAATCTGCCTACGGGAGGGGAAGAAATTGGGCTGGGCAAGTTTCGTACCTTTCAGCAACAAAACAACTGCAACTGCTGCACCAACATTAAAAGGCATTAAGATTTCTACGTAAAATAAAAAGATTGTTCAGGGCAAAATGAAACAGAAGAGGAAAACTGGGCCAACATTAAATAACAATGATGAAATCAGAGAATGAAAATAACAGTGCAATTTAGGTGTAGTACGACTCAATGACTAGATCCCAACTTCAGTGGCAGAAAGCTTAAATTAAATTTAAAAGAGTTGGAGCAGACGTTAGGTTTTCCCCAAAAGATTGTTCCAGATATGTGAAAAACTGCTGTTGGGTGAAATGTTTGCATAACATGTCGAGGCGGAGATGCACTTGAGGTTGCAGGAATGTTACCCTTGAGTGTCACGCGGAAAAGGAACAAACAAATGCAGATCTTAAACTAAAAACAGCACAAGAAGATAAGTAAGCAAAAATCTGTGCAAAGGAATTAAACAGATGACTTCCCTCTTTACCTGCGAGGTTTTAAAATCCAATACCTTGGTGCTAAGAACTTGATTCTGCACCGACACTAGAGCAATTTCTTCTAATAATTCCAAATAGCTGATGGACTTAGAGAGAGAGAGATTTAAAAAGGAATGGTCTAAGCTGAAGCAGTAGATGCTGAAATAAGTATTAGTCTGTAATGTAAGCCACGCTCCACTGTAACCCATTACCCATAATGCAATTTCTATAATCATTTCATTAGACACTCGCTATCAAGTACATCATATCATGTTTAGAGCCAAACCCAGATTATAGAACAACAAAAGTCAAGTGGGACGTTGCCTCATGTCGCCTCAGTCTAGACCAAAAAGTTGCAATTAAACACACCACGGAGGCTACAGCCAACAACCAGATGACTGTTTAATGTGTTAAAAGAACTCAAGCAAATATTGTTGATTTCTCTTTAAATCTTTTGGACTTGGCTATGAGTAGGATGCGACGACCTCTCAGAGCTGACGTTGACTTGAATTCGTACCTGTGACACCTCTCGCCACCTCCTCCGCAGGCCAGCTCTCAGAAGGAGCTGGAGGAGAGCTGGCAGGTGTACGCCGAGCTTCAGCGCCTGGTGGAGCAGAGTCAGGCGGAGCTGGTGGAGCTGATCGCCATGAGGCAGCGCGAGGCCGAGCGCCATGCCCAGGAGCTGGCCCGAGGTTTGGAGAACGAACTGAGCCAGCTGAAGAGGAGGAGCAACGAGCTGGAGGCCTGCGCGCACAAGCAGGACAAAGTGGCTTTTCTTCAGGTAATGTAGACTTTTAATTGTTTGACAAAATCTGTGACATGTTGAACGTTTTTATGTTCTGGTGGCATATCATTGCTTCCTATTTTTTGCGTTCATTAATGGCGACAATTGTTGTTGTCAAATGATTAATGAAGTTTACCCATTTTTCTCTAGTCGTACAACCTGAGGAGTATAATCTGTGTAGCCACAATCCTAATTATGCGTCAGTTTAAGCCTTGATATAATTTTAACGTGCAAATTATGTATATTACTTCCTCCTTTTCTCTTTATCCTCCTCCTCCTCCCCCCTTTTCTCTTTCTTCTCTCCCTCCCCCTTCTATTCATCCCCTCCTCCTGCTTCTCCTTCCTCTTCCTCATCTTCTTTCTCCTTCTCCTCCTCCTTTTTCTCTTCCTTTTCGTCTTTCTCCTCAAGATAGAATAGAGCCCAAACCCGTTTGTTTTTGTTCCAGACTGAAAACCTGTTTATTTCTGCTGTAAAGACATTGACTCGCTTTTGGAGCCTCAAGCGGCGAATAGCGGAACTGCAGTCTTCAGTCATTTTCCAGCCCCAGAGGTTTCCACTTGCTCAAAACACAACCTATTAATATGCATTTAGGACACAGTGAAGTAGATTATTTATCACAAGGCTGATGTGTCTAAGAACCTACAGTAATAGTAAAAAATTTATATTTCTGAATGTATCTTTAATTTTTTTTTTTTTCTATTGTGAAAATTACGTTAATAAGAAAGTCAATTATCCATGAACTTTCATGGCTGCACCATCTGCGGTTGCTGGGAGATTTGAGCCACAACATCAAAAGCAAGCCTCTCCCTCGTGATTTCATCCCAAACTGTTTACATGAATAAATGGGGATTCCTTCTTACATGAAAGACGCCTTTGAAGTTGCTAGTTCAGAATTTTTCTGCATAGTTTGAAGGCATCCTGCATCACATGCCCAAACACAAGCTGACAGTATAGACAAATACATTCTGTGCCTCTGTCTCTTCAGTAAAACTGCCTATCTGGACAATTTCTTCTACTGGATGCTATTATAGTTTTCTCTCAAATTGATAATGTGCCGAGTGCTCCGTCTCTGTTGTGCATTACAGGAACAGAAATTTGACAGCACAGTCATCAGCATCATGTTTGATGTGTTCTTTTCAGACTTTGTTTCCTCTGAGGTGTCATTAAATTTTCATCTCACCTTACCTTGCACAACCTCCTTCATCTGTTTTCCCTTAGAGCCTGGCGACGCTGTCACCCCCGCCCGAGCCCACTGACTGGTCCGCGGTCAGCATCAACACCGACCTCTATCTGGGAACCATCCGCTCCTCCGTCAGCAACCTCATCGACAAGTGCCAGGAGGAGCTTAAAAGACTGTACGGGAAAGGTGAGGGCAACAAGCCAAAGTTACTATGCACTTAAAGAATGATTAAACACAGTCATTGATATGGAGTTTGCAGCAATACATACTGTGTAAGTATATTGGTGAAGAATATGACTGAGGCAGGGAGGGACAAATTGAAATAAAAACCTTGTAGTATTGTAGCTATATGCAACACCACCAAAAAAAACGCATACTTTTAAAATAAAAGTCAGAAAACTAAAAGAAAATACTTAGTATTTCAAAGGCTTTGGTTGATTTATGTTGTTCCTATCAATAGAAAATCAATCACATAAATCAGGCTTGTTCTCTGTGCAGTTACATTAACAGCAAAACCCAACCTCCATCGTCTAATACAAAACAAACATCATGTCCAAAATCCAAATCGGGCATATGTAGGTCACTGTACCCACTTTCGGAATAGAAAAGTGACTCATCACCGCGCTGCACTCACACACTAGCACATACAAGATGGCTGGGCAGATGGAGATGGTGTTGATGCCACAGTTCATCCACTTGGAATCACCGCAGAGGCAGCTGACTGACTGCAGCACATGTCTTGAGCATTTACAGCTCTGGATTAGATCTACGTGTCTACCACCCACACGTGCCATCTGCTCCGACTTTGACTTCCTAGCTGAATGATTTGCTGACTTTTTGTCTTCTCTCTTCCTCTCTCAGAGCTCCGGAAGGTGCAGAACTACTCGAGTGAGTAACAGCTTGGTTAGCTTGGTGACATCTGTGGTTTGTGTTGAAAATTTCTTGGCCATGTCTCGGATGTGTGACTTGAAGAGAGCAGGTGTTTTTTTTTTGGACCATTTTGAGAATGTAACATAATGTTCTGCTAAATGTCCACAAGATGGAGCTACTTCTTCACAGCAGCGGTTGGATCAAACCGTTGGTTTGCAGCCAGTTGAAGATATTCATGTTTGCAGACTCTTAATTATATTTACTGTTTGAGCAGACATGATTATGCATTGGAAATTCTTCCCCCCATCATCTAATTCTGCCCTGTTTCTTCCAGGTGAGGTGATCTTGGACCCTGCCACTGCCCAGAGACACCTGGCTGTGTCTGATGACGGTCGGCAGGTGAGATATGAAGAGCATAAGGTCTGCCACACTGAGGGCCCGAAGCGCTTCAGCCCAGCCCTCTTCATCCTGGGCCGAGAGGGTCTGAAGTCCGGGCGACACTACTGGGAGGTAGACGTGGCGCGCAAGATGGCCTGGACGCTTGGCGTAGCCCGTGCTTCAGCCCGACGCAAGGGTGAGATCAAGCTAAACCCTGAAGGAGGATACTGGTGTCTGTGGCTGAAGAACGGGGAGGTCAAAGCTCTGGCAGCATCCCGCCTCCCTCTAACTCTGCCATCCCAACCCAGTAAAGTAGGAATCTTCCTGGATTATGAAGCGGGCCAGATTTCTTTCTATGACGTGAAGGCGCGCCTGCATCTCTATACTTTTACAGATAGCTTCAACGAGAGCCTGTATCCAATCTTCAGCCCCTGCCTCACCCAGGAGGGGAAAAACGCCTCTCCTCTCGTTATAAGCCCTGTTAAACACAGCTGAGGCAGCCAGGTTATAGATTTATCACATCTCCACTGAAACAGGTTTGGTGCAAGTTTCTGAATGGGTTAGCTTGTCTTAAAACACCACGCTTGTCCTCAAAGTGGGCCAGTTTAAGACAATTTTACCTATTTGCCAAGCTCTTTGTTTACCTAAAACAACTTCCTGTGTCATTAAATAACAAGCCATTTTGCACCTTCTACAACACTTTCTCATCCTACTACGCTATCATATTTGCTGAAGGAAATACTTCATTGACTGAGTTCATATATTACAACCAAATGAATCCGACCGGAATCTTATTTTCGGAGATTGTATAGACAAACAAGAAACCTTTTTCAGTCCATGATTAGGTAATAGTTAGTTAAGCTGTACTTCTTGCACTTTCACACTGTGTTAAGTCTTTATATTTAACTGCAGCTAAAACGCTTTGTAGACTTTCCATATTAAAGCAGTGAATGTAATAGATGTAAATGTTCACGTTTGACAACCAAAGGAGGAGAGATTTTTGTACAGTACATGTTGGAGGAATATGTTGAATGGGAATTATTTTAAAGAATTAAAGAATGGTTTCATGGGCCAGGGAACTGTGTTCTATATTTTTTTTTATTAAACAGTTACTTTTGTACCTTCATTCTGAACCTACTCAATAAAGATGATTGGTCACAGCTTGCTAAACGTTACGGACTTTGTCTTTCATTTCATCCCCAGAGAGGTTTTCTGGAGGTGCAGCTTGAGTTTGACGGGACTTATTAGGCTTTGACTTGACTTTAGTTGACACCTGGTTGTGTCCGATGATGGTAAGCATCATCAAACATGACCAGGTGTCCCCTCCACTCCACAGAGCTGTTTTTTTTAAAAACTTTTTTGAACTAATCGCTCTAAAAAAAGAAACATGCATGTGAATACGCTGAATCTTTGGCCAAAGGATAAGATTTCTAGTTCCAATTTGTAGTCGAGTGTGTAGAGTTGCATTGACCAGTCATGTTTAAGTTGGGCTAAATTGCATAAGGTAAATGCTAACCTTAACCCTGAAAAACCCTGGCAGCAAGCAAGCTAACCCGACATATTGAAATGATTTGAAATACAAAATAACTTAAACAAAGTCATGGTAGCGGTTTTAAACTGTTACCTGAGTAGAAACTGTCCAGTCATAGATGTCATCTTCGAACTCCAACCAACATTCTTGTGATAAAGTTCCTAGTCCAACTGTGAACAATGAACAGGGAACAGGAAGTATTGGCCTGGAAATCTGCAGGCCACAATGGAAGCCCACAGTAGCTTCAAACAGAGGCAACAGGGTGACACACTTTTCAATTGTACAGCGAATAAAGGCTTCTTAAGTGTGCTAAACATGAATCTATACTATTATAAACAACAATGAGAATACATGGTAACTTGTTTTATTCATGTATGCATTCGTTTCAAGCTGTAGTTAATCACTTTCCTTGTGAACACTGTACTTCCTGTATGAAGAGGAACTTCGGCAAGCAGGTGACTTGTGGCTGCTCTCTGACTGGTTGCTGCGCTTTGGACACGCCCACTTTCATTGTTTTCACTGATTGCCGATATCAGAGTTTCTCCTTCTGTGAGAGCTTGGCAGTGGTGCTTCAGCACACCCTACTGGTGGTGTACTCTTATTTCACGTGTCAAATGGGTTTTCAGTCTTTTGGTTTTCAGATAGTTTGGGCCAAGTTGTTTTTTTTTTTTTGTTTTTTTTAATCCTTGTGAAACACTCACACTCCTACAGGTGTTTGTGGGAGTGAAAATAAGCCTCTACTGGCTCAAGAAGGTCAAAAACACTTTAATGTAACTCTAATGCTTAGACGTGTGTTAGTTAGACCAGAGGCAGCTTCAAATTTTGTTGTAAAAAGAGGCTTGAGACAGAGGTCAATTCCATGGAAAGTTCTGCTATTTACTAACTCCCAGTGAGGCACCATAAAATAGCGCCAAACTATTATTACAACCAACACTGAATGAGTGACAGAGGCAACTAGCTGACTTTTATACCCTCCTCCTGCTCCAGGTGTTTAACAGGACTGGTCTATTTACAGGGGACATCATACATACACTCATCAACATATCAGTAGTATAAAATCATCCAAACTAAATACTTCAATCAACACTAATTATGATCCTGAGAAATGTAAACCCGTATTTAACCTAGTGAAACATAAATCAATACATGTAAGTATGAATTAACTACTGTGTGTATATATAGGCTATTGTACGCATGAAGGAATGGGACCTGTGGTCTCTGTTGCAGCGCGTTAGCTTAGCAAAACACTGGTTACAAGGGGAGTTTGTGGAAAGATAGTCCTAGCTTAATTTCTTTTACACTTTTTACACTTTTACACAGTCTTTTACACTACTTTGGAACAATTGTCTATTTACAAGATAAACTATGAGTTAAGCTAGCTCTTCTTAGTCTTTATGCTAAGCTAAGCTGCACGTACCCACACGTGTTAGTCAATTATAATTATAAATAATGCAACTTAAATAAAACTGTAAGCCACAAAAATATGGACTATGATGTTCCAGGACTTCTGCATGTTTTGTTGTCTGTGCGTTTCACCCAAGCAGGAGAGCTGCTGTATTCTCAGAAGAGCTCCTCCAGGGGGCCATCATAACCAGGGGGTATAAATTTGTATCTGGGGTAAAAGCAGGGGGGGAGGGACGGGGTTATATTTTTGGTCTGAGGTGTGCGTTAGTGTGGTGGGGGAGCTGGAGGTGGCAGTGGTCACGGCCTGTCTCATATGTCAGTGTGCGGCAGCTGCTCTCTGGTGAGTGTCCCCGTATATCTGTGTTTTCTGTCCCTCATGTGTTTTAATTTCTCTTCTGTCACATCTGCTTCTCTGTGCACAGGCATATCTCTGGAGGGGGGCGTTGATTTAATTTTGTTTTAGGTAGTGTTTGTCTCCTTCGGAGCAGTGACCTGAGCCAAGGACTTTCTTTCTTTTTGTTTTGCAGTCACTGTAAAACAGACTGACGTTTAGTTCAAGAAAGGACTTCAACAGCAGCTAAAATGTTGTATTTTATAGCTGTTTACATACCAGAATGAGACAGAAGAAGCATGCAAGCACTAAAAGACAGGCTAGACTAATATTTTTGGAAAGATGTTGATGAGCTTAGTCATGAATACCTGGGCCTTAAGCAGCGAGCGACTTGGGTCATAAGTGAAACTCACTTACAGCTTGATATATTTATCTTGAAGTTAAGTAATGTGTTTTGCATGAAAAAAACAAAGATCTGGAGTTAGAGATTCAACTCTGCATGGTGATTTTGGTGATCTTCTGAATTTAGCTTGACATAGATGTTTGGTATAGGTTGCCTGAACTCAATAAATTGCAGTAAGCTAGTGTCACCATTGCAAAATGTGTCCATGGGATGGCACTAAAGTGTCATTCTTTGTGCATATTTTGTTCTTAAGGACCTGAAATCAAAGGGTCCTTTGGAAAACTTTATATGAACCAGTATAAAACAACGTAAAGTGTAGAAACCCATCTAATCTTAGCAACCTCAATATCACAGCAGGTTTGATGTCCCGTTCAAAGGTTGCGCTGAAAATGACCCTGCCTCTCCGCCGTGTAGGAATGGCCAACACTGGGAACCTTTCTGAAGAGCAGGTGCACTGCTCCATCTGTCTGGACGTCTTCACCAACCCTGTGTCCATCCCCTGCGGACACAACTTCTGCCAGAGCTGCATCCTGGGATACTGGAAAACCAGCCCTTTGTATCAGTGTCCCATGTGCAAGAAGTCCTTCCACAAAAAGCCCGATATTAGCGTGAACACCGTCTTGAGGGAAATCGCCGAGCAGTTCAAGGAGATCAGGATTAAAAGTGTGGAAGGGAAGGGAAGCGGGGAAGAGGGAGAGGGCAAAGAAAAGAGGTGGGCGATGGAAAGAAGGAAAAAGGAGGATGAGGAGAGGCTTTTGGAGAAAGATCAGAAGCAGCAGCTTCTGGAGGAACTGAAGATGAAGCAAGATGAGGAGAAGAGAAAGAAGGAGGGGTTGAAGGAGAAACGAGGAGAGAAGAGGACGCTTCAAGAGGAATTACCACCGTTAATCCCGCCAGGTCCCAAAACGTCTCCTCCACCGTCACCACAAGCCACGGCCCAGGCTCCACCACCACCCCTGCCTCAAACTTCACCCCCGCCCTCACCTCAAATTCCTGCTCCTCCACTTCAAACCTTACCTTCTCCCTGGGAGGAGGTCCTGTGTGATATCTGCCTGGGCGAAGGCAGGCCCAAAGCGGTCAAATCCTGCCTCGTGTGCCTGACTTCCTACTGCGAGGAGCATCTGAAGTCTCACTCCACCAGGTTCACCAAGCACAAACTGATCGAGCCCGTTGCTAACATGGCGGACAGGATGTGTCCGAAGCACGAGAGGCTCCTGGAGCTGTTCTGTAAGAAGGACCAGACTTGTGTGTGCGTCCTGTGCACCGAGACGGACCACAGGGCACACTACACCGTCCCTGTGGAGAGAGAATGGATGGAGAAGAAGGTTAGACACATTTGCTGGCATCTAAATATACAGTTTAAACTTTGGTCAACAGTTTCTCTGGGGTAGAACAGCTTTGAGAGTAGAAAAAAATATATACAAGACCAACAATCCAACACCCCCTCACATCAATACGGGAAAAAGTGGCATTTCACAAACCCCTGTCATATTTGGCATTCAGACTGGTTTTAAAATATAAAGTGTGCTTGCAGCTTTGATTTTTATAGAAGCACAAGTAGACACATCATGAGTTATCAAACCTAACCAGCAAATGTCATTTGCGCAACGTCTATTCCAGATTTGCAAATATAACCATCTGGTCAAATCACACCAAGTAAGGCTGTAACAGCAAGTTCCTTAAAGGGAAATTGCCATTTTTTTTTTACAACCTGGACCTTATTTACTCACCCATATAACTTTGGTGTCATTAGGAGCCGTTCGGACGATATTTAGCTCCAGTGGACCACTGCGTATATCCATATAGTTGGAGTGACTGGGGCACCGAAACGCAGCCTCTAAATAACGCATTATCTACACTAGTTCTTTTTACCAATATTTTGTTATGTTATGCTAGTGCTATTCCCCGTTGAGTCCGATCTAAATATCGTCCGAACGACTCCAAATGACACCAAAGTTATATGGGTGAGTAAATAAGGTCCAGGTTGTAAAAAGCGGTAATTCACCTTTAACTATATGAGCTAACAATCTATGATGGGAAGACATCAGCATATCAGGAGAAATTGATGGGACAAGTTAAGATAAGATAGCCCTTTGTTGTTTTATTGTTCCTATTGATTGGTCTTGGGAACATAATATAATAGAAGGCTGGACTGCACAGTCTCAAAGCAGCATGAAGGAAGTTCCGGCACTTTGGCGCTGAAGGCGCTGCCAAGTGCTGTCGTAGTGCCGTGAAAGGCGGCACTACATTACTGTGAAGCAATAGGACAGTAGCCCACAGGATCAGTAAATTAGGTCTGGCATCACACCGTTTGGATTTTTATTACTGGACATGTTTCAGTCTATACAGAAAAACAAAATATACCTTTGTACGCAATTGGATAGTCCTACAACAGTCACCACATAAAGCCCTGTCAAACGGTCAATTTGACTGGCCCAGCAAATTTTGAGTGACTTATTTCCCCCACAAAAAAGTCAATATTTAGTCATATTTATCATTTTAATGTGACCATAGACATATACAGTACTTGGATACTTGGAACTCTAAATCAAAATTTTACGAAGTCTCAAAGAGAGGGTCACACTGCCAACAAGCAAGATCATTTTCTGCCAGACTCTCTGCCTGTTCGTGATTATTCCAAAATGACTTCAACTAAGTGGAAATCAAGACAAGTATGTTTTTCACATCATCATGCGTCAGCCTGTCATCAGCCTCATCTCTGTGAAATTAAATTTCAAAACAGGCGCAGCTGAAAAGGACAGAAATAGACGTCCAGCAGATGATCCAAGAAAGAGTGAAGAAGGTGGAGGAGATCAAACAATCTGTGGAGCTTAATAAAGTGAGTTGTCATGAGATCAAATGTAAACACCACAACCAACGTTCACACACGCGAGCATTCAGTAAAGATTTGTTGCATTTTTTCAGGCCAGTGCTCAGAGAGAGGTTGAAGAGAACATGCAGGTCTTCTCTGAGCTGGTGCGCTCCATCCAGAGGACTCAGGCTGAGCTGGTTTTGATCATCGAGGAGAAGCAGAGGCAGACTGAGAGGTGGGCCGAAGGCCTCATCACTGAACTGGAGCAGGAAATCGCTGAGCTGAAGAGGAAGAATACAGATTTGGAAAATGTGGCCCGGACCGACCACATTCACTTCTTAAAGGTCAGAGAGAATGTGGTTAAATGTCAAATTTTAAATGCAAATTTTCTGTTTGAGCTTTTATGCTGAAATGTTTTAAAGTGTTGATCTTGATTCCAAATCCATCCATGGGTGCAGTGAGTGGCATTCATATTTGATGCTGCTGGTGACATTTCTGTGTGTGCTTGCCTAATGAAGTCCACATATTATTACATTAAAGAGGGTAATTATGGAACATTAACATGGGAAAGTCGAAGCATTATGCTGTAATAATATAATGCTTTAACAACAGTGCCCTCCTCCTGTTCTGCACTGTAATGCAGTTTAAACACACTGGGCTCACCCAGGCTAATATGTTTTATAAGGAATAAAAAATTAAAGAAAACCTAGTAAATAGTTTGCAAAATATGCATTAAAATGATGGATATTCTCATTTGTTAAGTCATGTCTTATGCTGTATATCTTTCTGCAGCGCTTCCCAAGCCTTAACACGCCTCCATCGGTCAAAGACTGGTCTGAGATCAGGGTTCCCACTGACACCTGTGTAGGCATGATCAGGCGATCCGTGTCCAAACTGGAGGCAACGTTAAATGAGATGATCGACAAACTGTCTGAAAGTGGTAGGATTTGCTTTAACATTACAATGTACACTGATCAGCCACAACATTAAAACCACTGACAGGAGAAGTAAATAACATTGACCATCTTGTGACAATTCAATGTTCTGCTGGGAAACTTTTGGACCTGGCATCCATGTGGATGTTACTGAGAAATGTACCACAACAACTAAAAAAAAAACATGAAGAACAGCACAAGGTGTTGACCTGGCCTCCAAATTCACTAGATCCCAAACTGATCAAGTATCTGTGGGATGATCCACAGAGGCCCCTCCCCTCAACCCATAGGACCCAAAGGCCCCCACTAACAACATTCTGTTGTCAGACACCACAGGACACCCTCCCACATGGGAGACCTACACAAGGTCTAGGAAAGTGGTCTCAATGTTAAGCATGATTTCTAAATGTTGGGTTTGTCTTATAAATGAGAAGCTGAATGCAGTTTTCTTTCGTTTTTACAGAGATCAAAAAGATTCTCAAGTATTCAGGTAATTTTTTTCCTCCTTTTTTTGCATTTCTTTTTTTTTTCCATCGTTTAACTTTATGATTAATGAATTCTTTGTTATGTGTCTGCAGTGGATGTCACTCTGGACCCAGACACAGCCAACCCGTGGTTGCAACTCTCGCAGGACAGACATCAGGTGAGACACCTGGGGGCCTGGCAGGACCTCCCAGACCACCCTGACCGCTTTGACACCGTGGTCATAGTTCTGGGCCGTGAGGGATTCACCTCAGGCAGACACTACTGGGAAGTTCAGGTGGGAGACAAGGATGACTGGTACTTGGGGGTGGCCAAGTCGTCCGTCAACAGAAAGGGCAGGATTTCTGTAAGCACCACCCAAGGTTACTGGGCTCTGGCCATGAAGAAAGGCCACGGGTACCGCGTGTCAACGTCCCCACCATTACAGCTCTCCCTCGACCCTAAGCCCAAGAGAGTGGGTGTTTACGTGGACTACGAGGAGGGCCAAGTGTCGTTCTATGACGTGAAAGCTCGGACTCATATTTACACGTTAGAGGATACCTTCACAGAGAAGATTCTGCCCTTCTTCTACTTGTACTGCTGCGACAAAGCCTCCGATACCATCGCGATATGTCCTGTGAATGAGAAAAGCCACATAAAGCAAAGCTAGATCATAAAACAAAACACACATATGAAAGTACAGACAGTATTTTGTTGTAGTCATACCTATGTTATAATAATTCTGTTTTATGCACATGTAATATATTAAATTTTTATTGTCTTTTTATCAGCTACCCTTTTGGTTGCGGGCCACAGTTAGCAGGCCATTAGCGTAGCATAAAGACTGCCAGATGAGACAGCTTGTCTAATTGCGTGCAAAGGTAGTACAAGTAAAGATAGATATATTTACTAGATATATTTACTCCATGAAAAAAATAGACATGACCTTTATGAATGTGTTAAAGACTGAAACACATGGCCCAAAGTTACAGTGCCAGAGGCTCTTAAGCTAACAGATAACTCATATTGTGTTTAAATGCTATAAAAAAAAAATGTAAGAATAATGCACTGGGCATGTTGAAATAGTTTGTGGTTTTGTACTGGTAGAAACAAAAGTATTAAAACTAGGGCCGGGACTCGATTAAAAAAATTAATCTAATTAATTAGAGGCTTTGTAATTAATTAATCGAAATTAATCGCATTTTAATCGCATATAAATATCTGACCTGAGAACAGTGAGAAGTAATTTTTTTCATATGGATTTTTAGTATACCATTGAATAATGACTAAATTTCCCATCTCATCAGCTTCTTCTTTCATGTTCACTGTGGTTTGTTGTTGTCTGAAGCAATGAACAGTGTTGCCAACTCCTCAGGAAAGGAAAGTAGCTATTGGCTGTCCTAAAAGTCGCTAGAAGTCGCTAAATGACGTCATCGGCTAATTTGCATAATTTACCTTTTGGATGTAATTGTGATGGACGCTGTATTATTAACGCGCCTCCTTTTTCCGGGCTTGGTATTGGCAAAATGACTCTAAAGAGACACTCTGGCACAGTAACTTAAGTTTTTTTTTTGTTTTTTTTTTTTTAGTTTTCTTAAGTTTGGTTTAGTTTCTAGCCTACAAGTCACAGGCACAGAAGAACATGAGCATTTTTTGCCATAACTAGAATATTTTTAACATTTTTTGTATAAACGGTTTTTACTTGACAAAATTAACAATCTAAATGAATTATTATTTTATTATTTATTTTAGTGTGACAGTGAAGAAACATTTACATCCCGCTCTGTAAACCAGGGCGCGATCAGCGGCAGCTTTGCGCATGCGTCATTCGTTTGCAGTCTGGACGCGGTGGCGTGGTTCTCCCTCTCTGCTCTGACCGCTGCTGCGCGGGGCTACTGTGAGACTGACCGCCTGTGAGTGCTTTGGGACGGGAGAGGGGCTCACGGCAGCACCCGCTGCTTGTTGAGGACACTGGTAATGAACGCTAGTTGGTGCTCCAGTATAATCGGTCCGCCGAAACTCATCCAGTGAGAAACGTTCCGCGGTGCAAAAATAAGTGTGATTAAAATGCGTTAAAAAAAATTAACGCGTTATTTTTGTGTAATTAATTAATCTTAATTAACGCGTTAAAGTCCCGGCCCTAATTAAAACACATTGCTTAGTCTGATTTTGGAAAAAAAGACTTGCCTTATGCTAAGCTAACAGGCTTCTGAATCTAACTTCATATGAACTGCACAGACACAAGAGTGATGAAGATCCCCTCTTATAACTGTTGCCAAGAATGTGAATAAGTGAGATATTCCTGTAAATGAAAAAAGAAAATCACAAAGAATGTTTAGCTTTTACTGTTTTCTAACTGCATGTTAGTGTTTAGTGGGAGTGGTCTTCCAAAAATGATCAACAAGTCAACTTTATTGCCAATTCTGCTATATGCACAGGACTCACAGAGGATTGAATGTGAGTGTGGATGGTTGTCTGTCTCTCTGTGTTAGCCCTGCGATAGACCGGCGACCTGTCCAGGGAGTACCCCAGCCTCTTGCCCGATGACAGCTGGGATAGGCTCCAGCAGACCCCGCGACCCTTAACAGGAACAAGCGGTTACAGAAGATGAATGAATGAATGAATGAATGAAAAGGAAAAAAAAAAATCAAATACTGAAAAACTACAAATAACACACTTAGGATATGTCCTGTGTATATGTATGTGGGCGGGGTCTCCACAATGCTGAATGCTTTGCAGCCTAGGCAGGTGCTGTCCTGTATGTCCAGGATGTAGGGGAATAAGGCTGTATGTTCTAAGAGAAGTGTTTACAACAATAAATATTTTACCTAAACAGGTCCAAATCTCACTGTTTCTTGCTTCGTGACTTAAGTTTCATTTCAGCGATGTGATGTAACTTGACCACACCCTTCAAAGTGACGGGAGCAGCCCCGGCTTCTCAGGGTTTCATTCATATGAGTTTCCTTGTGAGAGATGAGTGCTGAATTGTCTGCGGTGTCTGATTACTGAGCCTGGTCTTGCATGCGAGAGACGGTTAAGGCCTTCTGGAATCGACAGGGGAACTCCTGAGACTGGTGAGTCGGTGAATTATTTAAGCCGATTCTTCTTTTTCCTTTAACATACAGGCCTCTAAACATCTGCAGAATATTCCAAAATGATTTCAACTTCAGTATCCAAGCAGAATAAAGATGTGCAAGCTGACTCATGTGAATATGACTCACTGGGCGGGCCAGAACTGGGACTGTAAACAGCCTAGAAATAGACTTCCAAATATCCTTCTGTCTTTTTGAATTGTTCCTCTTTTCTGTGTCTATTACATGGCTCAAATGTCATATTTGCATATGATGGAAAAACACTGAAAGAACAAATATGCAGAACGAATAAATTACATTTTCTCCTGCAGAGATCCCAAAATGTCACTGAGTTTCATTGCCTCGTTGCCAGAGGATCATTTCCAGTGTTCAATCTGTATGAATGTCTTCAGCGACCCGGTCACCACACCATGCGGCCACAGCTTCTGCAAGACCTGCCTCACCCAGCACTGGGGCGACGGCGAGTTATGCCACTGCCCAATGTGCAATAAAAGATTCCATGCGATGCCCGAGTTCTCCACGAACACGCTCATCGCGGAGATTTCGGACCAAATAAAGAGGAGAAGAGTGGAGGCAGTGGAAAGCACGGACGCACCGGGGCTGGTGAAGTGCGATGTGTGCGCAGAGGTAAAGTTCAGGGCCTCCAAGTCGTGCCTGGTGTGCTTGACATCGTACTGTGAAGCCCACTTGGAGCCTCACCACAGAGTTCCTTCCCTGATGAGGCACAAGATGATCGAGCCGGTGGAGGATCTGGAGGACAGGATCTGTGAGAAGCATCAGAGGATCCTGGAGTTTTTCTGCAGGGATGAACAGGTTTGCGTCTGTCTGCTGTGCACCGAGACAGAGCACAAAGACCACGAGACGGTTCCTGTTGAAGAAGAAGCGGCTCAGCAGAAAGTAAGATGTTGTTCAATTTTAGCTTAGTTTTGTTGTCCTGAAACAACAAGCCTATTCACATTTATTATATAAAAATGCTATATTTTAGGAAACTATTGAGTCTAAACAAGCAAAGATCGGACTGATGATCGAAGAAAGAATGGAAAAGATAAAGGAATTTTCGGATTTCTCTGAAATCCACAGAGTAAGTATTTGAGCAAATTTTACACACGCAAAAATTTTTGACAAACTTTTGCTAATGGCGCAATTTTCTTTATTACAGGAGAAAGCAAATGCCGAGATTGAAAGCACCACTGTCCTCTTCAATACTCTGATCAACCATGTGCAAGAGATGCAAACTAAACTGCAGTCGAACATCCTGGCAAAGCTCCGGAAGTCCCACGACAAGGATGAAGCCATGATCCGAGAGCTGCGCGAGGAAATCGCAGAACTGCAGAGAAAGCACTCGGAGCTGGAGATGCTGTCACAAAACGAAGACCACCTCCAGCTTCTGCAGGCTAGTCAATGGCGACAGTCAATGAGCCACACCACAACTGATGAGAACAAAGGCTATGTTTACATCACCATGATTAGACTTTACAGGACGCTAAATGCTATGATGATACAAAGTGTTTCAGGCTGTTATTCAGATTATTAGTGAGATACTAGCATCAGTGTAAATGCAGCTAAATTCCTTATGCATTTTTTCCGCACTGACTTCCACCCCCTGTTCAAAATCATCTGTCAGGTGATCAGGTTTAGTAAAACAAATATAGCCACCACTGACTGTCATGTGCCTGTGACTCATTGCAGACTTTGCGGGCTCTAAGCACTGCATCAGATGCCAAGGACTGGTCTAATATCAAGGTATACTCCGACCTCTGCGTGCAGACAGTGAGGAGAGCCATGTCACACCTTGCGCACACTTTTCAAGCAGAGCTGAAAACTCTGACAAACACAGGTACATCAGGTATCTGATGCATTCACTCATATCTCTGTGTCATGTGTTCGCCGTAACTGTGTTGTTGTGTTTTCACCTCTTTAGAACTGACAAAAATGAAACAATACAAAGGTGAGATCATATTTAATTCCCTTTTCATTCATTATTACTTAAGATTTTGACTGTTTCACCCACGCTTTCCATGAACTTTCTCAGAATCAGTCATCTTCAACCCATCCACTGCTGGTAGCGGCCTTATTGTGACTGAATTCGGGACCCGTCTGAAGTACCGCAGAACCGCAGAGACCTCATCATCTGATGACGACTCAGCGAAGTTCAGCTTGCCCATCATTTTGGGGACAAAGGGCTTCACCTCTGGCCGTCACTACTGGGAGGTCCAAGTGGGCCTGAGAAACGACTGGGATGTTGGTGTTGCAAAGGAGACAGTAGACAGAAAAGGGGTGGCAGTTCTGAAAAGAGAAAATGGATTCTTTGCCATAGGAAAGAGAGGGTTTGACTATAAAGTTAACAGTGCATCCTACAAAGTTCTCCACCTGTGTCCCAGACCAAGAAATGTAGGGGTTTACGTGGACTACGAGGAAGGCAGAGTCTCATTCTATGACGTGAATGAAAAGGTCCATATTTACTCTTTCACAAGTGAGTCTTTCACTGTGAAACTCTTCCCATACTTTTATCTGTACAGTAAAGCAAAGAAATCGGAGCCTTTGGTTATCGGAGCTATGCATGATTTTGCCACTCTCATTAACCGCATTCAACAAGCTAAAAAATGAACCAAACAGTACTGTTTGGTTCATTTTTTAGCTTGTTGGCTAAATGCGTAGGCTGATGCGTAGGCTACAAGTTCAATAAGGTCAGGTCAATAAAGTCTGAGATAAAACAGTTCAAAACTCACTGAAAGTAAACATTGTCGAGTAATCTGATCACCAGTAAAGGTTACGTCAACATATCCAGAAATGACCAATTGTAAAACTAATTTCATTCAGCTTTGTCCTTCTGTGGTAGTAGCATTGCCATGCCTATACCTTTCATGTCATATAATCAGTTTTTAATACAAGTAAGAGTGGATGTATTCATTTTCTTTGTAATTCTGGGTTTGTGGTTAAAGAAAGGAACAGAACTGTTTTTTTCTATGCATCATCTGATTGTATTTTACCAGCAAATGAATGATAGCTAGACTTTTATGTGTTTGTTTACTGGCATCTTTGGCTGAGAACTTAAATATGCACTTTTAGGATAACAGGGTAAAACTTAGTAGCGCAAGTTAGTTCAGATTGACCTAACCAAAATACATTGTTTAACACTGTAGGAAGAGTTATGCTCAAGGGTGATATTAAAAGTGGGTCAGAGCAACAGCTTTTATGTGGAAGAAAATAGACTTGAAAGACAACTTCACGTTATTTTTCTGTTTCTTACAATTACACTTACACTTCTTACACTCTTTTTGGGAATGTAGTTTTCCTATTCAATTAAAATATTTTATTAGGAGAGTCTATGTGGGATAGAGCTCAGAGCACAGTAACCTTTGCTTCAGTTTTGTGTTTAAAGTTGAAGAAAATAAACATCTGTATTGGTTAAATCAGTATCAGCTTAACGAAATGAATTGTTCACAACATTATATATTCCCTAAATTAACCTACAACCCCACAAACTAATATTAATAACAGACTTAACTCTACGGTAGGTAGTAAGCTAGTTAGCCAGTCATGCTAACAACCAGCCTAGCTTAATTTAGGTAATCTAGAACAGAAAAACACACATTTTATTCTTTTCCTTACACTGTTTGATCTTTTTGGGAAAAAGACATCACCTTCAAAACTCTATGTCAAGTTGTGCTTTTTATTTTACAGGTCAGCGTATTCTCCTTTAAAAGTTTGAGAAACCCAAATCTTGACAAGCCTGTCAGGCTTGATTTGGTTGCTCCACCATGACTTGAAAATGACTGCTTGGTTGAGGAGTTTAGGTAATTTAGAATAAAAAAAAAAGGCAATAAATAAAGTGTAAAGAACTTGTGAGGTTAAGGTATAATCAGCTATTGTACATGACTAGTATTGCAGTACTGTCAAAAAGAGCATTTATTGACTTCCCTCACTAGAATAACACATAGGCCTGCTCGTGTGTTTTCTTGATAACTGAGATAAACAGGATGACTCCTTTTTGACCTTTTTTGGAGCTTGAGTGGAACTGTTTACTTTATCAAGTGTTCATGTCAACTGTTTACGAGCCTCGAGCAAATTGCAGAGTCCAACAGGGCTGCACTCGTTCCTGGCAGTCATACCGTAGGTGTGTCTATACCTGTTCAAGGAGGAAGCAAATGATAAGAGTGTTACCCAGAACTGTTAGAGGCTCGAGCTCGTAGTTGGAAACGAAAGGTATGTGAGTTTCATATTTATATTTTTTGAAATTTAAATGTAAAGTTTGATTCATCATAATAGACTTAAGTGCCAAGCTGTGTGTTGACATTTACAAGAACTTCTTTACATGGTTTAGAGTTCATGTGTGTCAGTTTCACTTTCAGTAACTGGTGATATTTAGACATACATTTAAAATGATAGTCCACAGCCAAAAGTGTGTTTTTACAGTAGATTCTGTAAATAATTGTAACAAATTTAGAAATCCACTGGTCATCTTCAATTGAATCAGAATCAGAAAGAATACTCAATTCTTATTGGCTGGAGGGCGTGCAATATTTTGAAGCACCTGATTGCTCTGACATAGTGTCTGCACAACCTTTCTGAATGGATATACAGGTACAGTCATTGATTATTAGCTGGATATTATTTTGTCCAAGTTTATATTCTTATCTTATTTTATCACACAAATATGTTAAAGTAGTGTTGGCTTCTCTTGACTAGGGACCAGATATGGTGTAACCTACAATCAACACCACTTACATGACTCAGCAAAAAATAAATAAATAAATAAAAATCTCAGTCTCAGTCTTATATTCATCTTATATTTATTTGTCATCTCAGTCTTACATTCACACGTTGTCTTTCCATAAACACAACCGCTTGTAACTGAGACACACAGTTCTACTCGTTCACTGTTTACAATCAAGCAGTTTAGTCTACTGATCTTTGATCCATCCTTTGAGACCTGTTGATAATTACAAGATACAACACAGTATTGCAGTATATTTATTGCATGGCAGTATTGTATTGTTTTTATTCTACAAATTGCAGAAATGAATTGATATTTTTGGTACTGGCTGTTGGCTGAGGAGTATTTTTGAGATGAGGTCTGCGAGGGTAACAGTCGGCATGCGTGAATAAGTTCATAAAAGCAAAATGGGGACGTTAAAGAAAGAAGTCACCAAAGCGACTTCTTCAAATCAAACAAATGGAATTAACCTGGATTTATTGGCAAGGAATACATGAGATGGCTGTGATTTTTGCAGCTACAAAAGATAATAAACGGCAGTGTATCACGTTTTTGCAATATTCATCATATTGCAAAATGTTTAAAAATGTCACGTATTGTGATAAAACCATATTTTGAATGATAATGTCATGTCACGATAATATTGTAACATAATAATACTATATTCTCATCATATTGTATCATGATATCGTGGGGCCTGATTATTTCCTACCAAATTACTGGGGAATTCTTTTGTTTGTGTGCTAATACAAGACTTTACTTTCTTTACAGATACACTTTATTGGGCAGTCAGTGGAATACACTGTCCTACCTGCTTGCTAAAACCACACCACATCGGACCACAGGTTGCATGCATGCACGTGCGCACACACAAAAATAAAGACATTCCGTTTTGACCTAATGTCAGAGCCTCGTAACTGCTGCATCTGTCTGGATGAGCTCACCCGGCCTGCTGCCCTCCCCTGCGGACACAGCTTCTGCCTGGGATGTATAGGGGAATACTGGAGGATCAACGGGGTCTGTCAGTGCCCCCTCTGCAAGACGTTCTTCCCCACCAGGCCGCAGCTCGAGACAGACCAGTCGCTGCAAGATGAAATGGCGCCTTTGAAAGCCGGAGAGGTTCCCTGTGACTTCTGCCCGGCAAAACGCCCAGCGGTCAAGTCGTGCCTGGCGTGCCTGGCTTCATACTGCCCAGCTCATCTGGAACCGCACTACCACAGTGAAGACCTTGGGCGCCACCTTCTGATCAGTGTGGTGAAGAACCTGGAGGACTCTGTGTGCAAACTGCACGGGAAGCAGTTAGATAAGTTCTGTAGGAGTGATCGAACGTGCATATGCGCCCTGTGTGCACAGACGGAGCACAGGGGCCATCACATTATTTCTATCAGCAAGGAAGCTGCAAAGAAAAAGGTATGGGTATAATCTGTAAGTGATTTAGCAATATATAAATCCACTGGGTTTAACAGACTCAGTGGAATCAGTGTTTTAGCTAAATGCAAAACAGTATAATCTCGTAAAAATATCTGTGTACATGCAGTGGATGCTGTTTAACATATGAGGAACTTATCAGGACCCCGTCATACAACGCTGGCAGGAAATCCGCTTGCATACGTATTCATGGTTTCATGTTTTATTTGGTCAGCCAAGCCTCGCAGAACTTCTGCGTAGTGGCGTATTGTGTTTGACCACTTCAGTGAAGAACAAAGGAAAATCTAAATATGATTCCTATGAAAATAAGCTGCAACCTCTGAGGGAACATCTGGTCTTAATTGTGAGAAACAAGGAAAACCCATTAGCTCGACATAAACATAAATTTCAACCCCACAGTTAATTTCATCCTGATTGCAAAATAATTACATAGTGTCTTTGAAAGGGAAATTCAAGCGGGCCAAAAGGTCTTAAGATCTCAAAGACAAAAAAGCAGGGCTGTTTCACATCAGCTGTCCAGGACACACAAAGAACACGGATAACAATGCAACAACAATAAAGTTCTTGGTTTCTTCGTCGTCTGTCACATGCACGTCTGGTCTGTGCTGACGTAAGGTGTTCCTGCAGGTTAAACTAAAGCGAAGAAGGACGAAACTTCAGCAAGAGATTCAAGAGAGACTGAGCAAAGTTGAGAATATCAAGCGCTCTGCAGACCCCCGCGGAGAAAATCCAAACGAGGCATGGGCGCAACGTAAAGAGACCATCCAGCGGGTGGAGGAAGAAATCGGTGAGCTGCAGAGGAGAAATGCGGAGCTAGAGGAGATCTCCCAGACCGAAGACGACCTCCACTTCCTACAGGTCAATCAGCTTGTCAATCAGTGTTTTCCTTTAATAAGAATTTACAGCGTTAAATACTCCACAACTATCAGAGATCCTTTAGTGACGTGCCTCTCTTGTCTCTACAGAGATTTCAGCACATTGTTGAATGACTGGATGACTTGCTGTCAAGAGCGCTGAACTGAAAAGTGATCCGCAGCAGCGTACATCAACTCTATACTCTACTGCCTGAAGTATAGTTCTACGCCAAGGTCAAAGATCATCTATAACTCTGGACATTTTCCAAAATGTCCGAAGTTTGCTGTAAAAGAACACTTAAGCACTTGAAACTATATTGTGAAAAAATACTGATGATGGTTTTATACAGATGTAAAAAAACAAAGCAAATGGAATGACAAAGAAACTAAGTTTAGTAGGTTAAAAAGCAGTGTTTCCCCTACCATTCTTTTAGGGGGCCCCCTTCCCCGCCCCCCTTGAAGGTCAAGTTTGTTTTATTTAATTTTATTACGTGTGTAGTGCCAGACCACAACAGAAGTCATTCAAGTTGACCCTTCCTATAGGACAGGTCTATACCTGGCTCTTTTATTAAACAAACTAAATAGGCCTTATGGTATTTATCTTATTTACACAACGGCATGTCATTTCTGGTTCAGCACGGTGGCGGGTTTACAGTTCTCTGCATTCTGGACGTGAGCACACTCCCACTAGTGGATAGAGACCGTGCGTCAGAAAATGTGCAGAGTCAGCCCCCCTAAAAAACTAACAAACTTGTGGAACGAACCAAAAAGAAATATTCCGATGTTTAGTTCAATGTCATTAAAAGAAACACAGGTCGGCGTCCATCCGCATCATTACCCGCGACACCTAAACCCCTGCAAAAGCGTAAACCTAGGGGAAACACTGCAAAGATTCCTTGTTTGAATGTAAGTTATGCCTGAGTGGACAATGTAATTTTGTAATCTATTTCAGTGTAATTTCTTTTGCCTTTTTGGAGGAATGAATAAAATTAAACAATGTGCTTCTCTTTCAACTTTATGCGAACCACAAAAAAAATAAAACAGACATAAATCAATGCTTCAGTCCCCAAAACTGAAACTTACAGATAGTCTGAGTTTACCAGTAGTGCAAGGTTCATATTGAGCAACAGACAGATTCACATAAAACCACAGTGATGGCCACATCAAAACCTCTTGGCAAATCCAATATTTGATCTGTGCCAACATGCAACACGCCCCGCAGCAGCCACACGGATGATTTGGTCGCTCACTTGCGTGCTGACCTGCCTCTTTCGAGTGAAGGAAGTCCTTGGCTGGGAGTGAACAGAAACGAAACCTACCACAGTGAGGAAGTCTCACACGGACACACACACACACACACAGCGGGTGTTAGCAGGGAGAAGAAAGGAGTAAGACGGCTGTGAGATAGGAACATCTCTGTTGCTGAAAGGTAAAACTACATATTAGTCTTGATCGTATTACAGGTCTTTTAAATTCTTTTAAAGGGAATGACAGCGTACTTCATAATGTGTTTAACTACATAACATAGGTTTCATATTTATGTGTGACCACCTTTGCTGTTTTGGAAAATGTTTATGCATGACTCATTTCTTTTGGGAAAAAGTGTCATCCATAACTCCTGAGGTTATCATAACTCTGCTGTTCTGTCTGGGAAGGCTGAATTATTCAGAGGGTGTGTCAAACAAGCGTTCAACAGTAACAGGGTATGTTATGTGTTCTCGTGTTCACCGGTGTTGTTTGTTTGAATTTTAAAGAATGAAAGGCCCAGTGGATGTTGTAGAAACCTTATAGTTTAGTTTTGCAGATATGAATTGGTCATTTTGGTCATTTTCACACTTCACAAAATCCTTGAATTTCAACTCTCTTTGCAACTGTAAAATATTCTGTTGCAGAAAAGACAAAATGATACCAGAAAACAACTAAAAGTAAAGAATAAAAAGTAGTAAGTATAACTGATCATGGTACTATCTGGGTGATACATCGGTTTAATTTAACTGTCAGTTTGCAGGTTTTAAAGCAAGTAACTATAACTTATAAGGCATAAAAACACACCGATCAGCCACAACATTAAAACCACTGACAGGAGAAGTAAATAACATTGACCATCTTGTGACAATACAATGTTCTTCTGGGAAACATTTGGACCTGGCATTCATGTGGATGTTACTTAGACACGTACCACCCACCTAGACCAGACCAGGTACCCCCACCCCATAGTAATGACACTCCTTGATGGCAGCAGCCATCCCCAGCAGGATGCAGCCTGACACAGACAAAAACGCTTCAGGGACAACTAAAAAACACATGAAGAACAGCACAAGGTGTTGACCTGGCCTCCAAATTCACTAGATCCCAAACTGATCAAGTATCTGTGGGATGATCCACAGAGGCCTCTGCCCTCAACCCATAGGACCCAAACATTCTGTTTCCAGACACCACAGGACACCCTCAGAAGGCCCATGTCCATTCTCTGATGAGACACAACTGCTCTGGAGGCACAAGGGAGACCTACACAATATTAGGACGGTTGTCATAATGTTATGCCTGATCGGTGTATTAGGTGATCAATTAAAGCAAGTTTACAAATGAATTTCATTATGAGATTAAATAATACAGCCTTTAAATGGATCTGGTAAGTGGTAACATTAGTTGTTCCTCATGAGAGAACCACTACTAGGCTAGGTAACTGCTGGTGTCTAAAAGCTACTGAGGCTAACTGTTAGCGAGTTAATGACACATGGTGGTACAGGATGTTGTCAGTAGTTTTTTGAAATGCAAAAAAAAAAGACCATGATGTTTCATTTTCAGTAACACTCTTCTGCTGTCTTTAAGCAGATATGGCTTCCCCTGTGGCATCACCCTGCAGGCCGTCCTCGCTGGAGAAGCATATGACCTGCTCCATTTGCTTGGACTTATTTAAGGATCCTGTCACCACAGTTTGTGGCCACTCCTTCTGCAAGAACTGCCTGGACACCACTTTTCACATCAATGACAGCATGTGTCCCCTCTGCAAAACCCACCTGAGCAAAACCCCTGATGTGAACATCGTCCTGAGAGACATCGTCCAACAGATGAAAAAGACACGGGAGGAAGACAAGGATCAGCACAATGGGCCACAGCCTGGTGAAGTGGCCTGTGATGTTTGCACAGAGCAAAAGCTGAAGGCTGAGAAGTCCTGCCTCGTCTGTCTTGCCTCTTATTGCTCTACTCACCTGGAGAATCATCGTTCAACTGACAGGCTGAAAGGCCACAAGTTGGTGGAACCTGTGGAGAGGTTGGACGATAGGGCCTGTCTGAAGCACGGGCGCACCTTGGAGCTGTACAGCAGGAAGCAGCAGACATGCATTTGTGTTCGTTGCTTGGATGACGGCCAGGAGGAGGTTGTGTCTACTGAAGACGAATGGAACAGTAAGAAGGTAAATCAACAAATGGAAGGCCTTTCAATTCAAGTCTCAAGCCATATGTTCAACATGGTTGGATGAGAAACAAAAATGATGCAGCTGGGTCTATGCTTTAGGTTTCATGCAACAAATGTTTTAAGTATGCCTTTCGTCTATTACAGGCTAAACTCGGGAAAACCAAGACAGAGCTACAAGAGAAGATTCATAGGAGAAAAACAAAGGTGGATGAGGTCAACACAGCCCTAAAGAGCTGCAAGGTACACAGCAAGAGAGACAAACATGACTGATCCCACAAAGTGAAAAGCCAGTCAGATCAATCTGTCAAACTGTTTAGTCTTTGGCTTTCATAATATGTTAAATAAAGTGTTATGAAGCATCAGAATCTTAACATAACCCTAAGTTTGTCTCACTGTAGTTTTGTAAAAGAAATGTTTCTCGTTACAGTCTTTAATTGAAGTTCCATATGCTGAAAATGAGCTGAATTAACTTTTTTCCCCCCATTTTTAGGACGAACTGGACTACGAGTGGTGGGAGATCGATGCTGTGTTCAATGCTGTGATGGCAATTGTTGAGCAAGCCCAGGCACAAGTGATGCAGCCACTGAAAGACAGGAGGAAGGTCTTGGAAAAAGATGCAAAAGATCTTAATGATGAGTTGGAGGCGGAAATCAAAACGCTCCAGACGACCATTTCTGAACTGGACGACATAGCTGCGCTTGAAGACCACATCCTTTTCCTGCAGGTCAGAGGAAATGCTACTACGTATATCAGGAACTGACAGATGTGAGATGTGAAGACTTGCCTATTGAAGTCTGTTGGCTGAGCTCTTTGTCTTTCTGTTTCTCAGAGTTATCCATCTATTCGAGACCCAGACAGCATCAAAGACTGGACAGAGGTGGAGCTCGACACGTCGCTGTCTTTTGGCACCATGAGAAAAACCATGACAATAATGATGGAAAAAATTCAACAGAAACTGGAGATGCTGACCTCAATTGGTAAAAAATAACTTAATAGAGGTAGAGTACCTGCTACAAGTTACATTTTTGACTTTATCTAAAAAAAAATCTTTTTCACTTCACAGAACTTAAGAGGGTCCCAAAGTTTACAGGTATGTGATATACTTAATTTTTTCCTCACAATGTCTTGAATGCATGTTTAGGTCAAAGAATTATTCCTGATTTGTACTCAACAGTGGATGTAAAGCTGGATCCAACCAGTGCACACCAACGCCTTGTTCTTTCTGACGACGGGAAGGAAGTGAAAGATGGAGGAGAAGACCGGGAAGTGGACGAATCTCCCGAGAGGTTTGACCTGTTCGCCAGCGTCCTGGGGCTCAACAACTTGACCTCTGGGAATTCATACTGGGAGGTGGAGGTCAGCAATAAGTCAGGGTGGGATCTGGGTGTGGCAAGAGGCGATGCAAACCGGAAGGGGAAGCTCGCGCTTAGTCCGGATAACGGTTACTGGGTGGCCGTGCATTATGAAGATGATAAATATGCAGCCATGACAGCACCACCAAGTCGTCTTCCGCTGAAAGAGAAACCTGAGAAGGTGGGCGTGTTCGTGAACTACGAGGAAGGCCTCGTCTCCTTCTACGACGTCTCAGCTCAGTCTCACATCTACTCGTTCACTCAGTGCTCATTCACAGGCAAGCTTTACCCATATTTCAGTCCACACATGAAACAAGATGAGAAAAACCACAAACCTTTGGTTATTTCTACTGGGAAACACTGTGATAAAAATACAGATAAGCCATGAAGGGAGTTCGTGTTTGTGAAGGCAGTGTACTGGGCTTTGGTCCAAGCTGTGTTTGGTACAGGAGGAGGCTAGGCTTGAAGGGAATCTCTACTGAGGCCATTCCATCAGTGCTACACTCAACATGCTAGTAATTTATGACAAAATTAAATTTTCTGGTAGCATTAATATAGAAGAAAGTCCAAAATAATACAAGCTGCTAGTGGTTGGTTAGTACAACCAAAGTAGAGCAATCAAATGTCAAAAATACAGTTTGAACTACTTTTTATTGTGATGTTTGGACCACACCTTGTGCGAAGGATCAATGTTTTACGGGGATTCTCAGTCTGTGTCACATGAGAACACTAGGTTACCATAAAAGTTGTGCATTTCCTTGAAAATTAATGTCACCAGTACCCAAGAGCCAAGATATACATGGACAGTAGGAGCAGTGCATGGATGTGAATGGTGAAAAACATGCTTTTAGACAAAACCTGTAATTAGCTACATGTGTATGGTGTGTAGAAACACCTGGAGAAAGATCAGAACGTTTTAGAAGTCATTGTAGAAGCCTGAAAAATAAATGGAAATACGGTCATCAGACGCCTCAGCTGGCTGAGCAATTTTGTCAATAACCGGTATGCCAAGATTCATTTCTGTAAAAAATATAGAAATTGAATCCTACGGAAGTTCTACGTGGTCAGCTTTCTCTGGTGTTCCCCTTGAAGCAAGTACATCACCGTCTTAAAACTACTCAATAAGTCGAACATTTCATAGTCTAGCACTGACGTCACAAAGTGATGTTGGCATTTCCTCCGTAGCATATATAACCTAGAGAGGTTCAGTCCGTTTAATTCGGTTTGGTCCATTTCACCAGTGAGACGATACAACTTGTTTAGCTGAAAAAAACTTCTGAGCCAACTCGGACCTGAAAATGTGCGTTAATAGTCTTGATGTCACGCTGACGTTTGGACACAGCAGCTCCATCGCAGCTTTAATATTGTTATTAAATTCTACGCCGTTATCACCAAATGGACTATACAACACTGTGAATTTATCAGATACATCAATACAAATGTGAGGTGTTTTATTTTTTTTAATTTTTTTTTGAGTGTTTCGTATTCATGCCACTCTATAAGCTGACTGCAGCACCATGTTTATTAGGGAGTTACACTGTAAAACTAAAACATCTAATCATTTTGAACCTTTTAAAGTTCAGACAGCAATCTGAACGTGAATATTTAATAATGATACGAGCTGTAGTCCTCCACTTTGGCTCTAGATACATTACATTTACACCAATGCAAGAACAGAATGTTTAACAATTTGATAGTCACAAGAAGAATTTTTTCTATATTCTACAAATAATTTCTTGTAATAGGCAAGTTGATATTTACACTTCTACTTAAGCATCTGTGTATTTACTTTCCACTTCTTCAGAAAAGGAGGGATAAAGAATCGATTTATATGGACTTGTTGGCAACTTCAACCTATTCAAGTTTTGTGTCATGAAATGTAATGTGCGTGTGGAGTTTACTGCTTATTAAAGATGCTGTAATAACTTTTTTAAAATCTTATAATCAAATAAAGTCTCAAATTCTTTTTCAGGACATGTCTTTGACTGTCTCTCTTTATTCACTGTAACTGTTTACGGATCTGAGGTTTCGTAACAATCTGTGGTTAACTCATGTCTTTGCAAAGTAAAAATAGGCCGCCTTTTTTTTTCTTTTTTCTTTTGCCCCGGAAACGAAACTAAAAGCACAAATACAAATATACCCGCCAACAGAGAGGAAGTATCTTTCTGAGGCAGTGGTAACAGAACACGGACAAAGACTGCACGGTAGGCAAATCGTGACTGCATCGTGTTATTTGCATTCCTTTTCTTTGTAAAGATTATTGGTAGTATCATAGCAGAAGAGCTCTTTGTTGCGTAATGCAGATTCAGAAGCTCATGGAGAGACCTCTGTTCATTGTTTTCAACGTCAATGGTATGGCTGTTTTTACAAATCCGTCCAGTCACTAAACTGCTTTCTGTGGCATAAACTATTGTTTGCTCTCACAGCCACGGATCATTTTCGAAGAATTGTTTGGAAAGAAGTTTTTCAGTCGCTCTAGAATTGGCTTTTCTCAAAGGGAAGTGATGCTTTGAGTGTGAGGCGTGGATGGAGGGAAGCTTGTCACTTTCACTAGCAGATGTTTTGAGAATGATTTGTGGTTTATGATCATCTACTTATCTATGCCAAATGGACAGAAACAATACTTTATTCTTGTTTTGTGTGACTGTTTTTGTCCTGTCTATTTGTACCTGACTTGATTCAATGTATTGATTATTAAAATGGTGTAACCATTAAGCGTCATTTATGTAACTGTAGACCAAGTTCAAGAATTTCCGGCATTGATACGTACTGTTTCTTAAAATGCTCTTGCAGCAGTCACTTTTGGAGCGAGAAATGAGCCTACAGGTTTGCCACTGCTGTGGCTGGTCCAAAGTGACGACTCACCAGGGCCTGAGAATTCACCAGGGCAAGAAGGGATGCACGCCGAAGGGTGCGAGGACTGCAGAGACTCAGCAGGAGCAGTGTCAGTGGGGTTATTGGGGATTTCCGAACGTTCAAACGGATGTCAAGCTGGAAATAAGCACCTCTACCAACACTGGTGGGTTTTTCTGAATAATTATTCATGAAGTGTTTAAGACAAACAAGGTCAACAACACACCCGGATGAGTGGACAAGTTTATTTTCTCTTCTAAGAGCTGACTTGTGAATTATGTCTCAAACAGACAAGGCAAACTACTATTCAGAGTTGAGCCTCCAGGTTTGTCATTGTGGCTGGAGAAAAATGACCACTTATCACGGCTTGAGGACTCACCAGGGGATAATGGGATGCACGGCAAAGGTAATGAAGAGGGAGCAGTACGTCTGGAAAAATGAGTGGGAAGCTGAGGTGGACCGCAATTATCCACCAGCCAAGAAGGAGGTATGATTTCTAAGAGTGAGATTTAAGAGCTGTCGAAGTTCAGTTAGAGAAGTAGCATTTTAAGCAGGCCCATCACTTTGATGAAAACTAAAATATCTGAACAGCAATTTGTACATTCTTTGTCCCCAGGGGATGAATCCTAGGGGACCAATGACTTTAATCATCTGCTGCCTTTTACTTCAGGGCATTTTAAGCTTCAGTAAAATGTCTAAACAACTCTCTGATAGAGAAATACATTCTGAACATACATTCGGGGTCCCCTGTGGATGAAGCGCAGCCTAAAAATTGTCCAGTATGTGCAGTACCTTGCTTTGTGACCAGGTACTTAAAAAACAAGTGACACTTTGTGTTTAGTGCAAATGTCAAAACAACTCTCGAAAATATTCCTCTAATATTTAGAACAGATATTCACGCTCCCCAGAGGTGTATCACATTAATATCCAGTTAACATGATTATTTATCTAATACCTTGGTTTGTGACCAGGCACAGGGCCTGAGCTGCACTTTGCGTCTAGTTCTAAACAGCAAATAATAGCATATACCGTATTTTATGCTACATTCTTGTGCTGTTTGGGTGGTTTCATTTCCTGGATTAAGAAATAATTTTTAGACCTTTTGTGCCAACTTTGGCTTAGCATCTCTTACATGCACCATATTTCTGCATATTTTATGTCAACAACTCAGCACGTTGTGTACCAACATTTTTGCAGACTTTCTGAGTTGTTCCTATTTTGGATGTGATTTGCATAAATTTTAGCCTGATATCATACTGGTTTAACAACTCCATGTTATCACTCTAACTGCTTGATGGTGTTAGCATTTAGCCCAAAGCTTTACATAGCACTTAAGGCTGTTACATACTCTGCAAGAAGCAAGAAAATTTTCGTCATTTTCTTGCAGCTTGTTCTCGACACATCAACCGGGCAGAACTTTTTTCTCATGTGGTGTCCGGCAACTATTCTGTGATTGGTCAAAAATTGCAAGTAGGCGTGGTTAATGCAAAAAAGGAAATGCTAGCGTCCACTCTGAGCTCCCCGATGCTAATATTCGCAGTGTGGCTGCTAATCTCTCCTGGCCAAAACAAACTTTGTTCATGTTCTCGCAGCCCTGGGAGCGAGAACAAATTTCTTGCTTCTCACGGAATATGTAACAAGCTTAAGCGTGGCCTTAGACTGTCTATAATATTTTTAGCGAATAATCCTTGTCATTCATTCAGCAGTAAACACATGCCGTCATTACTGTGACCTTGAGTTAGTAATACCAACTTCAACTTTCCACCTCAACCTGACAGCATTTGGCAGAAACACAAAGGACGACCAGTGACACCATGTTTGCAGCCGCAACAGTCACAATCAGGGATGAATACAAATCACGTACGTACAAGGGTTTAATTCACTCAAAATGTTGTCACAATCTTATGGAATGACCAAAGAGGGAGACAACACATAGTCTTAGAGTGTGCAGACCATACTTTTATTTACATTAACAAAGTTTAAAGGTTTCAATAGAGTAGCACAGTCAGCCAGCCAGCACGGTTAAAATCCTCCTAAAACCAGCCTACTCAGGTATGGTGCATCTCTAATAAGAGCTCTGCTCTGCCTGGTAGCTACCTGAAAGGAGGGAAGAGAACACAGCCCACACAAAAGACAACACAGAGGAAAGCCAACCCTGTGTGTGTCACAATGTATATCAGTATACCAGTTTGGAGAAAAAAAAATGGCGAAGCTAACAGAACCATCTTTCACTACAGCATCTGCAGTTTCACAGAACTCTTCCCGAAGAGCCACACAGTCAAGTCATCAGCTGCAGGACTTCTCTCTCGTTCCACAGGTAGAGAAGATTCACCAAGAGTAGAGAGTCTGACTTTTAAGTACTAAAGGTAACATGAACTGATATTTTTCAGATACATAGACCGGTCAGAGACCATTCAACACCAGCATATCCAGGAAATGTAGTTAAACCTAAGGAGAGAAAAATAAAGAATCCATCATTATCACAGGTACTTAACTCCTTCTATAACACCTTTTGTTTTACATTTTAAAATTACTGTAGTGACTTTTTCTCTTTATTAGAATCCAGATAGGAGATCACGAGATCTCTATACTCAACTGTATGCAGCAACGACAGCCACAATCAAGGAGGAGCCTGAATCACGTACGTACAAAGAATTACTCTTTATTCAAGACGAGATCTGGCAGACTGATCTCAGATGTGAAGGTTAAAAATGTCGCTCTCATCTCCTTATAGCATTTGCACGACAACAACCATCTTCCCGAAGAGCCACAAATTCAAAGTCAGGCCATCAGCTTCAAGAGTTATCTGCCCTTTCACAGGTAAACAAGATACATGATTTTAAGGTATTCCGACAGAAAATTTCTGTCAGAAAATAAAGAATTAAACATTATCACAGGTATTTAATTGTTGGTTTGTCTCTGCTAAAACCTTTTGTCTTCATTAGAATACTGACAGGAGATCAGTGGATGAAAGCTGGAGCATTGACAGCGATACTGAACTGTATGCGGCACCAGCAGCCACAATCAAGGAGGAGCCTGAATCACGTACGTATGGAGAATTAGTTTTGATTTTGCAAACTTGTCTGAAATATGAAGGTTAACACTGTTAAACTGCTTTTATCACAGCATTTGCACTTCAAGAGCTGCCATCCCGAAGAGCCACAAAGACAAATTCAGGCCATCGTTTGCAAGATTTCTCCGCTGATGGGCAGGTAGAGCAGATTGGATTTTCCATACTTATAATAAAAAAAAGAAGCTCTAGCTAGGGACAAGGTCCCTGCATTCTTTTGGTATTTCAAGTTTGATTTTTAAACCGGAAACGAAACCAACTGTCAAATTAAAATGCAACAATTTAAAAAACAAAAAAAACAGCTGTATTTTTCTTCTATGAAACAGGAAGTAGCTTACATCTAGAACACCTGTAGAGCGCTCTCACACTAAATAAACCTGGTACTTATACAACTATACCATATTCATAAGGAAAATGCTCAGAGATAAATTCAGATGACATACCTTGTGTCATAAAATCTAAAACTGCATCTGAATATTGTTCCAAAGTCATGTCCGTGGTCCATGGTTTTGACCAACAGAAATGTTTTTCATTGACTGCTGATCAACAACTTCTTACTCTTCATCGTCGTTTTCTTCTTCTTCATCTACAAAAAATGTCCGGTTTTCTGTGAAGCAAATTATGAAGTTTTCTCATTTAATTCTCTTATTTATTTATTTATTTTAGAGTCTAAAACCAAACTTGAAATATCAGAAAGTACACGGACCAGACATAAATCACTCTGTTGCTTGTTTTAAATCATTGTTGGGTCTTTCAGGTGAACAGGTTGGTCAGGGAGCCTCCAGCTAACCCACCTCTATTCACAGTAGGCCGACCTAAGGTGAAAGACGGGAAAGGTACTAAGGTACTAACCCCCCTTCGTAGTACACACTCTTTGTTTCAGTTGTTATATTAGTCACCTTTGTCTTTAACATTTTGCATACTCTTTCAAATGTAATATTCAGTTTTATTGAGATCCTAACATCTTTCAGATGAGGAGTGTGGCCAGGAAGCTTCCATCAACCTCACTCCCAGTACCAGTGGTCCAACCTAAGGAGAAAAAAAGAGATAATCATTGGACACTTTCAGAGGTACTAAACTGGCTTAATATAGTGAACACATATTAACAGCAGCATACAACTGTTTGTATTGCTAGACCTCGTAGTTACTGTTAAGTCAGGCTAATAGACCGGGCCAGGGTCTATTTGAGAAGGTTTCGTGAAACAAGGATGTATGATACTGTACACAAAAGGGACAACAAATGTAAAGCAGAAAGAAAATCAGGTCTTTAACTGGATTAATTTTAGCAATGATTGTTGGAGGAAGCAGCAACTATAACTGTCTGTCTTCATGTTTCAGAACGTGCCAGTGTCACCAAACATCAACTTACAAGCAACTACTACAACCGTGGAGGAGCCCAGATCATGTATGTACAAGATTATGATGAATTTGGCACAAGAATTTATTTTTAAAAAAAAACAGAGCAGCCAAGGCTGAGACTGGTTGTTTCCTTTCTCTACAGCTTTTCAAACAACATGGGGCTCTTTCAAAAAAGACAGCGGCACAAATGCAGGCCATCAACTACAGGATATCTCCTCTAGTGAGCAGGTAAAGCTGAACCTAAAGCCATATGGTCCTTTTCTTGCTTTGTGATAGAAGAGTCATTCAGTTTATTTCTGTTGGTTTTGAAAAGTACGTGACATCTTCCAGGTTGACAGATCCATCAGAGAGAATCCAAAAACTCCTCCTCCAATCCAGCCCAAGAAGAAGGAGTCACCTTCATTCAATTCGACACAAGAGAGAATTAAGTCTGAATTACAAAAAAAGATTCAGATGAGAGAAGAAAAGATGAATGAAATCAGTGAAGTGGAGGCAGTCTGCGAGGTAAACGCCAACACTTTGGATTTACAGTTAAACGTGACTAGTGCTGAACGGGGTGAAAGTAGGACTTTAATAGATATATATTTGAAATAGTTTTGGTATTACCAGCTCTTCTCTCCTTTCTGACAGAGCATCCCAGATTCAACAAGTACCAACGCCCGAACAGATTTCGCAACCCCACAAAATGAGGATCCAACATCATGTATGTAGCTGTGTGGTTTATTTAACACAGGATCTTGCTAAATGGTTAAGAAAATTAAGTTGTTGCTGTTGTTGTTGTTTTTTTTTTACAGTGAATGAAGCTACACGTCCTGATTGCTCCACTAGCATGAAGGTACAGCAGACTCTTAGACAAACGATTTGATCACACTGTAAAATGTGCTGTCTGAAATGTACAGAGCTTGTCATCTCATTCTTAATGTTACTAAAGGTTGTTACATATTCCGCATCAAGCGAGAAGAAGCTCTTGCGACAACAAAATTACGTCATTTTGTCCTCGCAGGCCTTTTTTGGGTGTTCTCGCAGCTTGTTCTTGACAACCAAGCTAGGCTAAGTGCTACTCTCTGTTGCTAACAGCCGGCTAACACAGCACTGCGCTGAATCGCTCATGTTTGGCAGCTAGCAGTTCCGTCACCCCCCGCTTGGGGGATATTGTGTGTGGGTGCATCCGATAGACACAGTCGTCAAAAGGATTGTCTGACATTCAAAAGTAATAAGAAAAGTGTATCTGATCATTGATCTCCCACATCTCCCACAATGCTTAGCGTGTGTGACGTTTGCTGCAGTGTGAGGGCCCTATGAGGACTTCCATGGAGTTCCGCACTTGAGTTTCTCGTGATGTATAAATGACCTGGCCAGAAAGAACTTTGTTCCTGTTCTTGCTCACCTTAAGAACAAGAACAAATTTCTCGCTTCTCACTGAGTATGCGACAAGCTTAAGTATTAAACTGCGTTTCAGGTGAAGGAATTGGCCCAGATGTTTTCAGCTGTCCAGGAAACAGCAGTCCAACCAGAGGAGGAGAAAGACAGACAGTCAAAGGTGCAGCATTGATGCTTTTATTGCCTTATATTTATCAATGAAATGTTGCTCAGATAGTCCACCTTGGTTCAGTCTGAAACATGTGATAAAGACTTAATATTTAACAAACTTTTTAACCGTCCATATTCATGTGTCAGAATGTACCAGCGTCACCAGTCATCAACCCGCAAACAACAGCCATGGAGGAGCTCAGATCACGTATGAACAAGATTATAATGAATTCAGCACAAGAATTTAAACGGCAGTGTGAGAAAGCTAAGACCAGAGACTGATCGCCTCCTTTTTCTCTACAGCTTTTACAACACCTCAGCGCTCTTTATGGAAAGATACCAACATACATGCAGACCATCAGCTGCAGGATATCTCTGAGCAGGTAAAGCTGAACCCAAATCCATAACGTCCTCTTCTATCAGATTCAGTATATTTCTGTTGGTTTAGAAAGGTATTATGTGATATTGTCTTGGTCAGATGGAGAGATCAGTCAGGGAGAATCCAAAAACCCCACCTCCGGTCCAGCCCAAGAAGAAGGACTCACCTTTGTTCAAGGTGAAACAAGAGAGAATTCAGTCTGAATCACAGCAGAAGATTCAGACGCGAGAAGAAAAAAGGGCTGAAATCAGACCAGCGGAGGCAGCCCGCGAGGTGAACAGAAACACTTTGGATTTACACTTAAATTAATTCGAGATCAGTGTTAATACTTAATTAGAAATACATTTAACTTTTAAACGTCTCAAATATTACCAACTCTCTTTTCCTTTCTGACATTCAAAAGTAATAAGCAAAGTGTATCTGATCATTGATCTCCCACATCTCCCACAATGCTTAGCGTGTGTGACCTATGCTGCAGTGTGAGGGCCCTATGAGGACTTCCCTGGAGTTGCGCACTTGAGTTTCTCGTGATGTATAAATGACCTGGCCAGAAAGAACTTTGTTCCTGTTCTTGCTCACTTTAAGAACAAGAACAAATTTCTCGCTTCTCATGGAGTATGCGACAAGCTTAAGTTTTAAAATTCGTTTCAGGTGAAGGAATTGGCCCAGATGTTTTCAGCTGTCCAGGAAACAGCAGTCCAACCAGAGGAGGAGAAAGACAGAGAGGAGCAAAAACAGTCAAAGGTGCAGCATTGATGCTTTTATTGCCTTATATTTATCAATGAAATGTTGCTCAGATAGTCCACCTTGGTTCAGTCTGAAACATGTGATAAAGACTTAATATTTAACAAACTTTTTAACCGTCCATATTCATGTGTCAGAATGTACCAGCGTCACCAGTCATCAACCCGCAAACAACAGCCATGGAGGAGCTCAGATCACGTATGAACAAGATTATAATGAATTCAGCACAAGAATTTAAACGGCAGTGTGAGAAAGCTAAGACCAGAGACTGATCGCCTCCTTTTTCTCTACAGCTTTTACAACACCTCAGCGCTCTTTATGGAAAGATACCAACATACATGCAGACCATCAGCTGCAGGATATCTCTGAGCAGGTAAAGCTGAACCCAAATCCATAACGTCCTCTTCTATCAGATTCAGTATATTTCTGTTGGTTTAGAAAGGTATTATGTGATATTGTCTTGGTCAGATGGAGAGATCAGTCAGGGAGAATCCAAAAACCCCACCTCCGGTCCAGCCCAAGAAGAAGGACTCACCTTTGTTCAAGGTGAAACAAGAGAGAATTCAGTCTGAATCACAGCAGAAGATTCAGACGCGAGAAGAAAAAAGGGCTGAAATCAGACCAGCGGAGGCAGCCCGCGAGGTGAACAGAAACACTTTGGATTTACACTTAAATTAATTCGAGATCAGTGTTAATACTTAATTAGAAATACATTTAACTTTTAAACGTCTCAAATATTACCAACTCTCCTTTCCTTTCTGACATTCAAAAGTAATAAGCAAAGTGTATCTGATCATTGATCTCCCACATCTCCCACAATGCTTAGCGTGTGTGACCTATGCTGCAGTGTGAGGGCCCTATGAGGACTTCCCTGGAGTTGCGCACTTGAGTTTCTCGTGATGTATAAATGACCTGGCCAGAAAGAACTTTGTTCCTGTTCTTGCTCACTTTAAGAACAAGAACAAATTTCTCGCTTCTCATGGAGTATGCGACAAGCTTAAGTTTTAAAATTCGTTTCAGGTGAAGGAATTGGCCCAGATGTTTTCAGCTGTCCAGGAAACAGCAGTCCAACCAGAGGAGACAGACAGAGAGGAACAAGAACTATCACAGGTGCAGCACAAGTGCTTCTATTGTATTATATCCACATAAAAGTTTTCAACACACATTAATGGTCTTCAGAGGATTCATTCTATAGACACGGATGAGTCACTTTTCAAGCAAAAACTACAACCACTCTCTGTTTTCTGCTGTAAAGCCCAATGTTTTTTAAAAAAAAATAATTTAAATCATATCACAATGAAATGAATTGATCAGTGATCCACAAACAGAAGAATTCGCTATTAAAATGAACGGAAATGTGTGATATAAACTTTGCATTTGACACTCTTTAACTGTCCATCATGTGTCAGAATCAACCAGTGTCACCGATCATCAACTCACAAACAACCACAACCACAACCACAGAGGAGCCCAGATCACGTACGAACAAGATTATAATGAATTCAACACAAGAATTTATATGAGAGTGTGACAAAGCCAAGACCAGAGACTGATCATCCTCTTTCCCTACAGCTTTTACAACACCTCAGCGCTCTTTACGGAAAGATACCAACATACATGCAGACCATCAGCTGCAGGATATCTCTGAGCAGGTAAAGCTGAACCCAAATCCATAACGTCCTCTTCTATCAGATTCAGTATATTTCTGTTGGTTTAGAAAGGTATTATGTGATATTGTCTTGGTCAGATGGAGAGATCAGTCAGGGAGAATCCAAAAACCCCACCTCCGGTCCAGCCCAAGAAGAAGGACTCACCTTTGTTCAAGGTGAAACAAGAGAGAATTCAGTCTGAATCACAGCAGAAGATTCAGACGCGAGAAGAAAAAAGGGCTGAAATCAGACCAGCGGAGGCAGCCCGCGAGGTGAACAGAAACACTTTGGATTTACACTTAAATTAATTCGAGATCAGTGCTAATACTTAATTAGAAATACATTTAACTTTTAAACGTCTCAAATATTACCAACTCTCCTTTCCTTTCTGACATTCAAAAGTAATAAGAAAAGTGTATCTGATTATTGATCTCCCACAATGCTTAGCGTGTGTGACGTATGCTGCAGTGTGAGGGCCCTATGGGGACTTCCCTGGAGTTGCGCACTTGAGTTTCTCGTGATGTATAAATGACCTGGCCAGAAAGAACTTTGTTCCTGTTCTTGCTCACTTTAAGAACAAGAACAAATTTCTCGCTTCTCACGGAGTATGCGACAAGCTTAAGTTTTAAAATGCGTTTCAGGTGAAGGAATTGGCCCAGATGTTTTCAGCTGTCCAGGAAACTGCAGTCCAACCAGAGGAGACAGACAGAGAGGAACAAGAACTATCACAGGTGTAAAGCCCAATGTTTTTTTAAAAAAATGATTTAAATCATATCACAATGAAATGAATTGATCAGTGATCCACAAACAGAAGAATTCGCTATTAAAATGAACGGAAATGTGTGATATAAACTTTGCATGTGACACTCTTTAACTGTCCATCATGTGTCAGAATCAACCAGTGTCACCGATCATCAACTCACAAACAACCACAACCACAACCACAACCACAGAGGAGCCCAGATCACGTATGAACAAGATTATAATGAATTCAACATAAGAATTTATATAAGAGTGTGACAAAGCCAAGACCAGAGACTAATCATCTTCTTTCTCTACAGCTTTTACAACACCACGACGCTCTTTACCAAAAGATACCAAGACACATGCAGACCATCGGCTGCAGGATTTCTCTGAGCGGGTAAAGCTGAATTTAAGGCCATATTTTATTTCTTTATATAACATGCAACCTCTTGTGACACACAGCTGCAGTATTTTTCTTACTCATTCTGTACATTTTGCGCTATGTAAATTAAATTCCCATCTTACAGGCGGACGGATCAGTCAGGGAGAATCCAAAAACTCCTCCACCGGTGCAGCCCAAGAAGAAGGAGTCACCTTTATTCAAGGCGGCACAAAGGAGAATTCAGTCTGAATTACAGCAAAAGATTCAGATGACAGAAGAAAAGATGAGTGAAACTAGACCGGTGGAGACAACCTGTGAGGTGAACAGCAAAACTTTGGACTTACTCCTCAATTTAAACCAACCTCTGAAGAAAACTACTGTACAATTCGGTTATTGCTACCACCTAAGCAGAATGACTTGGAGAAGACGGTGTTATTTGATTTGAAATGTCTAAAATACTACCAACTGTTCTCTCCTTTCTGACAGAGCATCTCAGATTCAACAACTACCAACACACAAACAGATTCTGCACCAGAAGAAACCTCACAAAAGGAGGATCAAACATCATGTATGTAGCTGTGCGGTTTCTTTAGCGCAGGATGTTGCTCAGTGATTACGACAATGAGGTTGTAACTGCTGTTGTCCTCTACAGTGTGTGGAGCTGCACAGCCTGGTCTGTCCACTGGCATGACGGTACAGTAGACTCTTAAAAAAAAACTATTACCACAACAATAGAATGTGCAGGTGCAGAGCTTTAGAGGTGCTGAAAATGCATTTCAGGTGAAGGAATTGGCCCAGATGTTTTCAGCTGTCCAGGAAACAGCAGTCCAACCAGAGGAGGAGAAAGACAGAGAGGAGCAAAAACAGTCAAAGGTGCAGCATTGACGCTTTTATTGCCTTATATTTATCAATGAAATGTTGCTCAGATAGTCCACCTTGGTTCAGTCTGAAACATGTGATAAAAACTTAATATTTAACAAACTTTTTAACCGTCCATATTCATGTGTCAGAATGTACCAGCGTCACCAGTCATCAACCCGCAAACAACAGCCATGGAGGAGCTCAGATCACGTATGAACAAGATTATAATGAATTCAGCACAAGAATTTAAACGACAATGTGAGAAAGCTAAGATCGCCCCCTTTTTCTCTACAGCTTTTACAACACCACAGCGCTCTTTACGGAAAGATACTAACATACATGCAGACCATGAACTGCAGGATATCTCTGAGCAGGTAAAGCTGAACCCAAAGCCATAACGTCCTCTTTTTTCAGATTCAGTATATTTCTGTTGGTTTAGAAATTTATTATGTGGTATTGTCAGATGGAGAGATCAGTCAGGGAGAATCCAAAAACCCCACCACCGGTCCAACCCAAGAAGAAGCACTCACCTTTGTTCAAGGTGCCACAAGAGAGAATTCAGTCTGAATCACAGCAGAAGATTCAGATGCGAGAAGAAAAAAGGGGTGAAATCAGACCAGCGGAGGCAGCCCGCGAGGTGAACAGAAACACTTTGGATTTACACTTAAATTAATTCGAGATCAGTGTTAATTTGTAATTAGAAATACATTTAACTTTTAAACGTCTCAAATATTACCAACTCTCCTTTCCTTTCTGACAGCGCGTTCCAGATTCAGCAAGTGGGAACACTCAAACAGATACTGCAGCCTCTCAAAAGGAGGATCCAACATCACGTACGTAGCTGCACGTTTTATTTAAGACTGGACGTTGCTTAATAATTAAGAAACTGAAGTTGTTAATATTGTCTTTTTTTTTCTTTTTTTTTTACAGTGTATGAAGCTGAACAGCCTGATTTCTCCACTTGCATGAAGGTGCACTTCACTATATTTCACCTCGCTATAATATGCAAATGTTCTGTCCTCGTTTCCTGACAGCTCTGGAAATTGCATCTCGTGATCCTGTGTTAAAATATTTCTCAGGTGAAAGAATTGGCTCGGATGTTTTCAGCTCCCGCACCCGTCCAACCAAAGGACAAGGACAGAGAGGAACGAAAACTGTCACAGGTGATGGATCCCACTTATCACCAAACTGTGGAACCAGGCTGAAGAAGCTTGGTAGAATAATCAATGTTGGATTTTCCGGTTTGACTCTTTGTAGCCTTGTTTCTGGAAAAACCTTTCCTAAAGTAGCCTCACGTTGCATTCATTTATGTTTAGAAAAGGTTGTGTCAAGTGTATTTACGCCGGATGCTGAATGTCCTTCAGGTGAAGCTACTGGCTCAAAGGTTTTCAACCACCACAGCTCAGGAAACAGCAGTCCAACCGAAAGGGAAAGCCACCAAGCCCCCAAAGCTGTTACAGGTACAGTACACGTGCATCTATAGCCTTATATCCATCAGTGGAAATTACCTTGAGTTGGTCCACTTAGGTCCTGCCTGAAATTTTCAAACATTCATGGTCCACAGAGGACGAACCATACGAGTCAGTTGTCAAGCAAAAACTAAAAACCACCGTTTGTTTTCTCTTTGAGATTCCATTTGGGACATAATACAAAAATAACAGGTCCATTTTTTTTTTTTTTAGCTAATGCTATAAGATCTCACAAAACATTATCCACCTTTTTCTGACAGAAGTTTCCAGATTCAAAAAGTGCAACCATCAACAGGAATTCTCAGGCTGCAACACTACCACTGGAGGACCTTCCCAAACCATGTGTGTAATAATGTGATTTATTCACCCCAGACAATTTCTACATGCCAAGGTAACGTCACTGACGGTGGCTATGATCTTTTTCTGCAGCATGCGACTCTTCAGAGCCCTCAGGTTTCTCCGCTGCTGTGAAGGTAGGGCTTCCTGCGACTCAAGTCACATTTCACGTTTCACACGTGGTTTCATTTGGTTCCCCTTTTCGGATGTTGCACACACGCTTCGGGTTTCATATTTCTTAACTGTAAACCTTTTTTCTTTACTTATCCGGTTCCTGTTTCCATTATTTGTTTGATACGTCTCAGGTGAAGGATCTGGCCCGGATGTTTTCAACTGCCGCAAGACAGGAAAAACCTGTCCAACCAAGGGACAACCAAAGGGAGGAACAAAAACCTGCACAGGTGGTAGACCCGCTGAAAATTGAATGGCCAATTTAAGGTTTCCGCATCTGCACAGTTTAAGTGTTAGAGTGTTTCCAGATTATTCTCTGAGTCTGCCCAATGGGCTTGGGACGAGGAGGTGACAAACTTGGCTCTGGGAGTAAATATTTTTGGCATGGTGCAGTGGTCTTTCAGTTAGCCTCTCAGAAACAATTTCAAGAGCCATGATTGATTTGAGGAACAATGACTAACACAATAAATGAATAATGAAGGTCTATGTAGCAGCCTACTGTCTCATACCCTAAACTGTGGTATGGATGAAACCATGCAGGCCATTGAAGACCTTTTCACAACTAGTAGCCAGATGTGAATACCTTGATTTGGGCTTTATATACTATAAAAACAGAGTAGTGACCTGGGAGAGGCCCCTGGAAATTTGCTTCTATAACCACTACTCCACAGCTGCCCCACAAATTCAGTCCCGAGGTGGGATTGAACAACCAACAAGCTTTCGGTTAACAGCATGAATGCACAGACTGATCACGCCACAGAGCTAGAATGTTCTTTGAAAAACATCCCAAATAAAGAAATACATTGTATCCCTTTTTTGATGCCACAGTTTAACTTGTTTAACATGACTTGAAATAGAAACAGAAGTTGATTTAATTGTATGTTGGACATAAGATTGACCAAGAGGCCAGTCTGTGGGGTAGTCAAAATGCGTCATTGTTGCAGCTGTAAATAACTTGTTCTACTACGGTCGTATTGTCCAATGTTGACCACCCCAAAAAAGTCATGATTGGTTCTGATGTCTCAACCAGAAGAAGTTTCATATAGTTTTACCTTACGTTATCCGTTGGACTCTTCACACCTCCCATCTCTGTACACCTCTTTGTAAAGATTAAGGAAAAGAGAAACTTTTCAAAGTGGCCCCTAATGTGTTACAAGTACGTAGGGGTGGTTGCAGTGGTGTTTAAGGTATTTGGGTATATTTAAATATTCGTTGGATTGCTGAGTATTTATTGTCTTTCAGGTGAAGCTACTTATCCAGAAACTTTCCACTCCCATGGCCCAGAAAACGGCAACATCCAGACCAGATGAGAAAGACAAGGAGAATCAAAAGCCGTCAAAGGTACAGCACCAGCGCTTCTAGTGTCTTTTCAGTCTCTTTTCCTTATTTAAGTCCTCAACATTTCACTATGAGTGTGAGAGCGTGGATTAACCCTCTATGCAATTTTGTTAGAAATAGAGCAGAAGAATTAATTAACCAGATAAACACTTTGTGAAGCAGCAGCCACAGTCAGAAGAAGTTCAGTTTGCATTAGCAGGACTTCTGAACCAGATCAAGTTTGAATAGGAACCGTACTATATTTTACTTTAAATATAGTCCAATGGTAGCAAAAAAAATAAAACCAGAACACGTATTTACTCTAATAATGGCATGTGTTACTCATCTCATCTGTTGCCCGATTGTTGTTTTATGTCAACTGTAGTGGACGTAAAGCTGGATTCATCCCCCTCACCCAGCTGCCTTGTTTCTGCCGATGGCAAGATAAGAGGAGAGAACCAGAAAGGCTCCTGAGGCTCCGGGGACATTCAGCAGTCTCCCTTGACTGTCACATTGGGAGGAGGAGGTTAGCAACAAATCTTGTGGGATCTGGGTGTTGGAACATGCAACGCAAACCGCAAAGGGAACTTTCCACGTCACGTTTCCCTGAAAGCAAAACTTAAAAGGTTGGGAGTGTTTATGGCTAACGAGGAGGATGGTGAATCCTGATCCGCGGCTCAGCTGTAAAACATCGGCAATGAGGTCAGCTGGCGAGGGAGTGGTGCAACAAGGCCCCTGTGTTCTGACATGTCTTTTCATCGTTCATCAAGTAAATCTAGGAGCATGTGAGATATCCTGTTTTTTTTCCCATACACTGGGTTCAGTCTAGAGCCCGAAAGTGCCAAGAAGTCACAGCTGCTTTCTTTCAGCACTCATGTTAAGCAATTGGCCTGTTTAGACAGAAAGCTATGAATGTCTGAATGATAAAATACAATGTTCCCATGGAGTTTCGACTCCCCAGATATCAGATATTACCGCCCACATGAATACTATGCACAGGTTTTCTCCAGGGACTGTTAAAAAGCTGTATGTCATAAATCCATGAGGAAATTATCAGCTGTACATAGAGCAGAGGAGCAGAATGGCTCAGCTAGAATCAATTTTCACTGTAGCCTGGAAGAACATGCTATCCGGATCTCGTTATGTGTCATGTTTCAGCCGATACACAGATAAACCTACATCCAAAACCGGATAGTACTACAGCCAATCAGAGTCATTTAGCTGTAAACAAATTCAACCCCAGGTGCCCTGATGGCATGGATAATAACTACGTTGCTCTTCCTCTTCTGTCCATCACCACTTAAAACGTGCCTAATTGATTGATTTGATTGGCCTGGCAGATCGTAGCTGGAGCACGATCAGTTCCCAATGGAGACACTCCAGACCAAATTTCCGCCACAAGCGAATTCGTGGGCGGGGGAAGTCGGACCAGCTTCCAGGTTAATTCCAGACACTTCCGCCTCCTCTCTGAACCCAGCGCAAAATGTGTCATACTCCATACTGCAGTTCCCATAATGCCACTCAGTGCTTTGTACGTTTGCATGCTTGACATGGTATCAAAAGACTGGAATTTGGCATCTGATTCACAGGTCAAGCAGCAGTACTCCCTGTGACTGACTCATCCTGTAAAACTTTGTGTAGTTAAAGAGTATTGCGTGACAATCCAAAATATTGCAACAGGCCATTTGAGTTTGCACTTTGCTCTTCATGTATAATTAAAAAATATTCTCTTTTGGGGTTAATTTAGGGTAATACACGTTCTGTTTTTCTGGGTGGCAATGTATTTCCTTACGGCAGACTAAAATATAACCTGCCTACCTGCTGGTGCACTTTCCTCTCTGGCTAATATACAGGTTTAATCTGTACTTGCATTACCAGAATGTGCTCTCATTCTTGAGCTAGTTAAATACTATTTTGCTGTTTGCAGTTGTTTCAGAAAGACATTTAACTGTATTTCCTAATAACTGTATCTGCATGCCTGTAGTTCCACAGTGGCTTTTTTTATTTATTTATTTTTTTACAGTGTAATTCATGAAACATGTATTTTGTTAATAGTGCAGTTCAATGTGAATGGTTAATTTGAACTGTATGTGTATTATCAGATCACTCTGAACTGAGTGTCTTTTCTTGTTTCTCATGCATGTTCCTCATCACAGATACATTACTTGTGCGAGCTGTAGAAGGCGCGGTCTTTATACTTTCTTTTTCTTTACCATTTCAATAAAAAGTCGTTCCTGCAGCAGAGTGGCGCCCTTAATGTAAACACAACCAAAGCAGGTGAGTACAGAGGGCGTACAGTAATTGTGGTTTGAGAAACAGTCTCCGAGGAAAAGCCTCAGGATTGTTTTGCCCGAAACGAAACTGAAAACTTTCAGTAGTGGGGAGAGGAGCGAGAAATGAAAGTCAGATCGCACAGGAATGAAAGACAGATCGCACAGAGGAGCGTCGAGACCAGAGAGCGTAAGGTAGGCTGCTGCTGCTGCTGCTGCATGTCTGCTGATTTGTTATTACTTGATCATGTTAAACACAAGTACAAGACAAGATGTTTGCAGCTAGTTTAACTGAAATTTGTTCATGTGTATGTATTAAAAAAACTTAAGAATAGACAAGCCTAATAAAACATTATTTGACTCATAGTGAGGTTCATTCAGTCTAATTTAACCAAATGATGCATAAAAAGATACTTTCTCCTGTGCTACTTACAGATAAATAGGTTGTATAACACCATAACCACAGGACAGTGCTTGATAGTAAGGGAAACATGCAATAATGCAAATACATGCAAACCACTGGGTGTGTGCAGAGTACGCCTACCATGCCCTGATGACCATATGTATTATTTTTTATTTATCATTAGGCTGCTCTTTATTTCTTCTGTCAGGATGAAACGAATCAAGCTCACAATGCAAATAGCAGTTATTTTTACTTTTCAAACAGTATAAAGTTGATATTGACTCCTATTCCAAAGTCCACACTCCATAGTGAGAGTCAATAAAGTGAGAATAAACTTGTGATTGGTTTACAGTGATCATCAGACTGTGAACACTTAGGCTAGAAGTTTAAAAAAAAAAAATAAAAAAATGTAGAAGAAATACACTAAAACTATGGAATATTTTTATGTTTAGTTCAAATATACAGAGTGCTTTAGTAATGATAAAGAAAATATGGGGTAGCTCCACTTTATCCCTACATATATCATATTTTTACACAATCCTCTTTCTGTTTTGCTGTGGTCTCAAATTTTCCTCCTGGAATAATTAATAGTTTTCTCTTCATGGCGTTAATCGAAGCAGATTCAGTCTCAGGCTGCAAGAGCTGATATTGCTGAAACTATGATTTTCTTTGACTGCATGCACCTACACACACTCAACGCTTCCTGCAACACTTCCTGGCTGTCGCTGTGGGGTTAGGGTTAGTGTGTGGGTGTGTACTTGTACTGCTGTCTTTCTGAGGAGCAGTTTGAGTGTTACGCCATCGGAGAGTGAGGACATTTCGGCCGGTCCTCACTTCTTTGCAAGGCTGTTTTAGGGTAAAGCTTAAAATTAGGTTATGGTTAGGATCAGATCAGTTAAGATAAGATTTTATTTGTCACATGCACAGTTATACATGTATTTTTGTACCTGCAGCCAGTAGTAAAAAAAAGTAAAACAGTAATAACTGCACATAACACACAAGGTAAACAATATAAGTGTAAATGTAAACTGAGAATATAGAATAAAATATAGACTGTAAACTCAAAATGTAAACTTAGAGGGGGGTAGCTCGTATATATACACACATTTACAGTACTGAAAGCAGCTATGTGAGTAAAGTGCAGTGGTGCAGTGGTATTTAAGTCCAGTTAAGGCTCAGAGTTCAGCAGGCGGATGGCATGTGGATAGAAACTCTTTTTCAGCCTCTCAGTCTTTGTCCTCAGGCAGCGGAAACGCCGACGTGATAGCAGTACAAAGAAGACAGAGTGTCGGAGGGGATTAGGGTAAGGGTTAGGCACTGAGCTGACATGGTTAGGGTTGGGGTAAAGGGCTAGGAAATGCCAATGCCAATGAACGTCCTCACTAAGATAACTGTACAAATGTGTATATATGTGTGTGTCATCCGTGCAGGATTTGCACAACATACTCAGCACCACTAGAGGGCGACTAATCACTATCCTGCGCATCCAATGAAAATAAACAGCGGTAGTTTTATGTGAGGTTTTAAAAAGTGTGGTGGGCTGAATTTGAGCAGCAGAACCTTCAAACTGGGATTTAGTTTCATATTCAAATGCCTGTACAAGGACATTAAGATTTAAGACAGGAGTTTCCTTTAATACTATGCAAGCCAGAGTCAAGATGAAGGCCAAAACCAGTTCTGGCTGAACTGTCCTCCATGCTGGACGATGAGTCCGGCCCCCCTCCATGGTGACCTGAAGGGACTGAGGAGCAGCTTCAGTGGCAGACTGCTTCACCCTCCATGTGTGAACTAAAGATACAGAAGGTCTTTCCTTCCTGCTGCTGTTAGGCTCCACGGCGAGCACTCCTAATATGTGCAATATGTCTGTTATCTGTTCTATCTCTGTCATGTCTGTATGCTGTTGCAAACTGCAATTTCCCCATTGTGGGACTATTAAAGGTTTTCTTATTCTATTATTCTTATTATTAATTGGGAGGGCTACACAACTAGTTGTCTCTAAGCCTGTTGTTGTAATTGAAAATCATTTATTTGTAACTCTATAACCACACTGGGACTACGCCTAATGTTGCTTTCTGTCCTGGAGAAGCATGTTGCTACTGCGAATATGGAGATTCAAGTTATTTCCTCAGTGTGTTACATGGTGCTATGTATCTTCTTGCATGTATCATACAGGTACGTCCAACATGAGCCACGTTTGTCACTGCGGTTGGTCTGGTTCAACCTACCAGGGTATGAGAATTCACCAGGGGAAGAAGGGATGCATGCCGAAGGGGATGAGCATCCCTCAGAGTGAATACTATAGTTTACATCGAAAACTGACCTTTATAGTTCCTCCAGTAAAACGAGAAGATCCTTGGATTGACATGTTCAAGACTGGTGAGTGCTGTCCAGGTTGTGTACTGTTGCATCTGTCCGTGGTCGTTAGTTAACATACTTGCCGCACGTGTAGATACAACATCTGGTGGCTCTATTTCAAAGTTGAGGGACAAAAGGCTTCTGGTGCCTTTGTGGCACTCATTGTTCTTTAGAAACCCCAATATCTGTCATAATTCTGCTTATTTTCACAGCATCATCGACCATATATTGATTAACCGTCAATTTCTTACCCTTTTTAGATAAATAAAACTAAGAAATATACTGTCAATATTCTGTTATTTTTGTAAACAAATTAAATTTGGTAACATTTGGTTAATTTTGGCCAGAGTAGCAGCCTAGCTGTTCACACCAGACATATTTCTGCACACTAATCGACAAGCAATGCATCTCCTTCAATAACAGGAGCTAATACGAATTTATAACATGTAGCCTTTCATGAGTTCCTGCACATTAACTGCGCATTCATTCTCAAACACAGACACAACAGACTCTTCGTCACACACGAGCCTCCAGATTTGCCACTGTGGATGGTCCAACATGACAACTTACCAAGGCCTGAGAATTCACCAGGGAAAGATGGGATGCACACAAAAGGGAATGAGGATCCCTGAGAGCGAACAGTACATCTGGAGAGATAAGTGGGAGGACTCTTATCAAGAGGACAGCAGGCCATTTATCGGTGCTCCAGTCAAGGAGGAGGTATGTTCCTGTAATGATAAGACCAAAACATTCATATAACCAGCTCTATAGGCTAAGCTTCTTATCCTATTTACTAAGTCATCAAAGACAGTTATAAAATCATGTAAATCGAAATAAATAATCTTGTACCTCTCTCCGACAGAATGTGCTCATGTCTCCAGACCTGAGCTATAAAACAGCTGCCAAACAAGACAGCGTAATGGAGATGTTCAACTCATGTACGCATTATAATTTTATTCATAACAGAAAATAACACACATAAAGAAAAGGCTTTGTTTAATGGTGAACCATCCTCTTTCCTTACAGTGGTTGAAAGACAGCTACAAATGGGCGCCAAGTTGGACAATGGCCATCAAGATTTCACCACTGGTCCACAGGTGCTTTAGATTTCTGGCTTGTTTGAATGTGGAAAAGGAACCGTTTCAGCTCAAATCACTTTGTCCACATGCACATTTTTATGCCTCTGGAGGTAGTGTGTTTATTTATTACATATTATTCCGTTCATCTGCCCAGCTCTTCTGAACATGAGCGGGGGTACTGAAAGGAAGAGACTACCATCAATGCCATTGTTAATGACATTCAACAAGTTGTTGCAATGACAAACCAAGTAGAACTGATCTAAATGTTGAGGTGATGATGTGACATTCAGTGGGAGGAACTGATACAGCTGATTGACTTATGACGCTAACACAAAGTTCCCTAGATGTTTACTCCAAGGAAACACCAACAACAACATTCAAAATGTCGATACATGGAGCCTTTTCTTTCCAAATCTAGAGTGGTGACGGCAAGAAGAGCTAGCTCCTTATATACTGTAAACTAGCAATATTTGTATGCTATACTTGTTTCACTGGGAAACATTTGGGCTGGGGAACATACAAAAGGGTTACCTTGTCAACCAGAGCCTTGAACATCCAGAGACAAAGCATCAGGAATAAAACAACGGGCAACAAGGAAATATCTTTGTACAGTATGTGGACAGGGCGTAAGGAACATCTTATGTGAATTTCTTCAAATGTGGCACAATTGTTACTCTTTTCTCTGACAGCCTTTCTTGATGCCGGTGTTGCCGGTGATCAACACCCAAAACAACCCTGCAGCTGTAGACAACCCTGTGATGGACACCACCTCAGAAAATACCCACAGATCACTTGACTTCTCTACTGGTCTGCAGCAGGTACCTCAGGTTTCTTCTTTTTGAAATGACAGAAGTTAAAGTAGTTTTTGGGAATCACTTCTTAAGTTTATCCACCCAGATACACCTTTATACTATTTTCTTTACCTGTTTTCTGTTAACTGTGTTGCTGAATTGTTCTACTGTAAATACATTAGGTATGTTCAAGGAGTCAAGGAGGTAGATATGTTCCTGTAATGAAAAGACCAAAACTTATATATAACCAGCTCTATAAGCTAAGCTTCTTATCCTATTTACTAAGTCATCAAAGACAGTTACTAAATAATCTTGTACCTCAAATCACTTTGTCCACATGCACTGTATGAGGATTTTAATATCAGACTTGCATTTTTATGCCTCTGAAGGTAGTGTGTTTATTTATTATGTATCATTCCGTTCAGTCCTAACGTGAACGAGCATTCTTAAAGGAAGAGACTACCAGCAATGCTGTTGTTAATGACATTCAACGAGTTGTTGCAATGACAAACCAAGTAGAACTGATCTAAGGGCCCGTCCACACGGAAACGCAAAAACGCCGAAACGCAGAAGTTTTTCATCGTTTTGGCCTTTCGTCCACACGTATCCTGTAAACGCATTGCCCTAAAACGCACTTTTCTGAAAACGGGTCCCAGGGTGGAGAAATTCGAAAACGCAGCTCTTGCGTTTCTTTGTGGATGGCGAATACGGGGAAAACGATGACGTCATCGCCACACTCCCGAGCAGCCTTCCACATCCCGCGAGACGTCTCGTAACAACATCAACAACAATGGCGGACTACAAGCTAGTTTTCATGCTGGAGACGATATTGAGCCTATTAGGGTTACTAGGGCAAAATATCATGCTCCTGTGCCACCACGCTGAGCAAAAAAGGCGATTTGTAAACAGCACTCAAGCTTTATGCGCATGCTCCGCATCTTCCTCTCCATTTTTGGTGAATTTCTGAAACCGAAACAGCGCCACTTATAGGCCTGGAATAGGAAGTAGCGTTTTCGGTCGTGCTGAAACGGATCCGTGTGGACGCGGATATTTCTTGAAACGATGATCGAAAACGGAGAGGGAAAAGATCGTTTTCGTACGTGTGGACGGGCCCTAAATGTTGAGCCTACATGATTGAGGTGACATCCAGTGGGAGGAACTGATACAGCTGATTGACTTATGATGCTAACACAAAGTTCTCTAGATGTTTACTGTGAGGAAACACCAACAATAACATGTCGATACATGGAGCCTTTTCTTTCCAAATCTAGAGTGGTGAAGACAAGAAGAGCTAGCTCCTTACATAAACTAGCAATATTTTTATGCTGTGCTTGTTTCACTGGGACACATTTGGGCTGGGGAACATACAAAAGGGTTACCTTGTCAACCAGAGCCTTGAACATCCACTAGAGACAAAGCGTCAACAACAAAGCGACAGGCAACAAGAAAATATCTTTATACAGTATGTGGACAGGGTTTAAGGAACATCTTATGTGAATTTCTTCTTCAAGTGTGGCAAAATTGTTACTCAAGGATGACATGTTTTTTGTTTTGTTTTGTTTTTTTGCCTACAACGTAGTTGTACATATGCTAAATATGACAAACCTATACAGACATCTAATAAGATACAATGATTACTCTGAATGTAACTGGTCAGCAGAGGCATAAAAGAATCAAGAATCCTTTATTGCCATTATGTGAGAACGTAACAAAATTTTGGGTGGTAGCTCCTCGCTTAAATAGTGCAATATGAAAACAATAGAATAGGCATAAGACTAATACGACCGTTACATTCTGGTTAACACAGGTGAAAGTGTGTTGATGAACGACTGGGAAAAGTTAGCCAAGCTTAATTAAGTGAAACCCTTCAAACCTCCTTCTCTCTTTTCTCTGACAGCCTTTCTTGATGCCAGCGTTGCAGGAGATCAACACCCACAACAACCCTGCAGCTGCAGACAGCCCTGTGAAGGATACTGAAAAATCATGTATGTATTGTAGTTCTGTTCAATTCATAACGGCAACAGAACAAGAATAACATACGGAAATATCTCAAGTCAGCTTTATGTGCAGTGATACTCAGTCAGTGAATTTTTTCTCTTCAGTCTTTGAGACCCCACAGCGCACTCATCAAACCGTCACCGCCTCAGAAAAGGCCCGCAGAGCACTTGACTTCTCCACTGGCCCGCAGCAGGTACCTCAGGTTTCTTCTTTTTGAAATGATAGGAAGTTAGTTAGTTAGTTAGGAAGTAGTTTTTGGGAATCATTTCTTAAGTTTATCCACCTTCATACTATTTCCTTTACCTGTGTTCTATTAACTGCGTTGCTGAATTGTTCTACTGTAAATAAATTATGTATGGTTGTATGGTTTAGGTGGACGTCCCGAAGGAGAAAGTAAAGGAGAAAGAAAAAGATAAAGAGAGGGAGACTCAAAAACTGCAGAAGGTACTAAATTCTTTTTGTTTTTTTTTTATCTAAAGTTTGCAGCCTTACTTAAAGATGGCAACATCAGTGAACAGATTCATTGCTATGTTGGTTTATCCACCATTTTGTTCACACTCATATATCTAAACATTTGCTGCCTTCAAATGGAACTTGGAAAGCTTGTGATTGCAACATGAAAAAGCATGAAATGCATGTCATTGAAGTTTTGACGTCACCTGTAAGCTAGCGACAGGACCGCTGCGAGGCAACTGTTGGCGCCTAAAATCCTACAAAGGCCAACAACTAAACAACTAAAGCTAATGAGCTTTAAAAATTATGAAAGCAAAATCTAAATGATTAAACTACCATATACAAGACTGATAGTGAGAGCAAACATATCACAACTCATGAAAAAGTCCACGTTTGAGGTTACTGCTACAACACTTTCTTAAAAACATTGTTTTTGCACTAATTAGAGAGAAAGATGCTGACTGTGCTATTATGCTAGCTAAACATCAGAATGTTGGTTTTGTTTTTGTGACTTTTGATGTTAGCATTTAGCTCAAAACACCACTGGTCCCATACTGCAGTGAAGCCAGTATTGAAGCCATATTCATTTTTCCACGGAAAGCTGTTTTCAGTAACTTGAAAGCACCGTAGCTGTGGGCTCACACAACACCTTTCCTGACTGTAGACACTTTGGTCTTGTTATACTCGATTCAGAATTTCACTTTTTCCCTTCTTTCAAGGCAAGACAGGACAGGATGAGAGCTGATTTACAGCAGAAAATTCGCATGAGAGAGCACAAGATGACCGAATTCAGATCATCTGTTAAAGCCTGCAAGGTAAGACGCGGCGGCAGTTCCACTTTGCGATTTCTGTTGTGACATTTCTGTAACATCTCGGCACTTTTCATCACTCTTTCAGGGCAGCTTGGATGCCGAGTGGCTGGAGATCAACAGCGTGTTCTCAGAGGTGATGAGGGCGGTGGAGGATGCTCGGCAGGAAGCCCTTCAGCCTCTGGAGGAGAGGTGTGTGCATGTCACGACTGTAACTCAATTCATTTGGGGTTACTGTACATACAGTCTGGATACTGATCTGTGAATAAGCGTCTTCACAGTAATGCATTGTTGAGGCAGTTACAGCACAGTATATTTTACTAAAACAAGCTGCCTAATGCATTATTTTTAGGAGACGGAAAGTGAAAAAAGCAGAACGAGACCTGGTTCAGAAACTCCAAAGAGAAATTGATGCACTCAGAGAGACCATCGGTGAGCTGGACATTAATCCAGACTGGAAGGTGAGTATCATAATTATCATACCATACTAGCACAAACACAGGAAGCTTTTAATTCAACTCAAACTTGTATCCAACATACTGTCATTTCCCCATGTGTGCGCAGGGTCCTCCTCTAACAAGCCTGGATGATTTAACTATCCGGACACACGCAATGGTTGACACCTCATCCTCCTTCGGGACCCTGAGAACGACGACCTCAAGAATGATGAAACAGATCCAAGAGAAACTGGAAAACCTCTCTCCTGTTGGCGAGTTTAAACATCTGTCACAGTTTGTATTTAATTCATTCGGTGTCATTTGGTTCATTGGCTAAAACGTCAATTTGTATTTCCACAGAACTCAAGAGGATTCCAACATTTGCAGGTGTGTATCTCAAAAACATAAATCCTACTCAAATACATAGGAACCTGGTTATTATTCTACACTTTACTGTAACTGTATATTGTATTGCCTCTTGTGTGGATGACACAAAATAATACAGTAAATAACTAGGTATTTAATTAGTTAAGACAGATTTCACATTGTTTTTCTTGTGTGACCACGGAGTGGAATGGTGTAAGTGCAATCTTTTGTGGTATTTTCTGCCATGTTTCTTTACAAAAGAAAAACCACACAGAAAAAGCAGCCAGACTCGAGTCATAGCATTTCGCCATATACACCCAAATGCCATATACAAGTTGCATTATCACCAACTTGCTCAACTTCTAGTTGAGCCAAATGCAATCTTGAATCTGTGAGTTCTCCATTTTTAATCTTCTATGTGTCTTCTAATTTTTGTGGCTTAAGTTGTGTATTAAGTTTGGACGTACAGTATTCTACCATAAAAGGTGTTAAAGTTGCCTGCACACTGTTGAAAATTTTTAGTTTGAAACATGGAGACAAAGCATACAAACACTCTGGAAGCATATGTCCCTCATGGTGACAATGAATCTATCAATTCCCAAATCCTTTGAGATCTTTTCCCACAGTAAGGGAAACTATCTGAATATAATCAGAATATCTGGGTCCTAAAACATTTAGTTTTCATGGTATCACCGTTATTGTCTTGCAGCAGCTTTGGCGTACAGTGCCAACCATAATTAGCTGTGTCATATTCTACATGAAGTATAGAGCAGAGATGCAGCATGTTTCAACATCTTGAGAGGCCACCACTCATGAGAAACGTGACCACTCATACATTGCATTTCTTGGATAAACAGTGCTAATTCATTGTCCAAAATAATTGTAAGTCAGCTAACACAGTAGCTCACCACCTTGGCCCTGTTAATAGTTTCTGTTTAATGCCACCTTTGGTTTGACCGGGCCCACTGGCAAAACGGTTAAGCCTTAAGTGAACTGAAGAGTGCCTGATCCTTATGGAGTAGTTATTGGTTAATGAATATCAGTCACATGTACATTCACGTCAACATATGCCTATATGTATTATTATAGTTATACAGGTATCATTTAGTTCTTTTCATGGCCAGTTCTGATGCACATTGACCAATACTGGGCACTGATGCAACACTGAATATTTTGATATGATTGCTAAGCTATGACAGCTAAAAGCCTGTAAATCAAATCATGTTGATAGCATGTTCTATTGCTATCTCCTACAGTTTGTGGATGCCTGTTACAGAGACGCATGTGATAGGGCCAGGGAAAATGTAGTGTGGATCTCAATGATCCATTAAGTGTACAAATCCGAAGTTTTCCCTGACCAACAGTGTTTATTAATGCAGACCAATGAATTTTTTGCCCTTTTCCCTTGGTGTTAAATTTTAAAATGCTTGATAAGATTGCTGGTGATGAAACTGGCAACACTAGGGGTACCCTTCACAAACCGCAGCTTTGCATACTGCACACATCAGTGTTTTTCTGATGGCTTATAGTGTCAAATATTGCCAAGTTGCTGCATTATGCTTGCTCTGGCTAATTTTACATTACAGTAAATCAATTTTTACACTGTAGTTACCAGTGCGTCAAAGAAGAGTTCTTTTCTAGCAGTGTAAAGGTAGCCTGAGCTGGCAAAATGTCAACCCTTTCTACACTGGACAATTGGGGCAAATACCCGTTTTTGGTAGTAGTGGAGGTACTACAACCCAGGTATCAAAACAACCAAAATTACTGTGGTTCATTACAATTCTGATGCTTCTTTCCATATTTACATTTATTGCATTAGGACTGCGTCCTGATTCTGTTTCCCTTATCTAATTGTATTCTTTGTGCAACCCTAGTGGACATAAAGCTGGACCCAGCCACTGCACATCAGTGCCTTGTTCTTTCTGATGATGGGAAGAAAGTAAGAGACGGCACAAAGAAGTCTACAGTTCCTGATGCTCCAGAGAGGTTTGATGTGTTCGGCAGCGTCTTGGGACGCAACAGCTTGACCTCTGGAAAGTCTTACTGGGAGGTGGAGGTCAGCAACAAAACTGGCTGGGATCTGGGTGTAGCAAGGGGCAATGCGAACCGCAAGGGTAAACTCACGCTTAACCCAGATAATGGTTACTGGATTACTGTACATTTTGAAGGCAAAAAGTACGCAGCCATGACGGCACCGCCAGTCCAACTGTCCCTGAAAGAGAAACCTCAAAAAGTGGGGGTGTTTGTAGATTACGAGGAAGGCCTCGTGTCCTTCTACGATGTGACGACCCAGTCTCACATTTACTCCTTTACCGAGTGTCTGTTCGGTGGGGAGATCTTCCCATACTTCAGTCCTCACCTCAAACGGAATGAGAAAAATGCTGATCCTCTCATCATATCCTCCGTGCAAAAGAAGAAGTGAATGAAGCTGAGGTTACTGGTGTAAGTCTTGGTGTAAGTTTCCTGTGGTGTGAGTCATCATTTCAACTTTATTTTTTTAACTATAGATTAATGTAGATTTCCTGATATTGTGATGAAGTGAAGAGAACATGTCAAAATATATATTTTCATAAAACATTTTATGCCTAAGGATGAATTAATAAGGTGCCTTATGTCTGTGATAGCTATGCAGATATTAGCTACAAATATGAAATGGGAGAGTTATATAAAAATTCACCCCCATACAGTTGAATGAGGAAGTTAGCATTATAGACTAAAACTGTCTTTTTGTCCCGTGCTCTAAACATGTTTATTCCTGTTGTAAAAGTAGACTTTTTAATATGTTGGTCTCTGGGGATTAACTCACTTTTGTAGCCATGTGAATACATGGGGTGCATTTTTTACCAGTCTGTTTCTATTGTGGCCACTGATGGTGCTAGTTCACCGAAACAACAAATGTTATCGTGTAACGTGAGGCTTTATGAATAGAACTGCCACTTACAGGATTTCTTCTGTGATTTTTCAGTGCTATTTTATGGTTTTGGTATGAAATGAAAGTATAACACATTTTTGACACTGTATCTTTCAGTAAGGCCGAGATCAAAAAGTGGCTTATTGCATGCCACAGCCTTCTAGTGGCATGCATTGGCACACTGATGACATGCAGCTAGGGCTAATAGCCTATAGCCTTTGATTAATCAGCAGGACATAGAGGCATATTCTTCTCTCTATCCCAGTTGCTCTCATTGTGTTACATCTGCTCCTCCCTCTCCTGCATACCCGTCCTTACAAATCCTTATTTCATGTGTTTTGCATTAAGTCATTTTTGTACACCTTTGTCAAAATCACCTTCACCTAAAAAGTGAAGTTACATATAGGTAGAAAAGGTTGTTTGCTATCGATAACAAATATGTTGTAAAATACCAATTGATGCATTCTTTTCAAGGTTGTAACAATAAGACAACTGCACAGAAATATAAAGCTACAGCTAATTTGCAACAAAAAAAGTATGCTAACCTAAAACCCAAGAGGTTTTGTTTTCACATATGAGTATACAATGTTAAAATAATTTCCTTTACATTGTACTCTTGCTTCACTTATAATTATATGCATTATATAATTAAAATAAATGTCTTAAACCTACTTGTGTCATTGATTGAAATGTAAATGTTCAAGTGTAAAGTGTACATGATATTACTTGAGTTTGGAGCATTCAGAGGTAAAGTTGCCGTTTTCAGGGTGGAAGTGTAGGCACTGCTTTAACCTCATTGAAGTAAAAGGCAAGGACAGACACATGAAGTGTACATTACGCTCTGAAAAAAATCTAATTCTTAGACGTATTTAAACATTTTTTTTTTAAAAGAGTACTGCAATAGTTACTTTCCATGGTAACTAGTTACTTTTATAGTGGAGTATTTCAGTTACTAACTCAGTTCTGGCTCAAAACAGTAAGGACGTCCATCATAAACAAAGTCGTCATCCACAACCTCAGAATCAGAAAAATATTCAGCCATGTTGCAAATAAACTAGCAGTAGCAAATTACAGGTAAACCAACCGACCATTGCGGGTGCACGGCGCTCAGAGATGACATCATCCAGGTCAGAGGTCAGTATGTCAATCTACAGACCCCGGATGATGATAACAGGTAACTGTGGACCCAGCCACTGCTTGTTTACTTTATTTTGTCATTTACACTAATCTACACAAACTAAAGTTTGGACGCACCCTCTCATTTAATGGTTTTTCTTTATCTGCATGATTATTTACCATTGTAGATTCTCAGTGAAGACATCAAAACTATGAATGAACACATATGGAATTATGTAGTAAACAAATAAGTGTGAAATAACTCTAAATATGATTCATATTCTAGAGTCCTTAAAGGAGCCACCCTTTGCTTTGTTGACTGCGCTGCAAACCCTTGGACTTCTCCCAGTGAGCTTCATGATGTAGTCACCTGAAATGGTTTTCACTTCACAGGTGTGCCTTGTCAGGGTTCATTGGTGGAATTTCTTGCCTTCTTAATGGGGTTGGGACCATCAGTTGTGTTGTGCGTGCAGAAGTCAGTTTGGTACACAGCTGACAGCCCTATTTGACAACTGTTAGAATTCATAATATGGCAAGAACCAATCAATAAGTAAAGAGCAACGACAATCCATCATTGCTTTAAGAACTGAAGGTCAGTCAGTCCGGGAAGATTGCAAAAACTTTGAATGTGTCCCCAAGTGCAGTTGCAAAAACCATCAAGCGCTACGACGAAACTGGCTACGGCTAAACTGAGATGTCTCTGAAAGTCTTAGTTCAACTTCACTTCCACTTTAACTGAATGACAATTTAAAATGTTTTGCATGCAGGGTCTGTAAATCTGCATTGGGGTGCCGTCACAGCTTTCAATAACCCCAATTAGGCTTTCCCTTTCACAGTAATTTGACAGTACCTCTCACAGCTTGCTGTGGATTCCAAGGTGAAAGAAGAGCAAAGCTGGATCACAGTGGCGACAAACAAACATGGCATTGATGTTCCCTCCCCTCCTCTTCCTCCTCCTCCCCTCCCCTGCTCAAGGTTTCTTCCTGTTAAAAGGGAGTTTTTGTATAGTGTCTTGAGACAATTTGTATTGCTATTGACGCTATATTGAATTGAATTGAACTGAATGTCAGGTGTCCCTCTCCCTAGCAACACATTCTAGATCCTTATGAATATCCTGATGCTCTCCCAGATATTTTAGGTCTACTTCAGGGGTTTCCTCGTAGCTGACAGCCACCAAAGGGGCACCCAGGATTCATCCTCAGCAGAAAACTTGCACTTTCGAAGCTCTACTCCAAGCTTCCTTGGGAAGTTGAAGCCCTAACCTCAAAGGCTGAGCCAAGATAAGGTGAGGAAAAAAGATAAGATGGTGGCTTTTATCCATAATTCTTTGCGTCACTAACCAAAGTTCATGACCACAGCCTCCTGACTACCAGGAAAAAAAATATTGTCCAATTAATTTTTTTTTAAATTCCCCAATCTTTGTAAGGTATTTAGAATATTATTTTATTTTATTTAAGATATCATATAACTGATGGATGACATTTTCCTTAATGAGAAAGAGAAAGGTCCCAAAGCCCCACTCCTTTTTTGGTATCATTGAAAAGCTCACAGTGGCAAGGTGGTTAGCACTGATGCCTCACAGCGAGAAGGTCCCGGATTCAAATCCATGGGCCGACTGGGCCTTTCTGTGTGGAGTTTGCATGTTCTCCCTGTGTCTGCGTGGGGTCTCTCCAGGTACTCCAGCTTCCTCCCACCATCCAAGACATGCTCATTAGGTTCATTGGTGACTCTGGATTGAGTGTGAGTGTGAATGGTTGTCTGTCTCTCTGTGTTAGCACTGCGATAGACTGGAGACCTGTCCAGGGTGTACCCCGCCTCTTGCCCAATGACAGCTGGGATAGGCTCCAGCAGACCCCCGCGACCCTTAACAGGAATAAGCAGGTACAGAAGATGAATGAATGAATGAAAAGCTCTAAATGTCCTCTGTAGATAGCAAAGGGAGTTAATTCAACAGTATGCAGTGGCTGGGAGATATTCAGGTTTACAAATGTTCTCTACTGAGGACAAATTTGAACTACTGGTAGTCAGGAGGATAGATAGATTTTTGACAGGCTAGATTATCAAGTTTCACTGTAACTGTAGCTTCGAAGTTTTGTCTTTTGGCCAATGAGATTAGTTTTAAGCATATTCAGTGAGTCTAATTATGAAAAGTGAGTTTGGTAGAGTTATTCCAAGGCATCATACTCTACGGTTGTTTGGGAGGTTGCTTACTTTTTCACTTTAGTTACTGTTGACTGTGCATGTCTTTAATTGACCGGTGAAGCCAAGACCATATTGGCTCCAGGTCACGGAAATGGATAGAAATTGGTTTTAGGCTACATAAAACTATTCTTTATATAATGTCTCTGCTGAGAGAGGACCATAAAGACAGCCTTGGCTCAGCTGAGCCCTCTCTACCCTGGAGCCCTGGCTACAAGAATAGGGAGCACAATCACTGCCCAGAATGACCCACTGGCAAATGACTGTTACCAGCCTGGTGGAAGGTTGTTGCTGCAAGAACACAGCAGAAAAGAGGTGTTGGCGATCCTGTTAGTTACACCAAGTGTGATGAGGAACTGCATATGTCATTTGTAAACATACAGGTCATATAATGTTGTTTGTTTTTACAAGGTGAAAAACTTTACAGAGTTTTGCATACAGTACCATTTAAAGGCTTTTGGGGCCTTCAGAATTTGTACATTCCTGCATAAAAATGACTCAGAATATCAACGTTTTTCTGAATTCCACCAGTTGACATTGAAAACAAGAACACACGTCTACGAAAGAATGGTTAAGAAAAATATCATTTATATTTTGGAACAGCCAAGTCAAAGTCCTGACCTTTATCCAATATGTATATGTATCATGTGAGAAACACTGAAGTGCTTCTGTATTGAGGAAAGAGCTAAAATTCCTCCAAGATGCTGTAGATGACTGTTCAACAGTTACTGGAAACATTTAGTTGCTGTTATTCCTGCACAGGGGGGTCACAGCAGATACTGAAAACAAGAGTTCACTTACTTTTTCAGCTCACAGACATGTACAAATGATTCATTTTCTTGAATAAACAAAGCACTGAAGTAAGTAATTTTAAGTAAGCTTAAATATTTAAGTTTCATTTGTTTGACTGAGCTCTCTTTGTAGACTTTCAGGACTTATGTGAACATGTGCTTATTATGTATAAATGTTAAGATCTGTTGCAGATCACGGAAAGACCTTTAGCATGTACCCAAGTCCTGCTTGGTGCCTGTGTGGTTGTTTTTTGTTTTCTAACTTCATATTTTTGATGACACCCACAGTGATCGTACTTCTTCATTTACAGAAACGGTGACTAGTCCATTTCTGTCCACAAATATTTGCATGTTACACTTTTTTTTTGGCAATGATCATAGCCATATATAGTGAAAGAGCAGTTTGCAGTACTCTGATTGGATGGTGCTCCTAACTTTGATGGTGAGTTGTGCTCTTTAAAAAGCAAGTGAAAATACCGTACTTCTATCAGACCTAAACTTCAGATAGCTCCAATCTCCTCCAGACTAACTCTGCAACATTTACCACGACTGGTTGATCTGATCAGGTAAGGAAAACCTTTACAGAGCAAACAAATATGAACTGTTTTATCAAAGTATAAGTATTTTATGACTTCACTGACCTTTCTGCTGACATCAAGTTAAAGCCTGTTAAACATTTTTTTTAAAAATGTAAAAGTCATTTAACTGAACACATTTCAAGTTCAGATGTGCTTCAGCATAAAATATAATACTTTAAAAATAAATAGGAGACTCTGGGGCTCCATATTGTTAAACTGAATTGTCCACAGGGCAGATTTGCACATTTTACACAATTCTTTTGGATTTCTGCCATAGTTTTTTATTTTATTTTATTTGTTTATTTATTTTTTTAATTCTATATCTACTAGTCTGGCGTATTACCAATTATTTTTGGAAATGTTGTATGATCTCAGTCATTCACCACTTTCCAGTAGTTATTTTGACCTTTTTGACAAAAGTAAATATCCTTAAAAATAAGAAAAAAGGCCACACTAAACACAATGATCTGCAACTGGTCAAAGCACAAAGTCCGTGTATAAAATGCTGTCGTATTCAACAACACTTCAAGTCTGAGTGATAATGTAAATTTACCTGGCACTTTCATTATATTCAGTATATTTGATGTTGTTTGTGAATTTGTTAACTCTTGACACTTTTCTCTTTCTCTAGACAGGATGAAGGTTGTTCTACTGATCGCTGTCGTGTGCACTCTTGCCCTCGTTAGTGGGTGTCAGGGAATGGTCCACAGTTTGAGCAACAAACGTCCGTGTCAGCGGAACCCTGGCAATAATTTGTACGATGCGTTTGTTCGTAAACACATCCTTCAGACCATACCACAAACCACGGCGCAATGGGAAGCGTAAGTTAAAGGGTTAAAGTCATTGGTTCTCATTGATATACAAATGTTTTATTTTTTTCATGACACTACAGTTTTATTTGTTGTTAAAAGGGATAAGCCAGAGACACACATTCAGCTAATACTTTTCATTCGCATGTGATTACATCATAGATAGAGTCTGGTCCTTCCAGTCATTACACACACATTCTGTACATTCATAAGGTTTTTATGAATTCTACAATTCAGTGAATATTCTGAGAGATGTATAATTTGCATATTCTGTGGAAGTTAGTTGTCTTCTGGCATGTTTCCTGAGGTTTACTTTGCTCTGACGTCATTTTACTTCTTATTCATACATTACTGTTTAATTTTCAGTAACTTTGAACATAGATCTCATTTTTCAGGTACTTGACAGACCACAACCTCTGCAACAGAAATGTCCGTGTCCAGTCCTTCATGGAAGATGAGGAAAGTGTCAAGCAGATCTGTAACGGTTCTGGAAAGCGCCTAGATGGCACCAACTTATGTATGAGTACGTCAGACATGATGGTGTATGACGTCACAGTTGACCAGTCTTGCAGAGTTCAAAGTGTGACAAGAACTACAAAACCTGTGATTGTGGCTTGTGACAAAGTTAATAATCGTTGCCGTCCTGTTCACTTTGAAAGATACATTAACCAACAACCAAACCAAAATGCGGAAATCTGCAGGCCTTAACGGCCCCATCTAAAACATCTGTCAAGCTTACGTAGTAATATTGCCGCTACATTCCATGCACTGTTACATCTTTCAACCTGGTCCCACAACATTTATTGACATGAGCAAGATCTAATCAACATGCCATGGATTAAAGGGAACTTTATATTTCATCCAATATCATGAAACATTTGTTTTTCCCTAGGATCACCTATTTTATGTCACACATTTAATTCTGTGACTGAGATGTACATTTTTAGCTTTAGCTTTACAGCTTCAATAAATAATGCAGCTATGGATAGTGTTGTAACTGAACGTTTATACTGTATCCATATACGTTCTGATTGCTGCATAAATGCTTTAAACCTGCATTAAATCATATTCCTTATGCTAACAATAAATCAGCTGTGGAAAAACTAAACTGAATGTTGGTTTCTTTCAGATTTTCGTGTCTTCTACGTTTGTGTTCTAACGAGAAAATCAGGAAACTTGCTAATGAGCATGTGCAACATCTACTTGTTTAGGGCAAGAAGCAACTTCTGGGCTGCATTTCTTTAAATGGCATCTTGAGTGAGTCAAAATTGAGTCAGTCTCCATAGGCCATGACAAGATGTCTAACTTTACAGTTTATAGCCATAGCATGGTTCGTTCATAACAACAATATAGGGTACACTTTTATATAACTCACCAGTTTCAGTTACATCAGGGGTGCCCACACATTTTTGGCTTGAGAGCTACGTTTACAATGACCAAGTCTAAGTGATCTACGTACACACTATACATATACACTATACAATATATATATATACACACACACACAGCACCTTTAGAAAAATAGCGCTGTCCCTTTAAGCATAATTGGTTGCAAGTTGCATATCCATGTGTGTGTGCCCTCCATCAAGAAAGAGAGTTGGAAGTTGCAGCATTGCAGCGTCGATACAAAGTAGCCAGTAAATAACTGAGGCTGGACGGTTAAGACAGAAAAAGAGAGGGAGGAGAGGAGAGAAGGAGAAGAGAGCTCTAGGAGGAATAAAATTATACGTACTGTACATCTGTCATACATACATGTGATTAAAGCACACATGCAGAATCTAAAGTTGATACAATCAAGAGTGCAAGATAAAGCTGATGCATGTTAAATGAGAGAGTGAGCTAGCGGCTAGAGCTAGCATTCAAAATATTCACTGTAGAAACATATAGTGGGTATACAGAGTGCTCTAAAAGTTACTGTTACTGGGATAAAGAGTACGTGGCCATAAATCTGTCAATGCCAGTAGTTCCATTACATGTGAACTTGTGCCATATTGCCTCTCTGAGATCTCTGTCACAGCTTTAGATCTGTATGTGTTACTTCAATGATTTTAAGGTAACATGTTCATGTGGGTTACAGCCATAGACTGTATATAAATATGGACAAGGTGTCCCCACTTCCTTGTATTGGCCAAACTGCCGCTATTTTCCAGGGGATGCAAGTGATGCCATCTCGCGACTTTGGAGCCAGAGTCTGTAGAGTACAGTCCAAGAGTGGAGCCAAGCGGAGCCGTGGTATCAATGACTCACCCACACTTCCACCAGACTTGCTCGCGTTTTCGGTTGATTAATACTGTGCTCTGCTCTACCTCCACCAGTTACAAGGAAATGTTGGATTATACACAGAAAAATGGACACTTAAAGGGGAACTACCGTTTTTTTTTACAACCTTCTTTCTGGCTTAAAATACGATTGTTTACTCACCCATATAACTTTGGTGTTATTTGGAGTCCTTCAGAAGATATTCAGCTCCAGTGGAGTGTCGTGTATATCCATATAGTGGGAGTGATTGGGTCACCGAAACGATTGACCTACTGACCTCTGACCTGGATGATGTCATCTCTGAGCGCCGTGCGCAACCGCAACAGTCGGCTTGTTTACCTGTAATTTGCTACTGCTGAATAACATGGCTGAAAAATGTTACCAATTCTGAGGTTGTGGACGACGACTTTGTTTATGATGGATGTCCTTACCGCTTTGAGTCAGAGTATACTGATGAGGAGCTCGTTGAGAGGAGGATGCAGAGGCAGAGAGAGGAACAGCTGGCCAAAGAACAACAAACCGCTGCATGTCCGCGAATAGATAACAGGTAACTCCAGACTCAACAGGAAATAGCACTAGCGAATCATAACAAACTATTGGTGAATTGAACGAGTTTCACGTCAGATAAAGCGTTATTTAGAGGCTGCGTTTCGGTGCCCCAGTCACTCCCACTATATGGATATACCCGGCGTTCCACTGGAGCTAAATATCTTCCCAAGCACTCCAAATAACACCAAGAGCAAACAAACGTATATTATGCCAGAAATAAGGTCCAGGTCGGTTACGAGTCGGTTAAGTTTCGTTTCTCTGCGTATTGTGCATAAGTGAGTGAGTGTCTGAGTGCCTTAGTTTGCTTATGGTCAAGTCAGATAGTAAGTTTTGATTCTCTGCCGAGTGACATGTAAGCTGTTTGAACGGTGCAGTTTATTGATTATGTATCAATCAAACGTGGTAGGACTCAACCGAGCCAGTTAGGCGTCTAGATTCATGATTCTTGAGTCGTCTTTGATGGCCGGCCAAAGATTCGGCTAAAAAAAAATAATAAAGTTCCAGGTAAAAATGGATTATGACGGAATTTTTGTGACCCTGTCAGTCAAAATGATGGACAAAATGACGGACAACGAAAGAGTTGGTTCTGGTTCCCCCTTAAGTATGCATCAGTATTATTTTAACTACATAAAATGACTGAAACCATCCTTGAAAAAGTTATTATTTGACGTGTATTTTAATGTTTTATTTCAGCCTGAGTCCCATCCACTAACATGGAGGGGGTGGAGCTTATGACCTATACTACAGCCAGTCACCAGCTCTACTTGCTTTGGCTTCACTTTTGAGGAGCTTTTCCATCCATACTTATACTGTCTATGGTTACAGCTATACAGGCTAAACAACAGAGAGGTATTGCCATACACAAATTAAACATTTAATGAAAATCTCAAGGCGTCAAGATTATAATGCTCAACATAGAGATAGAGTACACCACTGAGCTTTAGTAGAAGAGATATCCTTGAGCTGGGTCATTGTCAGCTGACTGAGCCAAGTAACCGCACTCAGAGCTGGCTCTAGGAATAGGTGATATAAACTGGTGGTACTTTCCTCGTGCTTTATCTTTAAAGTTTGCCATAAGATGTTTTCCATTAACATTTTGGGGAGGTGCAAACCATTATTTCACTTAGGGCATCAACATGGCTAGAGCTGGCTTTAACTGTGACTGTGACTATTACAAAGAGCTTTACAGATAAAGCACCTTATACTGAGAATTGTGGAGACAACATATTTATTGAAAAGATCATGTGAGTACAAAAAAAGGAACAGACACTTTATCCTTTTAGGAGAATGATTGTCCACAAAACATTTGCAACACAGAGATGATTCAAAAAACCTGATACGCCAACACGCAATATAAGCAAAATATATTCAGTTAAAAAAGAGCTGATGACCGATTACATGATGTAATGAAATACAAAACGAAATCAATCACAACCGTAGACAAAAAGAGTAAAGCAGAATTGCAGTTCCACTACAAAAATAAGGCACCCTGAGTGCAACAAAAGCAGAGACACAACAGATCTTCAACTTGATCTGACCGAAAATGAGAATAAGTGCTGAAGCTCAGATCATAAAACATCATAATTTCATAATTACACTTCAAATTCAAGTTGAAAAAGAACTCTGTTGCCAGATACAGTGGCTACTTTTTTGCTGTCATTTAATTAAAAGAAATGTTGTTGCATCCTTTACTCGCCTTAAACTTTTACACAATGACTCTGTGGGTAGGAATGCTGTGTACTGTGACAGGCAACTGTCATGTTATATAGATGTTCATGTGTTGATGCTCAGAATAGATATGTATATCCATATATCGCTAAATGCTGTATCTACTTAGTTTGCGGATTTTTTAAAAATATCAAATGTCGATCGCTTGTTCGTTAACGTGTCGGACATTTCATTCAAATCGGCCATGTTGTTTGTGGCTGCAGTGTCTGAGTAACGTCAAAATAACTTAAATCTTAAAAGTAGAGCTGTTTAAGCTATTGAGGTCAGCTATAAGGTATAGTCGCGATGAATGTGAATTATTCAGTCTCAAACCACTTGTCTTAAATGTACTGCCTCTGTCCGAATCCCAGCTGCTAGCTTAACACTGCTAGCATGGCTCGTCTAGTGTCGGTTAGAAGTTAACCGCTGGCTTTCTAGTCCGCTGTACCTGATTCCTGCGCAAAGTTTTATTTGTCAGACTACATGAAATATAATTTTTGAAATGGAAAGAGATTATTTTCACATCATTGGTAACCCATAATGTTTGTTATGGGTTTCCTAAGCTGTCTTCAAGGGCTCAGAGACAGTCTGGACGGCGGGGCCCCATGGCGGGACGTCTTTTCATTTCGGTGTTGTTGTAGCCACACTGTCGAGCTCCTACAGAGATACGGAGTCTCGCCTTAACCCGCTTGCCGCATGCGGTTCACAGTATAGGAAGTATAGGAAAATATAGGAAGTGAACATGATCTTTTGATGCTCAATTTTATATCATACCAGCAACAGTTGTTGTCAAATTCAGTGTAGAAAGATAGGATTGGCGGCAGCAGCGCCATAGCAAGCATGCACCCTATGGGGACAACACAGCAAATGAGCTGTCTGGAAGCCATTACACACCAGTCTGTCCCAAGTGTTAACATTGTTCTAAACAAATGAATGACCATTATACACTGCATGTATAGTCATGTTCACAATTAAAATCATTCTCTGTATAACAGCCACATGGTTGCAAATCAGTTGCATAGGCCTAACTGTAATCTATTGATATATTTGTCTGAACTTTACATACATACAATACATTTTGAAACCATTTTTTCAAGTGAAGAGATTTTCTTTTACCTTGCAATAATATTCCCCCTCCTGATATGTTCATAAAGTATTCTGTCATTTGTGTTGCTTCTTCAGAGGACCATCCAATCTACTGGAGGAGGAGGGACAAGGTGGAGCGATTCCTACCATAGGTAAGCTCTTAAGTAGATGTGACTGAGGTAAATGTGTTAGAGGTTTTTGTAATACATGCTGTTGTGTAAAACAGTATTTTGTCATTTACATGAGGAATTGAGCTGGTGGTGGAGAATTTTGTAACCATTGATACTATCAGTTAAACTAGCTCTCTTAAATGGTGGATGAAGATATTGTGTCCATCAGCGCAGTCTGTGGTGAGGGTTATTAGAAGGTAATGGCCTCCAAAGAACAAGCGAGGGCTGCCACTGCAGTTGCAGCATACACTAGAATTGTTCAGCAAGTTAACCCAGGCCTGCAATGGCAGTCAGTTATTGAGGGTTGGCTATTGGTCAGGAAAAAAAATTAAATTTGCATTCCTAACCTATCCTATCCTTTTCTATTTTTTTACAGACTGCAGCATGGGACCTTTGGACACAACCATACCTTGCCTTGTATACATACAGACTGCCCATGCTCTTTTAAAAACTGGAGTACCCTTCGCTGTCACTTATCAAGTCAACATCCAGAAGTCGACTCACCACAAGTAACTCTCTTGTTCACCTGCCTATTGTGTCAAAGACCTGGATTCCCGAGTGAAAAGGAATTTTTTGAACACATTGGTCATCATCTGAAGAATAATGAGACTGTAAAGTGTGTCTTTGCAGGGTGCGATCATCGAACAAAAGTTTATGGGACTTTTGCAACACACAAACATAGAAGGCATACTCCACATACTTCACAGGATTTCAAACCAGGCATTTTCTGTCAAAGGCAATTGATAAAACAGGAGGAACCACCTGTTTTTGAAGCCTCTGAAGAGGATAATGATGCACTGTGCACTTCATAAGCTGAAGTCCGACTTAGTTCTGTTATGTAAAATGCTGAGGTCAGGAGTTCCTGTCTTTTATTTTAATGTTAAGTGTTTTAAGAGAATACAGTAGAAGATTGTTCTTTGAAGGTGTTCTACACTGCACTTTAAGATTTGGTAAGTTTTTCAGTAATTCATTTTAATATTAAAATGTTTAAAACATTAAAATTAATTACAGAAACTCATGCTGAATACACATCCAACTGTTTGTATATGGCAGCAGTTATGCAATAGTAAATGTTTGAAATAAATACCTGTTTTCTTTATTATTCATGTCAATGCTAACTAATTATTTGAAGCACATTACACATTCAAATTATATAAAGGAAGAACTGGTCTGAATGAGTAAAAGAGTACATAAATTAACTCAACTCAAAATTCTTATTTTTTATATAAAATGTTACCTATTTTAATTGCGTATGGTGTGGTTAATATGTTGATCTTTTTGACACTGGTTAAACTCAAATGATTTGTTTTTTCTTGTAGACTTTACTTCATTTTGTGGCATACAGTAAAATGCATAATCCTGACTTTTCCCAACTCAGAATACCAAGAAGTTCACAAAACTTGCAGAAAGTGGTTGGAAAATGTTGCCTTCATTTTTTTGAGTTGAATCTAGGTAACAGTTTAAGATAGATAGATGAGTCAGAGAGAGATGTGATACCTCAAATGGTGAAACTGAATTATAGGAACAAAAATAAATAATGAAAGATGCTGCATGTTTAAATAAATAGGTTTCTACCATGTAAATCATTACTAATATTTATTGTGAGGATTCATTAACAATATCATATAATAACTACCACTAACGTGAGCAGACAGCCTCATCACACATATCAGTTATTATTATTATTAAAGGTGAACTGTGCGACTATGTTATTTAGTAAAGCAGGTCTGATACAGCGTAAGGTTTTATAAAGCAAACAGGATACACTAGATCACAACGTAGAATGCCAAAGCAAAGGCTCTGAATGCTTCCAGAGATACAGATTTCAGTTCTGAACATTTAGTGAAGTGACTTTATACATAATATTAATCTATACAAAAACAAAATAACAAAGCAGAGCTTCAGTCATTTGTAAATCATAACCAGCACCCATAATGTGCTGCAGATGTATTTTGTTCTGAATAACCAGAGATGCAGACGTTTTATTTTGTTGCTAATTTTGTTAATTTTAATTTTGGTTTTAATTGTGGGACAAAACCGGAGCAACCCGGGGGAAAACCCACAGATACAAAACACAGAAACACAGGTGTAGGTGTTTCCATGAGGCCGCAGTGCTAATCACTGAGCCACGGAGGTCATGTGACCGGAAACAGAGGGAGGGGATAGGGTGGAAGCAGGGTCAGAGTGGAAGAGTGTGGATGGGTGTGTGTGGGTTTGTGTGTGTGTGTGTGTGTGGAGAGAAGGTGGTTCTGTTGTCTAGCCTACGTCAACCAACAATCTCCTCCACCCAGTCATCCTCATCATCATCATCATCATACTCTCCCCTCATGCACCAAAATGCCCAAGTACTTCTCTTCTTCTGCTTTCTCTCCTCTTTAGCTTTCTTTTCCAGCTCCCTCCTCTCCTCTTTAGCTTTCTTTTCCAGCTCCCTTCTCTCCTCTTCAGCTTTCCTTTTCTCCTCTTTAGCTTTCTTTTCCAGCTCCTTTTTCTCCTCTTTAGCTTTCTTTTTCTCCTCTTTAGCTTTATTTTGCAGTTCCTTTTTCTCCTCGTTAGCTTTCCTTTTCTTTTCTGCCTTTGCTTCTTTGGTGTCTCTTTCCACCCCTGCCTGTTCAGCCTCAGTTATCACTTCTATCTTATCCCAATCCGGGTTTTGCTTTTTATCTAACAGGTGTTTCTTCTCAACCACCGGCTGTTTCTCGGCTTCCGTCAGAGGTTTCCTCTCAAATGGTCTCACGGCTTCTAACAGAGCTTTCCTCCTCTCCGCAAGTGCTTTTCTGTCCGCCTTCACTTCTGTCTGTGCCTCCAACAGGCATTTCTTGTCCTTTTCCAGTTGTTTCTCATCTTCTTTCAGAGCTTTACTCTTCTCCTTAAATGCTTTTCTGTCCTCCCTCATTTCTGTCTTTGCCTCCGACAGCCATTTCTTCTCCTTTTCCAGTTGTTTCTGATCTTCTTTCAGATCTTTCATCTTCTCCTCCAGTCTGCCATCCTTCTGCCTCATTTCTTCGTTCATCTGCTCCATTACTTTTTTCATCTTCTCCTGTTGTTCTATTTCTTCCCAAGCCTTGGCTTTCATCTTTCCACATTGCACTTTCTCCTTCTCCAGAGCCTCCTTCGTCGCATGCAGATGTCTCCTGAGAAGTTCAATCTTCTCATCATTGTCGTCCTTTAGTTTTGTGACGGCCTCTTCTGATTTTTGCTTGGTTTTCTCCAGTGCTTGCTTCTCCTTCTCCAGCTCTTTTCTCTCCTCCTTAAGTGCCCTTTTCTCCTCTTCCACCTCATATCTCAACTTCTCCTCCAGGGCCCTGTATTTTGAGGCCTCGTTTTTCTGAATGGCCTGGAGTTGTGCAGAGAGATGGTCCCTTTCCTTGCTGAGTTCGATGATTTCATGAAATGTCTGGGACAGCAGATGGTTTAACTCCTTGTTCTTCATCTTGTTGTTGGGGGACACTTCTGAGAGGGTTTTCTTCAGCTGTTTAACCTCATTCTTGTTCTCCTCCAGAGGTTTTTCCTGCTTTTTAGCTAAATGCAGGTAGTTGTCAACTATTGACTTTTGAACGTGGCCCTGCTGTGTTTGTGCAGAACTGCTTAATTGCTGATTATCAGGCTTAAATGGGGTATTGGCTTTGGGTCTATTGGGCACGATTGCCCTGGGTGCTTGGTTGTTGGTTTCGGCCATTGGACTAGGAAACAATGTTACTGATGAAAATGTAGCAGTAGGCTAAATATGTTTGTACTTCGTCTGTGTAGAATGTGGATTTGTAGGTCGTCCTTCACTATGGATAACTGTAGAATCAATCTGAATATCTAGAAGATAAAGATATGAGAGGAGATAGGTGAAGAGGAGAAGAGGTGATATTTAGCCTATTTAAAGGTTCTGAGATCAAAGCCAACTGCCTTTGATGTTTTGTTCGATTCTGGAATCATGCCACGCGACCCGTGGTTTGCAGATGACGTCACACGGAACGTCACGACAGCAGACGGGGGAGGGGCGGGGCAGGAAGTGTCGGCATGACAACGGCAGGAAAATGCCCAAGTTTTATGCAGTAGGCTATATGACTGTACTAAACCGGGAAAAACGAAAAAGTTTCTTTAGAATTCCCAAAGTGGTAACCCCTACTACGGAAGCCCTAAACGGCCATCCATGCATTCATACATTTTATTTCCTCCGTTTTCCTGTGATAACGAGTTAATTTCCTCCGTTTTCCCGAGATAACGGGATAATTTTCTCGAGATCTCCTGATAATGAAGCTTTGTTTTCCCGAGATAACGATATAATTAATTCGTGATCTCGAGAAAACAAAACGATATTGTAGTAGGCTTCTTAGATTACGCTCACTAATGTGTCTATTGTCTGTAATAGCAAGGCATAGCCTAGTGCTATTTCAGCCTGTGTCAGGCCTTGATTGAAAAGATATGTGACGCGGTTATCAATATGCTCCTGCTCCTCTGACATAACACTGAATGATGTTTCCTGCAGTGATTTAATATAGCCTACTACAATATCGTTTTGTTTTCTCGAGATCACGAATTAATTATATCGTTATCTCGGGAAAACAAAGCTTCATTATCAGGAGATCTCGAGAAAATTATCCCGTTATCTCGGGAAAAGGGAGGAAATTAACTCGTTATCACAGGAAAACGGAGGAAATAAAATGTATGAATGCATGGATGGCCGTTTAGGGCTTCCGTAATACGGAGATTTTCTGTATTATTTTGTTTATTAGAAATGCACAAACCAGTGTGTAACTTACCGTATATCTTATGATTGTTTGCACGACAGTCAGTGAGAGTGACAAGCTGCATATTGAGAAACGGGAGGAATTTCTACACGGAGTTTCGGACTGTTTACGTTGTGTGCTAGGCTACCGCTAATGCTAACGCTTAGCCACCTTGGAGTATAAACTCGAGTCAGTTCATTACTAGTGGACAGACATTTTCTGGATGAAAGTTTGACTCTCCGGGATGAACTGTTTGAGGGGTTATCCGCTGTTTTCGACCAGAAAAGACAGTACTTGGAGTAACCAGGACAGAGCTTGGAGTAACCGTCTTTGATGGCTTATATGAGCCGGATCCGAAACTTTTTTTCCACCGCTATATTAATTAAAAATTAATGAAAATTAAATGCTATTGAATATGTCCTTATTATCATTTTAAAAAAAATAAATAAAGTGACGGGTAAAAATAGATTATGACGGGATTTTTGCATTAAGGTACGTGTGAGCCTACAAATTAAGTTTAAGTGACACTGAGGTTGGTAAACTGAACTTTTCTGAGTTAAAGCAGTTGGAGGGTAAAAGTGTTTGTACTGATGTTTATGCATTTATATGTGGTACAGTAATGAGAGTATTTAAAAAGAGGGATAAATCATTTACAGTATTTTCCTAAAAGAAAAGGGACATTTCATTTTTTGAAGGTTTAAAAAGATCATTTATATTTTTATTGCATTTTCTGACTTTGTTACAAATAATCAGTTCATTAAGTAAATAATTGAGAACTATTTTTCTAAAATCCTGTGTTGTGTTATTTAATTACTTGCCTGGAAAAGGGGGAAGTAGTTTATTTAAAGAGATACATATACAGACATTTTGGTTTAAAATCCTCATTAAAACTATAACTTAAAAAAGGTGATTACATAGTTTGGTTAAAAACATTTCATATATGTGCTTTAAAAAAGAAACCCAAGAATATATTTAAAACTGAGTTAATCAGGGTTAAAACATTAGTTAAAAGAACCCAAAAGCCCTGCCCTCATCAATATGACTGCTGAGGGGAGCGCTACATGTCACTTCATGATACCATAGGTGGTGAAGTCCAGACTAGAGCTGTAATCGGGCCTTCAAAGTTTGGCCCGACAGAAATCAGCCCGAGCCCGAGCCGAGCCCGAGACTGACAGCTTTTTAAAAGCCCGAACCCGTTTACAGCCCGACATTATTGAAATGTGCGCACGCACACAGCTCTTTTGCCTTTTGTCAAGAATAAGTCATTTATACATTTTTTAAGATAATTTATTAATGACTAGGCTATAGGCCACTAGGAAGTTCTAACAAAGAAATGAAATAAGTCCTCTAACATCGTAACATCTCAGTAACGACGTAACATCTCGCGCTCAAATAGGCCTAGGCATAGCCTACACTATAAATAGACCTACGGGCCTATAAAAAAGAGTCTTTCTTAACAAATTAAGTCAAGCTAAATTATAAACTAAGATAAGTATTTGGGAATAACATGAAACAAAAAGTTATATAACATTGAGATTAGACGAACGAAAGAGGGACTTGTCTAAGACAAACGAATGCGGCCGCCTCTCTCCACAATCACCAATAGGAATATAAATAGGCCAACTTGCCAATAAAAATGAGTCTTTCTTAACAAAATAAATTAAGATACATTCTAAATTAAGATGGGTATTTGTCAATAACTAAATTAAGACAAAGGCTCCGTCGGATTTGCTTCGCCACTTCTCTCCACATTCCGGTCTCAATGCGACGGTGAACAGCAGCTGAAATAATAAAAGAATAATGCCAACATTAGCCTATATAGCCTACTCTTACTTTATGCATGTAAGACTCAATTAATATTTAGTTATAAATTTTTAAAAAAAAAACCTTTACTCACTTATATTAGGCTACATGTTTTTGTGGAGGAAAATTATTGAATCCACTGTAGATGGCTTCAGCGCGGTCCTGAGCTCACTGATGGTGCGTCCAGCAGCACTAAACACCCTTTCACTGCTGCTGCTACTGGGCGGGATGCATAGCACTGATCTGGCTAATTTTGCAAGTTTTGGGTAGGATGGTTTGTTGATGTTCCACCAGACAAGAACATCCGTTTCATTTTCCATGACAGCCGTTTCAATGTAGCGAGTGACCTCGTCATCTTCGCAGTCAGCTTGCCTTACATTTTCCCACTCCTCAAAATTCGCTCTTTTTGCCGGAGGAGGAGTGGGTTCTCCGGAGAGCTCTTGGTCTCGAATCGCCACATCTGGTGGACCTGCAGCCATGGCTTGCAGAAGAGTGGGGGCATGAGCATACACGGCATTTCTGTCTGAGTGTCACAACATTCTCAGCTGACTAAATTTTGGCCAGAGGGATGTTGCGATCTTGTGGAGGTCCTGTATTACCACTTCACGCGAGAGCCAGTCTTCGTGCCTTTTACGCACGACAGCTTGCTGAGGGGAGTCCAGGACATTGGGCTTACAGTGGCGCTTCAGTTTCTCACACCAGAGACACACACGATTAAGTGTAGGATACTTGTCTCCCTCAAGTTCCCGTTGTGCTTCATAGAACGGCTTCAGAAAGTCTATCAAAAAGGCCAGTGTGTCCGGTGCTATTTTTTCAATGCGCGCGCTCTCCCCTCGTTCCTCAAGCTTTTCATGGAGCTCATGATAAATGGCCTGTATGGAAGTCAGTGTGAGGTACACAGTACTGAACCGAGTGTCTCCCATTTGCAGCAATGTTGTTGACAGTCGTGCAGCCAACCCCGACTGTTTAACGTACCTCACTAATGATTTAGCAGCAGATATTGCATCTCCTATGTCCGGAGCACCGTCGGCTTTGGATAACTCGGCAATGTCGAGTCCATGGCGCAGTACTGTATTAATGACATGGTCAATGCAGTCCAATCTCTGGTATGGCCGCAGAGCTAATTTAATGTTTGCCCCCTCATCGGTCACCCATACAATTTTGCTAAGAGAGGAAGCATCAAGGCCAAACTTTGTCACCAGTAGTTTCAGTATCTCCCGTCTGATATTTTCTCCCGTCTTTGCCTCTTCCAAAGGGAACATTGCAGTTGTCACGGTTTTATTAACCAGATCCATATCCTCACTTATGAAATGGCATGTGATTGTCAAATAACTAATTTTCCTATAATCCTCTGTCCACATGTCTGCGGTCATTGCGACCGTGCCATCTTTCAACACGGTCTTAATTTTCTGTACTAAAGCTTCCCTCTTTTCTTCTGCCATGTCAGTGCACCTCTTCGCAATTGTCACATGGCAGGGAATAACAGAGCTTACCGGAACCCTCCCATATGCAGCCCCCACATTAATTAACTCTTGCGCCAGCTCTTCAAACCCCTGGCCATTTACAACATTAAAAGGCCTAATGTCTTTACAACAAAAGCTGACGCACTTTTCAGTCAACGTTTGTTTCACCTTTGCAGAGATGGGGTTTAATGCTGTAACAAACGTTCTGATAGTTGGTTGATCCTGGGCACTGGCACGTGTTGAACAGCTTCGATCAATGTGCCTCATCAGGGACGAATTCCCTGTCGCTTTGCTGTCGTAGTACTTTAACAGAATGTCGCATCTCGTGCATTTCACATAACCCACTGGCTCGTTGTTCTCGTTATGCACATGCTCAAAACTTTTCCACACCTCAGACTTTTTCTTTTCCGGTGCAACCAAAACATAATCGCCAGAGGCCAGCCTCCGTTTCACCTCCTCAGCATCCATTTTCGAATCTTTCTCGTACTAATCGAAACGCATCACCTGACCACTCATTTACCGCGCAAGCGCAAGCCGGAGCGCAAGCCCGAGCCCGGCCCGAGCCCGTGTAAAATGCTATGAATTAAGACCGAAGATTTACAGCTCTACTGCATGCGTCAGTCCGAGATTAGATAAGTGACTTAAATTCAACACTCAGGCAGATTATTTTCTAAAGTTTACACAAAGCTCAAGCTTATAATATATACACATACTATTTGTTACACTGACACATTGTATTTTCATCACATTTCATGTAAAAATCATATGAAAAATCAAGTACATAATGCAAATTGATAGCTCCTCTCCCATAACCTTGTGTTGTGTGAGATTCAGTGCACTGCTTGAATAAAGAAACACTGATGTCGAGATCCTCAGTCAAGACTGGGGATTCCTTTTTTCACCCCACAAAATTGTATTCATTTTCTTAATATTCTTGAGATTATATATGACAACTCTGTATTAAAATAACAAATATTACAATTTAAGATGAAACCAAACTGCTTTCTTTCCAACTACAGTTAGACTGTTGGCAGTCACTTGAACCATGTTAAAATAATCTATGATTTGCACGTCTTGCTTATCTCCTATGTATAATGCCAAATAAATACCTTGAACTTGCTTTTGACATTCTCTGGAAATGTATTTGTTGCGTGGTTCAGTCAGAACAGATCTCACTCACTCAGGTTCTAGGAAAATAAAAACTTGAGCAGCAAATGACTGATTGATAGTAGTAAACAGTGTATATAAGAAATCAGTCCAGCCCCTTTAAAACAGCAGGTTATTTTCCTAAAAATAAACCTAAAATTCTGTCTTTTTCCTAAAATGGCTTACTGGACACATAACATACATCAGGAACGCCAGACCACAATTGGAGGTTCAAGAAAAGGTGTGTTTTATTTAAACTGAAAGCAAGAGCAGGGGAGAAAACAACCAAACAAACCAAAGTCAAAGAACTAAAAAGGACTGTAGGTACCAGCTAAAAGGAACAAAAGAGGAACTTGGAACAGGGCCAGCCCACATAGGGCCGTAGGACCCTGACCTCATTCCACTGAGTAAGTAACAGGACTACCAGTCACCTACAACACAAACTAAAATAATTAAGCCTACAAAGTTTTAATACTTCATAGGAAAATAAATAAACCACCTGCTTAAGGACAAAGAAACATGAAGTTAAAACACAACCTGGCTGCTGGCGTTGTCAGGACGTGCGCCAGACAATTAGGCTGAGAGAGAGGAGAGAGAGAGAGAGAGACACTCCGCTCCTCTCCCCTCCTTATACAGTCTCCTGTAACAGCCGCATGTAACATCCCCACCCTTAAGATGTGGATTATGTGGATCTAAAGAAAACAGGGAGAGAAAAAAAAATTACATAATCAACATTACAAATTAATCAACACGTTATCTGCACCACAAACATGTCGTATCAGAATGTTAAAGAATTATATGACGAGGGCCCAGCACATTATTTGATTGGTGTTTCTCATGAGGTTAATAAACAGCAGTGGATTGTGATCTGAACAACAACAGGTTGAACAGCAGAGCCGATATTGACCTTGAAGTGTTTTAAAGCCAAAACAAGCGCGAGTGTCTCTTTTTCAATTGTGGAGTAAACTCGCTGATGACGATTGAATTTTTTTTGAAAAGTAGGACACTGGGTGCTCGATCCCATCAGCACCATCCTGAAGAAGGACAGCACCTGCACCTGAATCACTGGCATCTACAGCAAGTTTGATGGGATGGTCAAACACTGGCTCAGCCAACACTGGAGCATTTGTCTACACTGCTTTAATTCCTTCAAATGTCTGTTGACAGGTGTCCGTCCAACGGAACTGGACTTTGGGACTGAGCAGGTCAGTGAACAGAGACACCACAGTAGAGAAGTTTCCACAGAAACTCCTATAATACCCCGCCATAACCAAAAAGCAGTGCAGCTCACGTCGAGTAGATGGAGCAGGGAATGACACGATTTGATTTTACCAAGCACAGACTTGACTGGCCCACAACCAACAACGTTACCCAAATAGGTCACCGTGGCTTGGCCGAAGTCACACCTAGCCAGATTTAGTGTGAGACTTGCATCTCTCAGCTGTGCGAAAACCGCCTCATGTTGAGCAGTGTGATCTTCCCAGGACCCTGAATGTACCACAATGTCATCAAGGTACGCCTCACAACCAGATAAGCCTGCTAGAACTGTATTGAGTAGACGCTGGAAGGTAGCAGGAGCATTGCGCAACCTGAACAACATTACCGTGTACTGCAGGAAAGTATCAGGTGTCACGAACGCTGACATTTCTTTTGCATGGTGTGTCAACGGTACTTGCCAGTATCCCTTTAAGAGATCAAGCTTTGAGACATGGGTCACACTGCTGAAGTGATCAACACAATCATCGACACGAGGCAGAGGAAAACAATCTGGCTCAGTGACGCCATTAACTTTACGATAATCCGTACAAAAACGATCAGAACCATCAGACTTAACAGAAAGGAGACATGGTGAGCTCCATGCACTAGAGCTTGGCTGCGCAATTCCATTTTCCAACATGTAATCAACTTGTTTGCACGTTTGTCAGGATTTACTCTGTATGCATGTTGTTTGATAGGAGACGTAGTCCCTGTTTGGTGTAAAGGTGTAATAAAGAAGAGACAGAGTCATTAGCTTCACTGCTACTTTAGTACCAACGGTAAGTGAATCACAAAACAACATGACAAAGCACAAATTAGGCTGGGAAACTGCATGGCTTTACGTCAAGTGCACTACCGCTGAATAACCAATAGGTGGTGCTATAATACCATCCATGACATCTCCCCTTTCTTGTAGCCCAAACTCTTATGTACTAAAACCTTAACCAACTACACAGTTCTGCCAACAATGTGAACTTAATCTAAATCTGCTCTTTCAGTAAATCACATTTATGAAACGATACCTCAATCAGCATTACCTACATCTGTAAATCGGCCTGAAGTCTCTTGTGGGCATGCAGACCACCATGAAGTCTGCTGGGAGCAGGAGAGGACATGCATGCTCCCTCACACTCAGTCCGTTCACTTGCTGCCTGAAACCCACTGTCTACTGATGTGGACACCTCTGACCCAGTCATAGTGTCATGTGCTGACAGTGGCTCTGCCACATGTAGATCAACCCGATTGCGACGATAGAGTGAACCTGCGACCTCCACCACATATAACCGTGGAGCTACCTTCATCAGACACACCCCTCACACCACCAGATGCCTGTCCTATACCCTGGTGGTGGTTTCATCCGAACTGCATCTCCCATGGTGAGCTCGGGCAAATCCTTAGCAGTTCTATCACAGATGAGTTTAGAGACCTGCTTTCTGTGACGTAATTTGTCAATCACATCTGTAATGAAGGAATGCGGAAGAAACTTAGCCAGGTAAGTCACGAATTCAATAAGTCTCATCAGATGGCGCTGGCATGTCTAAAACAGCTCTAATTTTCTCTGGGTCAGCTTTAAGACCTGCAGCTGACAATGTGTGTCCAAGGAAACGCACCTCGGATACTTTAAACTGAAGTTTCTTGACACTGAGGCGCAGCTTGACATGACGACAGCGGTCTAGAAGGGCCAACAGCTTTGCATCATGGTCTTTGACTGCCTCATCCTTACTGTCGCCACAGCCCACAACGAGGATGTCATCTGCTATGGGCTCTACTCTCTCAAGCCCTGCCAACAACTCATGCTGCTTCCTTTGGTACACCTCTGGGGCCACTGACACACCAAATGGAAGCTTCAACCATCTTTTCCTGCCTCAGGCTGTCCAAACAGTGGTGATGAGACTGCTGGCTTCTTCCAGCTTACACTGCAGGAAAGCGTCCCTTGCATCGACCAATGTGTAGACTCTGGCTTCGGGCAGCACATCCTCCAGAGTGGGCATGATGTAATGCGATCGCTTAAGTTATGGTGCAGCTGTAAGCATATGCGCAGCTTTTCTGGTCTTTTGACAATAACCATATCGCTGATCCAGTCTGTGGGCTCACTGATTGATGTGACATGCCCCTCTGCTTCATATCTGTCCAGCTGAGCCTTCACACCTTCCTTCATGGCCACAGGGATGTTGCGTGGTGCACACTGCACCGGCTGAACTGCCGGGTCCAGCTCAAAATGGACCTCTCCTGGGAGTGCCTCCACTGGACCAGTGAAGACATCTTGGTGTGCTGTGATAACATCATTTTGGGAAAGAGGTAAGGCAAGACTGTCGTCCACTGCATTGAGCCCTTCCATCCTGAGCTCCTTGGGGATGGTGAAGCGCATGAGAGGAATGTTCGCGGCCATGGCTATTTCCTGGCATGACACCAGCGCTGCCGCCGACATTCTCGGTCGAGACTGGTAGACCTCCATCAATGACTTTATAACCTTGTAGAGACGGATTAGTGAGACAAGTCCACTTCTGACACTATTTCTGAATTTTTAAGGCAGCCTTGCAGGAAGGGATGGAGAGACAACATCATCGAGTGCGTAAGCTAACGCCTCTGGCACGTCAGCACTGGACAGTTCTTCTGTTACCTGAACCCCTGCAGTGGTTTCAGCACCGGACAGTACCAAATGGTTTTACTTTCAGCACCTACATGAGACAGGGAATCAGTGTCAACATAAGGTTTGAACATGTTCACATGACACAATCCACGACTCCACCTCCTCCTTTCTGGTGTGGCCACAACATAATCTCTATCGCTGACTTGTTCCTTTATTTCATATGGGCCAGTGAACCGTGCTTGTAAAGCTGATCTGAGAACGGGCAGCAAAACTAAAACCTTATCACGTGGCGTGAAGCTTCGACTTTTGGCGTTTTTGTCAAACCACCTTTTCATTTTTGTTTGTGTAGTGGACAGATGGACAGCCTCATCCCAGTCATTATCAGTTTCAAAACAGTAGGCACGGAGCATCGATTTCAAAGTGGCATGAAAACGGTATTTAATCTCTTTCAACTTTGTTTTTCAACCTCCATTTTACGACATTCAAAGTCAGAAAGCATTTGTTTTTCTTTCAATTCCCTTTCATTATTTAATTCTTTTTCTCTTAATTCTAAATGGCGCATTGCCACCTCTAATTCTTTCAAACGGAGCAGGTCATCTGAGCTCTGCACCACACTTGAACCAGCAGAGGTGTTGCGAGGCAAAATTCCTTTTTCATTCAAAGCCATTAGTAACTCAGACTTGATTATCTGTTTCTTTGCATGTTTTGTTACAGATATTTGGAAATGATCGGCAACATGATTTAATTCTTGTTTTGTAAAAGACAAGGCTGTGATTGGCTTTGAAATCCCAGATGAAGTCCGTTTTTTATTTTTCACAGATGCTAACATGTGATCATAATCACGCCAAATCCAAGCTACGTAACAAGCGAATCCAAACAAGGAGAACCCTGCAGAATACAAATGGCATGCCTACACACACACACACACACACACACAAGACCTCCATAAACCCGGGAACTCAGTGGCGTCCTGAACCATGCACCTACGCGAAGTGCAAAATACAAAGTGTTGGCTACAACTCATCAAAAGACACAAATCACATTGTCAGGTAGCACACAGGTAAGCATCAGTAGCAATGAATGAAAGCTACCGACAAGTTGTGTACACAAAATGGACAAAGGCACAAAACAGCAATGCCGCTGAGGCAAAGGAAAACAGCAAAAGCCAACAGCACAAGAAAAAGTCACAGCGTTTTTTTAACAAAGAATACACAAGAAAGAATCATGATCTCAACAACACGACTCAAACAAGCCTCCGAAAAAAGACCCAAAAATTTCTGGATGAGCCCCCAAATATCTTACGGCCTTTTCCCCAAAATGGTTCACTAGACATGTAACATACAACAGGGACACCAGACCTGGTTCAAGAAAAGGTGTGTTTTATTTAAACTGAAAGCAATAGCAGGGGAGAAAACAAGCAAACAAACCAAAGTCAGAACTAAAAAGGACTGTAGGTACCGGCCAAAAGGAACAAAAGGGGAACTTGGAACAGGGCCAGCCCACATAGGGCCGTAGGACCCCGACCTCATTCCACTAAGTAAGTTAAATTGCTTGAAGAAATTAAACCGAAACAAAATTGAACAAAAACTGAAAACAGGATTACCGGTCACCTACAACCCAAAATAAAATAATAAAGCCTACAAAGTTTTAATACTTCATAGGTAAAGAAACAAACCACCTGCTTAAGAACAAAGAAACATGAACTTAAAACACAACCTGTCTGCTGGCGTTGTTGCGACATTCGCCAGACAATGAGGGTGAGAGAGAAGAGAGAGAGAGAGACACTCCGCTCCTCTCTCCTCCTTATATAGTCTCCTCCCCTACCTGAGCACAAATGAGATTCAAGTGCTCAGCAGGCCAGGGGAGGAGGGACCAGGAGGAGACGGGAGACAAGGAGACAGGAGGAGAACAGCTGCACGTGACAGTGATGCAAAAAGAAAAGATAAATCATATAAGAACTTTTGTAGTCTGGAAGACAAACTTCTATGGCCAAACATTTTTTTTTTATGTTGCTCTGAAATCTGTCCGTTGGGAACTGATTATGCTCCTGCAAAGATCTGTGTCCAGCCAGTCGTTTGGTTGACTCCGATTGGCTGAAGGACTAGCCAATTGTGTTCAAAGATTTTTATTTTATTGTTGTCTGTATGGGTTGAAACACACCCCACAATGAAATCCAAATGTGTTTTTTTCCAGACTGATATTCTTAAAGAATTGAGTCTGGCTACACTAGCCTAAAACGTTTGTGCTTTCATTTTAAAACTTCAACCAGTGCAATGCCAGTAATGAGAGGGAAAAAATCTAGAATGACTCAACTGCTTGAACAGTGCGTTCAGAACATAGACTGTATATAAATATGGACAATGTGTCCCCACTTCCTTGCACTGGCCAATTTGACACTATTATCCCAGGGATACGGGCGGTGTCATTTCGTGACTTTGGAGCCAGAGTCAGTGCAGTACGGTCTGAGAGTGGAGCAACGCAGAGCTGTGTTATCGATGACCCACCTATACTTCCTCCAGATTCACTCACATTATTGTTTGATTAATACTGCGCTCTGCTCTACCTCCACCAGTCACAAAGAAATGTTGGATTACATACAGCAGTGTTTTTCAAACTTTCTTGAGCCAAGGTACATCACAAGGCACACCACCAACCGAAAATGTTAAAAAAATTAAACTCTGTAGCCTACATTAACAATATAAAGTCATTCTTGTCAAATTGTCTTGAATAGGAATCAAATAAAATAAAGAAAAAGGTCTTATATATATCTATATATCTATATATATATCTATATATATATATATATATATATATATATATATATACATATTATGGCATGCCGTTCAGGAAATTAATCTTTGAATATATGGAATGAAACTTTGAATATATGGAATGAAACTTGAATATATGGAATGAATCTTGAATATATTAAATGAATCTTGAATATATGGAGTGAACCTTTGAATATATTTGAAAGTTGACTGACGTCAGACTTCATGGCAGTGCCTGCGGCCATCTTGTGTAACGTGTGGATGCTGCAGCAAAAAGTGACAGAGTGACAATGAGTCAGGCCGCTCGCAATCTCGTTGCGGCAATATTAAAAGATGAGGACATGATAAACACACTGGCGAATGCGTATACGGGCCAAAATCCTCCCGATACCCCTGCCCGATACCCTGCCCGTTCTTCCAAGAAGTTCGCTCCTTTTTGCAGTCCGCTGTGTGAGTAACATGCCCAAAGCTGACAATGTGTCGCCTATCATCAAATACGTTCAATACTAAACTAAATATTCAGCCTGCATTGGTCTATGAATGTGGGTGATTCTTTTTGCATCTAAACAATATATGAAGAGCTTCTCTTTCAGATCACGAAATCCCTGTAGCCGCAGCAGCTTCTCCAGTCCCGGAGAAGAGCCGAGTCAGAGCGCAGTGCCGTTACGCACGGCCATTCACTGTTTTGCCTTCATTAAATCACCTGAAAACTATATCAAGCTAACCATACAGACCTACATACAGACCTACATACAGACCTCTACACACAGCAGAGTGTTCCGTTAATAGCTCTGCCACGGTTCAAAAGGAGCGAACCTTCGTTAGAAGAACGGGCAGGGTATTGGGCAGGGGTATCGGGAAGATTTTGGCCCGTACACGCATTCGCCAGTGTGTTTATCATGTCCTCATTGTTTAATATTGCCGCAACGAGATTGCGAGCGGCCTGACTCATTGTCAGTCTGTCACTTTTTGCTGCAGCATCCACACGCTAAACAAGATGGCCGCAGGCACTGCCATGAAGTTTGACGTCAGTCAACTTTCATTCAATATATTCAAAGGTTCACTCCATATATTCAAAGGTTCATTCCATATATTCAAAGTTCATTCAATATATTCAAGATTCATTCAATATATTCAAGATTCATTCAATATATTCAAAGATTAATTTCCTGAACGGCATGCCATAATATGTATGTATGTATATATATATATATATACATATACACAGAGACAGATATATATACACAGGCACTTGACAATGGCATATTATTTGCAGATAATAATTTGTTTTCAAAAAATGTTTTTTAGACTAATTAGGTGAAATTGGATAATTTCCCACGGCACACCTGACGATCTCTCAGGGCACACTAGTGTGCCGCGGCACAGTGGTTGAAAAACACTGACATACAGTACGTATTTATTTATTTATTTTGTCCAACTCTCACGGCCCCACGGGGCCACTTAACAGAGTAGTTGGCACGGTAACTTGTAGTGATCGTGATATCACATCCTGTTTCTGTAGCGTCAAATAACTAACTAAAATTAAACTTCTCAGAAAAATGGTCACTTGAGTATGCATCAGCATTATATTAACTACATAAAATGTATGTGGAACAAAAACACAATGTATCCTAGTGTTTTACAGTTTTTCTCAGTCGCTTTGGTGCATTTCTCACATCATTATTAACATTTGCACAACAGTTAGTGCATTTCTCAGAACAATTAGTACAAACTGCAAAACCTAGTGGATAACCTGCAAAAGTGCGCCACTTGCTCAAAATGAATAGTTGATTCCTCAAAAGCAAGTATTCATGTCAATGAAACTGTCTGTGTCATCAAAATAATAAGTCCTGACACCATTGTTTATGAACAAGACAGTCAAATGGCTTTGTCATGTTTTCATTATGACATATTTACAGCATATGCTCTTTGCAATTCTACAGCATTGTGCAAAACAAAATACACAGTCACTTATTTAGAACAAACATAAGAAATACCATTATGGTAGAACTGTGCACAAATGTAAACAATATAACAGTACATATTACTGTAAACTAAACATAAATTATTCCTGGACATCCACACGTTCCTGTCTGTCTGGCCACATATTTTCATCTACATCACAGCGGATGTCTTCCCTTGCAAGGCAACGAGGAAAGTATCTCCTTGAGTGGCGAATCCACCCTCCGCAGGACTCCACTGTGATGTCATCACATGCAGCATCCATGGCTGCCAGCAGGGCCATTTGGGCATGTGGACGCCGGTCATAAACCTTCCACCTCCAGGCAGAAAAAAACTCTTCTATTGGATTAAGGAATGGGGAGTGTGGGGTGGTGGTGGTGGTGGTGGGGGGAGGGGGGGTATTCAACCACCATCCTGCCATGTGCTCCAAACCACTCTCTGACCAGATGTGAGTGGTGAAAGCTCACATTATCCCACACGACAACATACTTGCTCAGATGGTCTCCAGTTAGACCTCTCTCATTCTCAGGGGCTATGGTTCTGTAAAGAGTGTCTAGAAAAGTAAGAAGATGTTGTGTGTTGTAAGGACCGAGAAGGGGGATATGGGTGAGGACACCATTTTCCGAGATGGCTGCACACATTGTGACATTCCCCCCTCGTTGGCCTGGAACATCAATCGTTGCTCTCTGTCCAATTCTGTGTCTTCCACGCCTTCTGCCTTTGGCCAGATTGAAACCTGCCTCATCGATGTAAATGAATGTGTGCAGTGGTTCCCTGGGCTCTAGCTCCAGTATACGCTTTATCCCATAAGAGAGGGAGAAAGAAAAAAAAACAAATTGTAAGAACTTTCCCTGTGTAACATAATGCATTTTTGACAACATAGTGTACAGTATGTAGCCTACTGTGAATATACAGAACTGTTAAGTGTACTGCATGGAACTACACAAAGTAAAACAGTTTACAGTGCTGAACATTAGAGTATGCATAGAACGCACACTCAAGCTTTACCTGTACATACTGGTGACGGGTCTCCTTCACTCTTTCACTGTTCCTTTCAAATGGCACTTTGTAAAGTTATTTCATGCGCATTTCATTCCTCCTGAGCACTCGGTCAATTGTTGCGATTGAAACAGATTCAATATTGCCAAAGATATTATCATCATCTATAACAGCGCTTTGAATCTCTCTCAATCTTATTGCATTGTTTGCAATCACCATTGCACAAATGGCTTCCTCTTGTTGTGGAGTAAAAACAGGCCCCCTTCCACCTCTGCGAGGTTGTCTTGCAGTCCTATGTGTTGCAGAGTAAAATTATAGCAATGTACAGTAAATATGAGATATAACAAGGTATTGGATTACTGTCCAATACTATACATACCTGTTCTCCCTACGAAATGTTTGAATGATGGAATTCACAGTGGTTCTCCCTACATTTGGTTGCACTCGTCCACCAGCCTCAGCCATAGTGAGGCCGTGATTCACAACATGGTCCACAAGTGTAGCCCTAATTTCATCAGGAATTTGCCTATGTACTTCACCTCTTCTTCCTCTGCCCCTGTTTTGTTCCCTCTCCCTTCCTCCGCGGATTCTCACCCCTCCTCCACGACGCTGACGTTCCATTTTTGTGTCACAGAATTGTAGAAATGGTACACACTATGTCCTGCTTGGTTCATATAATGCTTGCCAAGTGAGGGTTCATGGGATTCAGCTCTGAGTGACTGTGGACAAGTGGCTTGTCATTGGTTACAACTAATGCTTCACACACCTCCTCATGAGTGAAAGCTGAAGTTCACCTGAGCGCAATTGTTCAATTTAGGAGACATTTTCAGGAAAGTGTTTCAGGACAGATTTTGACAACTAGTTCAACAATTTTGTATGTAATGACTCAAGGAATGAAATGAGGACTATTAGTTTTATAGGGAATGACTATTCAGCATTCATAAGTACGTTTCATTTTGACTGACATGACATAAGCAAATGATAATGTTATAAAACAGCAGAGAATTGTATGAAAGTAACTGATACATGTCCAAAAGCATTTGCAATTTGTTCAAAGGAATGAGAAACTGCTACGATGATGTGCACAAATGACTAAATGTTGTGGAGGTTGAACTAATAGTTGTGAGAACTTTCATTCTGATCTGAGAAAAGCACCAAAGCGACTGAGAAAAACTGTAATTTGGCCCAAGTCCCATCCACTAACATGGATCGGATGGAGCTTATGACCTATACTGCAGTCAGTCACTAGGGGGAGCTCTACTAGCTTTGGTTTCACTTTTTAGATTTTAGATTTTTATTTTTGCACAGTTTAAAAGAAAAAAAATACAAGATTGACAAAGTATAAAAAAAGTAACACAGTGCAGGAAGAAGCAGAAAGCCTAATGGGCTTATTTGAAGCCTCTACCTAAGTAATGTTAAAATTTTACAATATTTAAAAGAGAACACAAAATTTACATACAAAAAAACAAACAAACAAACAAACAAACAAACATTTAACATAAAAACAAAAAATGTGAGTGTGTAATGTGTGCAATGTGTATGTATGTGTGTGTCTCCATGAGGGAAATATTGGTTTATACCCCTAAATTATTGATTCCTTGAGCATAAGTGAGTCAAAGATAAAACACAGAGACATGAACAACAACATATGAAGAAAAGCAAATTACAAAACGACCGTTAAATAATCTAAGTGTCTTTTGTAGAGTTTTATAGAGGAACAGTTTTTTGCCAAATGGGAAAAGTCATTCCACAATTTAGTACCCCTAAATCTTATTGAAAATTGACCTCTGCAAGTAAGTAATTTAGGAAGATGAAGATCTGACGATTGACGAGTTGAGTAGGAATGGACCTGTGAATTTGATTTAAAATATGTCTTGAAATGCTCAGGAATACTCCCTTCACTTGAATGTATGTTATACATAAAGACACATATTTCAAAAATATTGATGTTAAAAATAGTAAGAATTTGTAGTTTTTGAAATAAAGGAGCAGATGGAGTGTGTGACTCAGTTCGAGTTGCAATTCTAACAAAACGTTTCTGGAGGACCAAGATTTTGTTGAGCGTACTAGGAAAAGTACTTGCCCAAACTATATTACAATATGAAAGATAGGGATAAATTAAACTGTAATATAGAGTATGGAGACAGTTTGTGGTGACAAACTGACTGACCCTTCTAATTATACCAATAGATTTATTTATTTTTCTGCTAACCCAGTCAGTTTGTTCTTTCCAACTCAAACTCTCATCAACAGTAATTCCCAGGAATCTTGTAGATGACACTTGAGGCATCTCAACAGACTCAATTGAAATTTTAGATAAATCCTTAGAATATGATTTTTTGCCACTAAAAATGATAAAGTTAGATTTTTTTATATTCAAAGATAATTTATTTAATCTGAACCAGGTAGCGTAGGCAGTTAAACCAACATTTGCATCCTTAATCAATGAACTGAAATTTGAATGAGAAAGAACTAGAGTTGTGTCATCTGCAAACATTATTGGAGAAAGGATATTAGAGGCATTAGACAAATCATTAATGTATATGAGAAATAATAATGGTCCCAGAATGGATCCCTGCGGAACCCCACAGAGTAGTCTAGCTTTGTTAGAATAGCAACCCTTGACACAAACATACTGTCTTCTGTTGGAAACATAATTTTTTAACCATTTGTGTGTGGTATCATGAAAACCATATTTATACATCTTTTCAAGTAAAATATGATGATTAACTGTATCAAAAGCTTTTGAAAAGTCAAGAAAAATACTACAAGTAAATTCATTATTTTCAAGTGCAGAAGTAACTTTGTCAATCAGGTGAAGCAGAGCCATGTAAGTGGAGTGTTTTTTCCGGAAACCATATTGGTGTTTGTAAAGAATTGAATTAGAATCTAAATGAGAAAGAATCCTTTTATAAATAATTTTTTCTAATATTTTTGAAAAACATGGCAAAATAGATATGGGTCTATAGTTATTAAAACAACATGGATCATCAGCTTTAAACAGAGGAATCACTTTGGCAACTTTTAAATCTTCTGGTACAACGCCTGTTTTCAAAGACAGAGAAAATATGTGAGCAAGTGGCTGCAGTACTGACTGTTTCACCTGTTTAACAAGGAATGCAGTAATATAGTCATGACCGGCTGAAGATGTTTTTAGCTCATCAATTATGTCACTTATTTCTTGAATATCAGGGGACTCGAAAGAAGAAATAATAGGATAATATCTATGGATAAAGTCCAGTGGATTACCATGACATACAGATATTTTGTTAGCTAATTCATAACCAATATTAACAAAAAAATCATAAAATTTTTCCGCTATATCGAATGGATTTTTAAGAGAATGTTCACCATCCAAAAAGACAGCAGGTAGCTCTGGGGTAATTTTTTCTCTTTGCAACAGCTGATTTATCACTTTCCATGTGGTTTTAATATCGTTTGAACATCTATTAAATTTTTCGCTGAAATATTTCTTTTTTGTAGATCTGATGGAATGAATATATTTATTTCTATAGGATTTATAAACCCAATGGCTAAGAGGAGTGGGATTTGAGAGATATTTTCTGTACAGTTTATTCTTTTTCCTCAACAGCTTCAACAAATCAGCTGTAAACCATGGCTTATTGGAGTCTTGACTGTATTCCCTGGTAGAACTTCCAATTGGGAAACATTCATCAAAGCTAGAGCTAATAACTTTCATAAAATATTGATAAGCAAATTCAGCATTATTTTCCTCATATAGGTCATCCCATGAAATACTGGTAAGCTTGTTTTTAAATTTTGAAATATTAGACTTGCTCATAATTCTTTTGTGCATTGTTTTCTTGGTATGTTTAACTCTATTAAAACTCTTGATTAAAGAGTACTGGAAAATAGGAAAATTATCTGACAAATCTAAATACAAGACCCCAGATTTCATTCCTTCACTCAAAGAGTTAGTTAAAATGTTATCGATCAAGGTTGCTGAATTTTCTTTAACTCGTGTAGATTTATGAATAAGAGGGAAAAAGTAACTAGAATAAAGAATATTAAGGAAGTCCCCAGTAAGGGTATCTGATTTATATTTAAAAAGATTTATATTAAAATCTCCTAAAATGTAGCAAAGTTTATCCTCATTGTTTATCAGATCAAGAGAATTTGACAAACTTTCATTGAAATCTTTGATGATAGAGTCAGGCGGTCAGACTTTATACAGTCCATCTTTCAAATCAATCAAATCAAATCAAATTTTATTTGTATGGCACTTTTCATACTAAAAGCAATACAAAGTGCCTCACAGAGGCTAAAATCAGCAAAGACAAAACACAGGCTAAAAACACTAAGGACAAAACCCAACCCTCCCACCCCCGTAAAAACACAGAGATACACAGAGACACACACCCACCCACACACACACACACCCCCCCCCCCCCCCCCCCCCCCCCCCCCCACTGTACACTCACTGTACACATTAGAGAGAGACATGGCTGGCACTGAGACCTGGAGCAAGGAAAAAGCCACCTTTGGGGGCCGACCGCATCGAGAGGGCCTCCAGCCCACGACTATAGGCAGTTTATACTTTATACTGTTTGTGTGTGGCCAAATGGAGGGAAAAGGGAAAGTTGCCCAGCAACACCACCTGGGGAATTGCCAACCAGGAAGTTCACTCTAACACTCTAAGGTCACACAGATTCGTTACACCAATATATAGAGAAGATGCCAAAAATCACAGCCTGAGTGTCAAAATAACAAACCACGGTTAATTGCGGTAGAAAATAAATAAATGGCAGGAACAGGGTTAAGACTTAGGCCAAACCAAAGAAAACCACTACAAACCAAACCACCCCGTGCCATGCTAAATTAAGGGAAGTGAGAGGGAAACCACCACTGGTCAGCGACGGACTGGTAATCTGTGCGTTCTGTCAAACTCCAGAACGGCCGTCCAGTTCACGGCCGATTTATTTTTTTTTCGGTCGACTGGCCCTGTCAGTGTAATAGCAGTGTAACACAACGGCCTACCAGCAGATGGCGCTGTAGCGAACATTTGTCAATCAATCACACCGGTAGGCCTGTAATCTGTCAAAAGGACAACAAAGAAGACACTAATATTTCCCCAGAGTTTGGGATTGACTTTGGTTTTCCACTCTAGCCTACCGCTCGGGAAATGGCAGGCAGAAAACGTAAGGAAAAGGGTGGATGGCAGAAATTAAAAGAAAAGAAAACAAAGCTGTTAGAAAATGATGCCTCAAAATGCAGGAAGCTCACAGAGCTTTTCGACCGCGGTGGTGGGGCTAGTGCCGCGGCCGCCAGCAGCATACTGTCCTCAATACATTCAAACAGTTCTTAAATAAACACTGAAAACAACTGTATGTGTGGGTTTTTAATTATTTTAAAACCATATACTAGAATTCTCTTGGCGCACCCCGGTCGGTGGGTGGGCCTATTTGGGGGAAAAAGTCCAGGGCCTTTTTTTGGTCCCAGTCCGTCCCTGCCACTGGTTAAGTCTGCAGCACCAATGCACCAGCTCCTGTCCTGGGAAAGAAAGAAACAAAATTACAATAGCGCTTGTAGTGGGACACTGAGGCAGATAGGTTGTACACTTAAGACAGGAGGCCTATACCACACAATGTATCAGCACTCCCACTTCTCTCGTACATCTCGTGTTAAAAAGAGGAACTGAATACGTGGCCGTGCAACAACATTTTTTGTAAACATACAGCACACATATTGTAGTTTGTTTCTGGAAGGTGAAGAAATAAATCAATGTTTAACTTTACACAGAGTTTTGCATACAGTACCACTTAAAGGCTTTTGGGGCCTTCAGAATTTTCTACATTCCTGCATAAAAATGACTCAAAATATCAACAGATTTCTGAATTCTACCAGTGAATTATGAAAGAAAATGTCAGGACACTGAAAACAAGAACACAACTCTGGTTAAGAAGAACATGACCTTTCCTGACCTTTATCCAATAGAAATGTTGTAGAAGGACCTGAAGTGAGCCGTTCATGTGAGGAAACCCACCTACATCTCAACACTGAAGTGGTTCTGTACTGAGGAAAGAGCTGAAATTCCTCTACGCTGCTGTAGGAAGACAACTGTTATTGGAAACATTTAGTTGAAATTATTGATACGCGGGGGGGCGGGCGTCACAGCAGATACTAAAAACAAGGGTTCTTACTTACTTGCAACTTCCACATATGTACGAATGACTGATTTCTTAAATAAACAAAGGCACATGTCTGAAGTGAGTAATTTTAAGTAAGTTTAAATATTTTAGTTTCATTTGTTTGACTGAGCTCCCTTTGTCTGCTTTGTGTGTGACTTGTGTGAACATATGCATAAATGTTCTGTTGCACATCGTGTGAAGTCTTTTAGCACCTACCCTAGCCCTGCTTGGTGTTTGTGTGGTTGTTTTTTTGGTATTCATATTTTCAATGACACCCACAGTGACCAAACTTCTTCATTTACAACGGTGACTAGTCCATTTCTGTCCACGAATATTTGCATGTTGCACTTTGTTTTTTGGCAATGATAATAGACATATATAGTAAAAGAGCAGTTTGCATTACTTTGACTGGATGGTGCTGCTAACTTTGATGATGAGTTGTGCTCTTTAAAAAGCAAGCGACAATACCGTACTTCTATCAGACCTAAACTTCAGATAGCTCCAATCTCCTCCAGACTAACTCTGCAACATTTGCCAAGACTGGTTGATCTGATCAGGTAAGGGAAACCTTTACAGAGCAAACAAATATGAACTGTTTTATCAACGTATAAGAATCTGGGATTTATTCTTTTGATGACTTCACTGACCTTTCTGCTGACATCAAGTTAAAGCCTGTTAAACATTTTTAAAAGTAAAAGTCATTTAACTTAACATATTTCAAGATCACATGTGCTTCAGCATAAAATCTCCACTTGGCAGAATTTGCACTTTTTACACAATTCTCTTGGATTGCTGCCGTAGTATTTTATTTTATTTTTTAAATTCTATATCTGCTAGTCTGTCATATTACCAGTTCTTTTTGGAAATGTTGTATGATCTCAGTCATTCACTACTTTCCAGTAGTTATTCTGACCTTTTTGACAAAAGTAAATATCCTTAAAAATAAGAAAAAAGGCCACACTAAACACAATGATCTGCAACTAGTCAAAGCACAAAGTCTGTGTATAAAATGCTGTCGTATTCAAAACTTCAAGTGATAATGTAGATTTACCTGGGACTTTTATCATGTTCAGTATATTTGATGTTGTTTGTGAATTTGTTAACTCTTGACACTTTTCTCTTTCTCTAGACAGGATGAAGGTTGTTCTACTGATGGCTGTTGTGTGCACTCTGGCCCTCGTTTGTGGGTGTCAGGGAGTGGTCCGCTGCCCGAGACAACCCAACCGAAGTCCGTGTCAGCAGAGACCTCCCGATGAATTGTATAACATGTTTGTTTGTAGACACATCCTTCAGTCCAATCCAAACAATGATGCAGAATGGGAAGCGTAAGTTAAAGGGTTAAAGTCATTGGTTCTCACTGATTTGCAAATTATTTTTTTTCATGACACCACAGTTTTATTTGTTGTTAAAAGGGATAAGCCAGAGGCACACAGTCAGATAATACTTTACATTTGCATGTGATTACATCATAGATAGAGTCTGGTCCTTCCAGTCATTACACACACTTTCTGTACATTCATGAGGTTTTTATGAATTCTACAATTCAGTGAATATTCTGAGAGATGTATAATTTGCATATTCTGTAGAAGTTAGTTGTCTTCAGGCATGTTTCCTGAGGTTTACTTTGCTCTGACGTCATTTTACTTCTTATTCATGCATTACTGTTTAATTTTCAGTAACTTTGAACATAGATCTCATTCTTCAGGTACTTGAAAACCCACAAACTCTGCAACAGAAAAGTCCGTGTCCAGTCCTTCATGGAAGATGAGGCAAGAGTCAAGCAGATCTGTAATGGTTCTGGAAAGCGCCTAGATGGCACCAACTTATGTATGAGTACGTCAAACATGACGGTGTATGACGTCACAGTTCACCTCAGAGCTGACCAGTCTTGCAGAGTTCAAAGTGTGACAAGAACTGAAAAACCTGTCATTGTGGCTTGTGACAAACTTGATAATCGTTGCCTTCCTGTTCACTTTCAAAGATACAGTACCCGAGACCCAGGAACTGAAACCTGCGGGAGGCCTTAAGGGCCCTGCCATCTAAAACCTCTGTCAAGCTTACGTGGTAATATTGACAAAGCAATATTGATTCAGATTCAGATTCAGAGAACTTTACTTGACGTGTGCTTTTGCTCTTACGCTACATTCCATGAACTGTTACATCTTTCAACCTGGTCCCACAACATTTATTGACATGAGCAAGATCTAATCAACATGCCATGGATTAAAGGGAACTTTATATTTCATCCAATATCATGAAACATTTATTTTTTTCCCTAGGATACCTTATTTTATGTCACACATTTAATTCTGTGACTGAGATGTACATTTTTAGCTTTAGCTTTACAGCCTCGATAAATAATGTATGGTAGCTGTGGTGTTGTAACTGAACGTTTATACTGTATCCATATATGTTCTGATTGCTGAATAAATGCTTTAAACCTGCATTATATCATATTCCTCATGCTAACAATAAATCAGCTGTGGAAAAACTAAACTGAATGTTGGTTTCTTTCAGTTTTTCGTGTCTTCTACGTTTGTGTTCTAACGAGAAAATCAGGAAACTTGCTAATGAGCACTGTGCAACATCTACTTGTTTAGGGCAAGAAACAACTTCTGGGCTGCATTTCTTTAAATGGCATCTTGAGTGAGTCAAAAGTGAGTCAGTCTCCATAGGCCATGACAAGATGTCTAGCTTTACAGCAGAAATAAACATGTTTATAGCCATAGCATGGTTCGTTCATAACAACAATATGGGGTACACTTTTATATAACTCACCAGTTTCAGTTACATCAGGGGTGTCCACACATTTTTGGCTTGAGAGCTAGGTTTACAATGACCAAGTCTAAGTGATCTACGTACATAATATACATATACACTATACAATATATATATATATACTGAGATCTCTGTCACAGCTTTAGGTCTGTATGTGTTACTTCAGTGATTTTAAGGTAACATGTTCATGTGGACTCCAGCTTCCTCCCACCATCCAAAGACATGCTCATTAGGTTCATTGGTGAGTGTGAATGGTTGTCTGTCTCTGTGTTAGCGCTGTGATAGACTGGTGAATAACCGGGTATAGAAGATGAATGAATAAATGTTCATGTGGGTTACAGCCATAGACTGTATATAAATATGGACAAGGTGTCCCCACTCCCTTGTATTGGCCAAACTGACGCTATTTTCCAGGGGATGCAGGCGATGCCATCTTGCGACTTTGGAGCCAGACTCTGCACAGTACAGTCCAAGAGTGGAGCCAAGCGGAGCCGTGATATCAATGACCCACCCACACTTCCACTAGACTCAACAAGGCTCAACAACAGAGAGGTATTGCCATACACAAATTAAACATTTAATGAAAATCTCAAGGCGTCAAGATTATAATGCTCAACATAGAGGTAGAGTACACCACTGAGCTTTAGTAGAAGAGATATCCTCGAGCAGGGTCGATGTCAGCTGACTGAGCCAAGTAACCGCACTCAGAGCTGGCTCTAGGAATCGGCAATATAAACTGGTGGTACTTTCCTCGTGCTTTATCTTTAAAGTTTGCCATAAGATGTTTTCCATTAACATTTTGGGGAGGTGCAAACCATAATTTCGCTTAGGGCATCAAAATCGTTAGAGCTGCCTCTAACTGCGACTGTGACTATTGCAAAGAGCTTTAATGTATAAACAGATAAAACACCTTACTGAGAATTGTGGAGACAACATATTTATTGAGAAGATTATGTGAGTACAAAAAAAAGGAACAGACTTTATCCTTTTAGGAGAATGATTGTCCACAAAACATTTGCAACACAGAGATGATTCAAAAAACCTGATACGCCAACACGCAATAAAAGCAAAATATATTCAGTTAAAAAAGAGCTGATGACCGATTATATGATGTAATGAAATACAAAACGAAATCAATCACAACCGTGGACAAAAAGAGTAAAGCAGAATTGCAGTTCCACTACAAAAATAAGGCTCCCTGAGTGCAACAAAAGCAGAGACACAACAGATCTTCAATTTGATCTGACCAAAAATGAGAATAAGTGCTGAAGCTCAGATCCTAAAACATCATAATTTCATAATTACACTTCAAATTCAAGTTGAACAAGAACTCTGTTGCCAGATACAGTGGCTACTTTTTTGCTGTCATTTAATTAAAAGAAATGTTGTTGCATCCTTTCCTCGCCTTAAACTTTTACAGTGACTCTGTGGGTAGGAATGCTGTGTACTGTGACAGGCCACTGTCATGTAATATAGGTGTTAATGTATTGATGCTCACATTTGAGTGACCAGATATCCACTGAAAGTTGTGCTGGTACCAGATGCCCAAACATGTGTATTTGCACCCATGCGGACATACACCTGGTCTCCTTTATTCAGCTGAAGGAAAACTGCATTTCCTCCATTATCAGCTCCGTCCCCATCTGACTTGTGATCCGTGGTCACTGCCATCACTTGGTTGTTCTTGTAGAGACGCAGCGCTGATGGACGGTTTCCTCCAGCATGATAGAAGAAGGAGAAGTAATAAACACCTGCAACAGGTGCTGTGAAGACACCTGCGGAAATAACAGGGTGTTGGGGACATTTGTTATTACAAGAAGGAACTCGTGTTTCAAATCAACAATATCCTAGAGTACTATACTTGATAGTCTTATTACCAAACAATAATGTTGGAATACATCAGGGTAATGCTGATCACTTTCTGTGTCTTATTTAATTTATAGAACACAAACATAGAGCAGATTGTAAATCTTACCTGTGATCTGACTGTAGGCATTACCAATGTTCATAATCACGCTTCTGTAGATTAAAGTTGTATCTGTGTTGAAGGGCCCCATTGTTGTATTTCCTGCTCCTACTCCTGCACTGAATATTACCTTGTTTCTTTCTGTGTAAAACAAATCAGTCTCATCACAAATTTGTATCAACACATTTTCAGAGTCTGCATGTTTAAAAAGGCCATGTGGATTCTGACTCTTCATGCTACCTCTGGCTTTTGCTGCTTATTTTGGAGGACCTGTAATGTTTTGGTCCAGTAATTTCATCAATAAAAATGTCACTTTAATTTATCTTTACCTTTGTTTTGCAGCTCCAGTGTCTGATTTTCAGTCTCCTTCAGTCTGGTTTCAGTGTCTGCCAGCCTGATTTCCATGAATCTGAGCTTTTCACTCATGGCACCAAACTCTCTAAAAAGACTGCAGAAGTCATGACATGACCGTGTGTCAGTAGCATTACCTTCATCCTGGGCCAAACTCAAGCCACAGAACACCATAAGACACAATGAAATAGCAAAATTCATCTTCCCAGTTCACTCTCTCAGAACTCTGACTGACACTGTCCCTCCGGTTGTTCTTATTATATGTTGTTTAATGGTCATCTGTTAAATTTTAACACCAGGTTGTTTTTAATATCTTATCTGTAAACTAGTAATTATCGTCCTTGTCCAATTCAGTGGAACATCAATGAGGAAATACAAACAAACAAAGTTGTTAATGTGTGACTAAAAGACTGAAGATGTCTCTAATCCAATTTGTCATCATGCCAAGGCCATCCAAGCCCTCAGGTGTGGCTTTCAGAAAGTGGAGAAAAGAGGAGGTGGAAAAGTGGCCCGATGTAGACTTGTGTCATCTTTTCTTTAAGAACATTAAAAATACTGTTTGACTTAAGATAAGATAAAATAGGACTTTATTTATCCCTGTGGGGAAATTAGGGTGCTACAGCAGCAGGGAACATACAGTGCAAAATACAAAAGGATACAAAAAATAGAAATATGGTAGACACAAGAAACTAGTAAATATGTTACCGTACAAAAATATTTACATATTGCATCAAGTTTTCAGTAGCTAAACCAACTAATGTAAATAGAGACTTGAGGTGGTAAGGAGTCTAAATATACATATTGACATTCATGAATATCATGAATAAAACAAACTCCAATGGGAGTTGCACCAAGTATTGCACAAAAAAGACACGAGGTAATGACAGGGATAAATTGGTATTTACTGTGCTCTTGCATGTCCAGAAAAGAAATTCAGCAGCAGCAGTGCTAAGAAGTGCTGATGTTAAAGAGTCTGACTGCTGAGGGGACAAAAGACCTCCGGTAGCGTTCCTTCTTGTACTGTGGGTGCAGCAGTCTTTGGCTGAAGGAGCTTCCTAAAGTCCCAACTGTCTCATACAGGGGTGAGAGGGGTTGTTCCTGATGTTTGACAGTTTAGCCAACATCCTCCTCTCCCCCACCTGCTCCACTGATTCCAGAGGACTGCCCAGGATGGAGCTGGCCCTCTTGATCCGTTTGTCCAGTCTCTTTTTGTCCCTCTCTGTGACTCTGCCACACCAGCAGACCACAGCGTAGAAGGTTACTGATGCAACCACGGTGTCATAAAAAGTCCAGAGATGTGTCCTACACACTCCAAAGGACCTCAGTCTCCTCAGCAGGTGGAGGTGACTTTGTCCCTTCCTGTATAGGACATTCGTGTTGTCCAGCCAGTCCAGTTTATTGTTCAGGTGGACACCCAGGTATCTGTAGCCATCCACAATGTCGATGTCCAATCCCTGGATGTTCACCGGTGCGGTGAAGTTAATCACATCTCCTTTGTCTTGGTGGCACTGATGTGAAGGTGACTGCGTTCACACCGGTGAAGTCCTCGACCTCCTTCCTGTATTCCAGGTTGTTCCCGTCTGTTACCCGTCCAACGATGGCTCTATCGTCCTAGAACTTCTGGATGTGGCTGCTGTCTGTGTTGTAATGGAACTCTGAAGTGCAGATGGAGAAGAGGAATGGAGAGAGTGCTGTCCCTTGTGGAGCTCCTGTACTGCAAAGCACCTCATCAAACACACAGCCAATGAAGCCTCACATACTGAGGTCTGTTGCTGAGATAGTCAATGGTCCATGCAGTCACCTGGCTGTTTACACCTGCTCCCTCTAGCTTCCCCTTGAGCAGCGAGGGTTGTATTGTGTTAAAGGCACTGGAGAAGTCAAAAAACATGACTCTCACAGTACCTCTGGGCTCCTCAAGATGCAAGAAGGATCTGTGCAGCAAGTAGACGACAGCGTCATCCACCCCAATGCTTGGTTTGTAGGCAAACTGCAGTGGATCCAGCTTTGGGCTCACCAGGGGTTAGAGGTGGTTCAGAATCAGCCTCTCCATGGTCTTCATCAGGTGAGATGTTAAAGCCACAGGTTTAAAGTGGTTTCCCTGGGGTGTGTGATCTTTGGTACTGGAATCACACAGGATGTCTTCCACAGCACAGGAACTTTCTCCAGACTAAGGCTCAGGCTGAAGATGTACATGACCACCTGATTGAGCTGATCCGCACACTTCCTGAGCAGTCTGGAGCAGATGCCGCCTGGACCTGTACCTTTCCTTGCCTTGATCTTCCCAGTTCTATTCTCATCTGATGCTTTGTTATGCAGAGGCTGGGGGTTGGAGAGGTGTCAGCGGGCAGAGTAGGGACGTGTGAGGGTGGAGAAGTTGTGGGTGCTGTGGGGGAGTTGGTAGCCAGAGAGGATGTGCAGACTGATGGTTCACATGGGAAGGAGTTGGGGTGGGCGAGGGAGTGGATCCTGAGTCAAATCTGTTGAAGAACAGACTAAGTTCATTTGCCCACCCCCTGTCTCCAGGTTTGGGGCCATTCCCACTGACACTGTTGGATCCTGAAATTGTCTTCAGCCCTCTCCAGACCTCCCCGGTGTTTTCTTTCAGAAGCTGGTCTTCCAGTTTTCTCCTATGGATGTCCTTTCCTTCTTTTATTTTCTTTTTGACTTCATCCTTTTCACTTGTGAGTTCTTCTGGCAAAGCGGGAGGAGAAAAGACAACTGACGGAGTCTGTGGTGAAATGCTGATCTGATTCCGAACCTGCACCTGTGACTGTTGGAGGATAGACGGGACAGGAACATTGACTCAGGTAGCATACGTTTTATTTTGCTCGCTGACGAGCCATTACGTTTTGGGCCACACCGACCACAAGCATCGCATCAGGCCTGCTACGGTACATTTTAGTTTTAGAATAATAGTAGTTGCCGGCTATAGCAGACAATGCATTAAGGTGTGTGTGGGCCCACCAATTAAGTTTAAGTGACATTGAGGTTGGTAAACTGAACTTTTCTGAGTTAAAGCAGTTGGAGGGTAAAAGTGTTTGTACTGATGTTTATGCATTTATATGTGGTACAGTAATGAGAGTATTTAAAAAGAGGGATAAATCATTTACAGTATTTTCCTAAAAGAAAAGGGACATTTTATTTTTTGAAGGTTTAAAAAGATCATTTATATTTTTATTGCATTTTCTGACTTTGTTACAAATAATCAGTTCATTAAGTAAATAATTGAGAACTATTTTTCTAAAATCCTGTGTTGTGTTATTTAATTACTTGCCTGGAAAAGGGGGAAGTAGTTTATTTAAAGAGATACATATACAGACATTTTGGTTTAAAATCCTCATTAAAACTATAACTTAAGAAAGGTGATTACATAGGTTGGTTAAAAACATTTCATATATGTACTTTAAAAAAGAAACCCAAGAATATATTTAAAACTGAGTTAATCAAGGTTAAAACATTAGTTAAAAGAACCCAAAAGCCCTGCCCTCATCAATATGACTGCTGAGGGGAGCGCTACATGTCACTTCATGATACCACAGATGGTGAAGTCCAGACTGACTTTAATATGTTTAGTATCTGTAAACTAGTAATTATTGTCCATTTCAGTGGAACAGCAATCAGGAAATACAAATGATTCATTTGAATCAGTTTTATCAGTTCTTCAAGGCCATTCATAACCCCGCCCCTCCTTATCTCTCGGATCTCCTCCATATTGTCACCCCCTCCCGCTCCCTCAGATCCTCCTCCTCTATCCACCTCTCTGTGCCCTCAGCCTGCCTCAGTACCATGAGCAACTGAAGGCTCTGCTCCCCAACTCTAAACTCCATAACATTGACTCTTTCCCTCTTTTCAAATCCAGACTCAAAACACACCTGTTCCAGAAAGCTTACTCACCATGATTGCATTATAATGTGTGACTGAAGTTATTTTTGAATGTGTTCTTTGCATTTCAGTTGTTTCTTCTGCAACAATATAGTGTACTGCTGCTGATTGTGGAGCTCGTATTCACAGCACAATTGATTTTTATTTTGTATTTACATTGATTGCGACTTTATTGACTGTAGACGTCATTCTCCTGACAGCCTTCATCTTTACTGTAGCCCTTACCCACGGGGACAAAGTGCCCGACAACACATCCTTCTTGAGGACTGTGATAGAAATTCTAGACAGGCATGGAGCAGGTAAGAAAAATCCAAACAACGTTTTAAAGGCCTGCAGATGGTGCAAAAGCTAGGTATTACTCACTATGTACTAAGCAGCTATTTGAGAAGCAACAACCTCTGGTGCAGGACTAACATACAGTCCTTCATGGAGTACAGAGACCAAGTCGATCAGATCTGCAGCAGTGCTGGCCGACGCCTTTCGACAGGTCAGGGCGAAGGCAACTTGTGTATGAGCCAGAGCGACATTATGTGCAATATGAGGTCACATTCAGGAATGGCTGTGAAATTCAAGTGAACCGAAGAAACAGCCCTGTAATCGTTGCATGCGACGTTGTTAACAATGTCTGCCTCCCTTAAGTCACTTAAGTTCAACACTCAGGCAGATTATTTTCTAAAGTTTACACAAAGCTCAAGCTTATAATATATACACATACTATGTGTTACACTGACACATTGTATTTTCATTACATTTCATGAAAAAATCATATTATGAAAAATCAAATACATAATGCCAATTAATAGCTCCTCTCCCATAACCTTGTGTTGTGTGAAATTCAGAAAATAAAAACTTTAGCAGCAAATGACTGATTGATAGTAGTAAACAGTGTATATAAAAAAATCAGTCCAGCCCCTTTAAAACAGCAGGCTCTTTTCTAAAATTAAACCTAAAATTTGGTCTTTTTCCTAAAACAGTTCACTAGACACATAACATACATCAGGAACACCAGACCACAATTGGAGGTTCAAGAAAAGGTGTATTTTATTTAAATTGAAAGCAAGAGCAGGGGAGAAAAACAAGCAAACAAACCAAACACAAAGAACTAAAAAGGACTGTAGGTACCGACCAAAAGGAACAAAAGAGGAACTTGGAACAGGGCCAGCCCACATAGGGCCGTAGGACCCTGACCTCATTCCACTGAGTAAGTAACAGGACTACCGGTCACCTACAACACAAACTAAAATAATTAAGCCTACAAAGTTTTAATGCTTCATAGGAAAAGGGAAGAACAGCCGCACGTAACATCCCCACCCTTAAGATGTTGTTTATGTGGATCTAAAGTAAACAGGGAGAGAAAAAAAAATATATAATCAACATTACAACTTAATTAACACGTTATCTGCACCACAAACATGTCATATCAGAATGTTAAAGGATTATATGACGAGGGCCCAGCACATTGTTTGATTTCTAATGAGGTAAATAAACACCAGTGGATTGTGATCTGAACAACAACAGGTTGAACAGCAGAGCTGACATTGACCTTGAAGTGTTTTAAAGCCAAAACAAGCGCGAGTGTCTCTTTTTCAATTGTGGAGTAAACTCGCTGATGACGATTGAATTTTTTTGAAAAGTAGGACACTGGGTGCTCGATCCCATCAGCACCATCCTGAAGAAGGACAGCACCTGCACCTGAATCACTGGCATCTACAGCAAGTTTGAAGGGATGGTCAAACAGTGGCTCAGCCAACACTGGAGCATTTGTCTACACTGCTTTAATTCCTTCAAATGCCTGTTGACAGGTGTCCGTCCAACGGAACTGGACCTTGGGACTGAGCAGGTCAGTGAGCGGAGCCACCACAGCAGAGAAGTTTCTACAGAAACTCCTATAATACCCTGCCATAACCAAAAAGCAGTGCAGCTCACGTTGAGTAGATGGAGCAGGGAATGACACGATTTGATTTTACCAAGCACAGACTTGACTGGCCCACAACCAACAACGTTACCCAAATAGGTCACTGTGGCTTGGCCGAACTCACACTTAGCCAGATTTAGTGTGAGACTTGCATCTCTCAGCTGTGTGAAAACCGCCTCATGTTGAGCAATGTGATCATCCCAGGACCCTGAATGTACCACGATGTCATCAAGGTACGCCTCACAACCAGATAAGCCTGCTAGGACCGTATTGACTACACTAGGCACTGAAAGGTAGCAGGAGCATTGCGCACCCCGAACGGCATAACCGTGTACTGCAGGAAAGTATCATGTGTCACGAACGCTGACATTTCTTTTGCACGGTGTGTCAACAGTACTTGCCAGTATCCCTTTAAGAGATCAAGCTTTGAGACATGGGTCACAATGCTGAAGTGATCAACACAATCATCGACACGAGGCAGAGGAAAACAATCTGGCTTAGTGACGCCATTAACTTTACGATAATTCGTACAAAAACGATCAGAACCATCAGCCTTAACAGAAAGGAGACATGGTGAGCTCCATGCTCCATGCATGCGCAATTCCATTTTCCAACATGTAATCAACTTGTTGTTGTAAACAAGCACGTTTGTCAGGATTTACTCTGTATGCATGTTGTTTGATAGGAGACGCAGTCCCTGTTTGGTGTAAAGGTGTAATAAAGAAGAGACAGAGTCATTAGCTTCACTGCTACTTTAGTACCAACGGTAAGTGAGTCACAAAACAACATGACAAAGTAGTCTGGGAAACTGCATGGCTTTACGTCAAGTGCACTACCGCTGAATAACCAATAGGTGGTGCTATAATACCATCCATGACATCTCCCCTTTCTTTCAGTAAACCAAACTCTTATGTACTAAAACCTTAACCAACTACATAGTTCTGCCAACAATGTGAACTTAATCTAAATCTGCTCTTTCAGTAAATCACATTTATGAAACGACTCCTCAGTGGTACCAAACAGTCCTCCCATGTCCCATTTTTTTTTTTTAACACAAAAGGAGTGTTTAAACCCACACTGTAGAATTTAGTCCTTATGAACTTAAAGGTTCAGTCTGTCTGGAGGCCGTAACCATCAGCCTGAAATCTCTGGTGGGCCAGAGGCATGCAGACCACCATCCACTGCATTGAGCCCTTCCACCCTGAGCTCCTTGGGGACGGTGAAGCGCATGAGTCCCATTGCCGTGTGTTCACAACCTCAAACTCCAGTTTGTATGTCCGTACAACACAGTCGTAGCACGTTGCACGTAGCCCCTGAGTCGAGCCAACACTTCTATAATTTGCCATTCAGACGAAGATTAACGGACCATTTCTTGCCATTTGTCTCCACAGCCCCAGTGCTCGCTGTGCCACACCCATGAGATGTGCCACAGTAAATGGCCTTGCTTTTATATAGCGCTTTTCTACCTGTTGGTACTCAAAGCGCTTTACAGTCATAGACACATCTACCCATTCGCTCACACAAGCACACACACATTCACACACCAGTGCCACGCACTGGGAGCAACTGGGGGTTCAGTGTCTTGCTCAAGGACACTTCGGCATGTGGCACATTCCGGGGATCGAACCGCTAACCCTCTGGTTCGTGGACAACCCGCTCTACCTACTGAGCCACAGCCGCCCCCGAGTACTTGCATATGATATGACTCTCCGCTTGTGATCTGGGATGACGCCTCATTTTTTCTGCTGTGTTGGGTGGTCTGCTGAATGTGTGTTTCGCCATAGCGTTGACATTCTCTAAGTCAGATCTCTCCTGCTCCATAGATCTCAACTGCCATGCACTCAAGTCAGCTGGACGACATGTATGGCGTCAATCTCTGCGCGCTCGCAGTCTCTGTATACGCGCTCGCCGTCTCTGTGTATACGCTCACTGTCACTCTCTGTGCTTTCTGCTCACTCGCCTTTGCTGAGTTTTAGCACTTTGGGGGCGGGCATTGAATAGACGGCCCCGCAACCCCCCTCCTTTCTGATTGGCCACTACTGTCTCCTGGTCAGAGCCAATCCGAGGCAGAGTAGGGCGGGTCATCATTGCAGTTGGCGGCAGAATTTGATTGCGGATCGAGATCAGTCAATGATCGAGATGTCAGAGAAAAAAGAGGTAAGTTGAGGAACAGACAGATATGCAATGCTAGGCTATAACAGCAGTGGCTACGTTTAAAGTTGCTACAAAAAAATTGCTGACCCAATACATAACATTCTCATAACCTTCCGTTATAGTGGTCTGATCACAGTGAAGGAGACCTGGCAGTTTCCTGGGGAAAAAAAAAACATTTTCGTGGGGCTATCATGGCTGAGCAAATAAGTCTTACACAGCCTATCTCTCAGATTTCATTTTGATATCATTTGATTTTGACAGGACCAGTGGGGTAGTAGGATTTTTTTTTTAGCGGGAGGTATGTTTATGAGTTTCACATAAGTCACCAAAGTAAACAGTGTTTGATTGTATGCATTGTCACACGTGCTGTTTACCCTGGTTGCTATGGAAATTTGGTGACAAAAACCACAAGTGTGTCTAAAATATCAGTTTCCCGTTGTTAAAGTCTCCAGCAACCATGTAGAAAGCTTCCTGGCACCCGTTCTCACCTGATACAAGCAGAGTCACCCCAAGCCCCCTTTGACAGCAAAATCACGGTTAAAAGTGGGCGGACGGCATCCTCTAACTACAGCCCTGACACACTCATGATGGGGCTGTGCCAGATAAACTGGGATGTCTGGTCAAGCCTTAATTTACTTTAATCTGGGTTGTTCACAGTAACATAAATCTGTTCTTTTAAATCATATTAAAATCCTATTAATTAATTCTATTGTTATTCTGTCATTAATTATAGTACTACTAAATTGAAATTATACTTGCAATTATAACATCAACAATTAGGCCCCCAAGTAAGCATACAGAAGCGGGTTCAGGTGGGTCTACTCTTGTGTAAAGGAGCACAACAGCAGATGGGGGAAAGAGAATAAATAGTTTCACATTGCTGCATACATTCTATATTTACATATACAACTTTTTAATAAATAAATAAATAAAAAGTTTTTAAAAATAGACAAACAAGGAAAGAAAAAATATTTAAAAGATTTAATTTGCATGATTGACTGACATCTGTTGACTGGTTGTATGTGTATCACAAGAGAGACTTTGATCTTGACACTTCATTAACTATACTGTGTTTTCTTAACAGCTGAGACATCAACTTCTGGAAAGACTTTTGGAAAAAATACAATTGGCATTCACCACAACCCCACTAAATTTGGATTACATGGAATTTGTTTGTCGCCAGGAGCTGTATCTTCTGCAGGCCCTATCCAACCACATACAAGTACCAGCTGCTATCACCCAGCTTTGCAGGAACTCTTTGAACTTGTGAGAGCACAACTGGTACATCCAGCCCCATGTGTCACAGTGGAGATCACAGGCACCCAAGGAGGGCCCAAAATTTTGGTCGACGAACAGCGTTTGAAGGAAATGCTTGATCTCCACCTTCCTGTGCCTTGCATAGCCACACTGATGGGTGTGTCAAGTCAATTATAGTCCTGGGAAGGATGTATAAAAGAGTAAACTAAGACAAAAAGACACCATGAGAAAAGCATGATAAGGTTAACAATGTTAAGCACTTCAAACTACAAACAAAAAATATATATTTTAAATAATTAATGATGAGCTGTCAAAAAAGCTGTCAAACTTTATTGCCTGCATATGACAAACCTGGCCATGTTCTGCTCTACTGAACTACTGGCCTGCTGTGGGACTCCCTGTCCACCATTGTGATGTTGGTTTTCCAAATCTGCAGAATTTTCATAATTTCAAACACAGCAAAAACACATTTGTCATTCTTACAAGGACTATCTTTTGAATAATCAAGTGCTATCCCCAAAATGATACTGATTTAGCTCCCACTGGTAATATTGTGTTAATTCATCATGAAATGCATTTAAACATGCTAATAGACAATATTAAGGCGATAATAATAACAATCCTCACTGTTTCTAGGTGCTGGCTCAGACAGGACACTCTGTAGCAAGGACACCAGCCGCTGCACAGTATCCTGCAACTCTCCCCATAACAGTCCACATGGAGTAACATTAATATATGAATGGGCCTACCATAAGCAGATTGTTTTGCTGAGCACAATATTAAATAAAAGTTAACAAGACAACAACAACAACACACATCAGGCCTAATGGCTAATAGCAGGGAGGCTGTTTAACCCTGACCTGTAAATACTGGGTGCAACTTATGGAAGCGAAATATTAGTCACGGTTCGCAACTATGGGAACTATGCAAGTCCAGTTGCTGTTTTGCTAACCCATGTGCTTTGACATCCACGGAGCTGATTGCGGTGGTACTCCAGTGAGTTCAAGATGACAGCCATGTCCGCTTGCTCCACGGCACTCAGAGTTAAGATGTGCTTGTAGACATGTCGACACTCTGCTCCCGTAACAGTCCTCAAAGTCGCCACCTGGACCTCCTTTGGCCTTGTCACCAAGCCCGTCGCTAAAGCATAATCCTCATATTCAGCTCTGATGATTTCCCACTTTGTGCTCATGTTGACGCTGAGCTTCATCAGAGTTGGCGGAGGAATGTTCGCGGCCATGGCTATTTCCTGGCATGACACCAGCACTGCCGTCGACATTCTCGGTCGAGACTGGTAGACCTCCATCCATGACTTTATAACGTTGTAGAGACCGGATTAGTGAGACAAGTCCACTTCTGACACCATGTTTGCTGTAACGGTGTAATAAAGAAGAGACAGAGTTATTAGCGTCACTGCTACGAATCACAAAACAACGCGACAAAGTGCAAAGCAGGCTGGGAAACTGCATGGCTTTACGTCAAGTGCACTACTACTGAACAACCAATAGTTGGTACTATAATACCATCCATAACAGTCCCCACATCAATGTCATGCTCAAGCACATGAGTTTGAGTCAGCACATCAGAAAACAACGTTAAATTTGACCTAATTAAACTGACCACATCATCGCCCTGAGCCCCATTTAAATGGGTAAAACATTCATCAAGGTTGGATAACATTTCTGAATTTTTAAGGCAGCCTTGCAGCGAGGGACGGAGACACGACATCATCGAGCGTGTCAGCTAACGCCTCTGGCACGTCAGCACTGGACAGTTACCTGAACCCCTGCAGTGGTTTCAGCACCGGACAGTGCCAAAATGGTCCTACTTTTGGCACCTACGTGAGACAGGGAATCAGTGTCAACACAAGGCTTCAACATGTTCACATGAGACAATCCACAGCTCCACTGTCTCCTTTCTGGTGTGGCCACAACATAATCTCTATCGCTGACTTGTTCCTTTATTTCATATGGGCCAGTGAACTGTGCTTGTAAAGCTGATCTGAGAACGGGCAGCAAAACTAAAACCTTATCACGTGGCGTGAAGCTTCGACTTTTGGCATTTTTGTCCAACCACCTTTTCATTTTTGTTTGTGTAGTAGACAGATGGACACCCTCGTCCCAGTCATTATCAGTTTCAAAACAGTAGGCACGGAGCATCAATTTCAAAGTGGCATGAAAACGGTATTCAAACTCTTTCAACTTGAATTGTTTTTCAACCTCCATTTTACGACATTCAAAATCAAAAAGCATTTGTTTTTCTTTCAATTCCCTTTCATTATTTAATTCTTTTTCTCTTTCTAAACGGCGCATTGCCACCTCTAATTCTTTCGGAGCAGGTCATCTGAGCTCTGCACCACACTTGAACCAGCAGAGGTGTTGCGAGATAAAATTCCTTTTTCATTGAAAGCCATAGTGACTCAGCCTTTTGTTGTTGTCTGAATGGGTTGAAACACGCCCCACAATGAAATCCAAATGTGTTTTTACCAGACTGATATTCTTAAAGAATTGAGTCTAGCTACACTAGCCTAAAATGTTTGTGCTTTTATTTTAAACTTGCAACCAGTGCAATGCCACTAACCACCAATGCGACACATCTGAGAGGGAAAAAAATCTAGAATGCTTGCCCAACTGCTTGAATGAGTGCGTTCAGAACATAGACTGTATATAAATATGGACAAAGCGTCCCCACTTCCTTGCATTGGCCAAATTGACACTATTATCCCAGGGATACGGGCGGTGTCATTTCGTGACTTTGGAGCCAGACTCTGTGCAGTACGGTCTGAGAGTGGAGCAACGCAGAGCTGTGTTATTGATGACCCACCTATACTTCCTCCAGATTCACTCACCTTTTTGTTTGATTAATACTGCGCTCTGCTCTACCTCCACCAGTCACAAAGAAATGCTGGATTACATACAGCAGTGTTTTTCAACCTTTCTTGAGCCAAGGTACATTTTTTTCATTGAAAAAATCACAAGGCACACCAGCAACCGAAAATGTTAAAAAGATGAAACTCTGTAGCTTACATTAACAATATAAAGTCATTCTTGTCAAATTGTTTTGAATAGGAATCAAATAAATGCAAAGAAAAAAGTCATATATATATACACAGACAGATATATATACACAGACACTTGACAATGGCGTATTATTTGCAGATAATAATTAATTTGTTTTCAAAAAAAAACATTTTTTAGACCAATTAGGTGAAATTGGATAATTTTCCACAGCACACCTGACCATCTCTCAGGGCACACTATTGTGTCGCAGCACAGTGGTTGAAAAACACTGACATACAGTACGTATCTATTTATTTATTTTGTCCAACTCTCACGGTCACATGGGGCCGCTTCACAGAGTAGTTGGCATGGCAACTTGTAGTGATTGTGATATCACATCCTGTTTCTGTAGCGTCAAATAACTAAAACTAAACTTCTCAGAAAATGGTCACTTGAGTATGCATCAGCATTATATTAGACTAACTAAAACACAATGTATCTTAGCGTTTTAATTTGGCCCAAGTCCCATCCACTAACATGGAGGGGGTGGAGCTTATGACTTATACTGCAGTCAGTCACCAGGGGGAGCTCTACTTGCTTTGGTTTCACTTTATACAGTCCAACTTTATACTGTCTGTGTGTGGCCAAATGGAGAGGAAAGGGAAAGTTGCCCAGCAACGCCACCTGGGGAATTGCTAACCAGGAAGTTCACTCTAACACTCTAAGGTCACACAGATTCATTACACCAATATATAGAGAAGATGCCAAAAATCACAGCCTGAGTGTCAAAATAACAAACCATGGTTAACTGCGGTAGAAAATAAACAAATGGCAGGAACGGGGCTAAGACTAAGGCCAAACCGAAGAAAACCTCTACAAACCAAACCACCCCGTGCCACGCCAAATTAAGGGAAGTGAGAGGGGAACCACCACTGGGTAAGTCTGTCACACCAATGAGGCAACTCCTGTCCTGGGAAAGAAAGAAAGAAAATTACAACAGCGCTTGTGGTGGGACACTCAGGCAGGAGGCCTATACTAAAACACACACACACATAGCACTGACACCCATACACACACACCCCCACACCCCCACACACACACGCACACACACAATGTATCGGCACGCCCACTTCTCTCGTACATCTCGTGTGAAAAAGAGGAACTGAATACGTGGCCGTGCAACAACATTTTTTGTGAACATACTGCACACATATTGTAGTTTGTTTTTGCAAGGTGAAGAGATAAATCAATGTTTAACTTTACACAAAGTTTTGCATACAGTACCACTTAAAGGCTTTTGGGGCCTTCAGAATTTTCTGCATTCCTGCACAAAAATGATTCAAAATATCAACGTATTCAGAATAGAATAGAATAGAATAGAATAGAATAGAATAGAATAGAAAGCCTTTATTGTCATTATACACAGTACAATGAGATTTAAGCAGCTCCTTAAAAGTGCACCCAGCGCAATATAAATACGTAAATAAAAACTATAACTATCAGACACCTACTACAGTACACAGACAGACGAATACACAGACAGACAAATAAAAACAGAGGTAGTATAGAGGCAATTTCAGTGCAAATAATTATGTCAGTTTTCAGTGCAAGTTTGAGTTCAGTATGGTGACAGCTTTGGGGAAGAAACTGTCCCTGAGTCTATTTGTTCTGGCAGATATGGACCTGTAACGCCTGCCAGAAGGCAACAGGTTGAAGAGATGGGAACCGGGGTGAGTATTGTCCTTTAGAATGTTCCTGGCCCTGCTGAGACAGCAGGAGTTGTAGATAGAGGTTATGGAAGGCAAAGGGCAGCCGATGATTTTTTGTGCTGTGTTGGTCATCCTCTGCAGCCTCTTCCTGTCAGCCTCTGTGCAGCTGGAGTGCCACACTGACACAGCGTAGGTCAGCAGGCTCTCGATGGTGGCACGATAGAAGGTCACCAGCAGGCTTGTGTGTAGTTGCTGCTTCCCGAGCACCCTCAGGAAGTGTAGTCATTGCTGGGCCTTTTTGACCAGAGCTGAGGTGTTGAGTGACCAGGAGAGGTCTGCAGAGATGTGGACCCCGAGGAATTTGAAGGACTCCACTCACTCCACACGTTCGTCGTTGATGTACAGGGGGGCAGGGGCGGCTCTGTTCCGCCGGAAGTCCAGGATGAGTTCCTTAGTCTTGGTGATATTCAGTGCCAGGTTGTTAGATGCACACCACTCACCAAGTTTCAGGACCTCATCTCTGTAGGCCGCCTCGTTCCCCCCTGTTATCAGCCCCACCACCGTTGTGTCATCAGCGAATTTGACAATGATGTTCTCTGGGTGGGCAGGACTGCAGTCAGATGTGCGGAGCGAGTAGAGAAGTGGGCTTAGCACACAGCCCTGGGGGGAGCTGGTGCTGAGAGTGCGGGCGGATGAGAGGTGGTGACCCAGTTTCACCTGCTGTGGTCGGTTGACTAGAAAGTCCTTAATCCATGAGCAGGTGGATCATGGCAGCCCCAGGTTGGCTAACTTGGGGATCAGAATGTCCGGTATTATTGTGTTGAAAGCTGAGCTGTAGTCGATGAAGAGCATCCTGTTGTAGCTCCCCTGTTTCTCCAGATGGCTCAGTGCAGAGTAGAGGGAGATGGCTATTGCGTCTTCAGTGGATCTGTTTGACCAGTATGCAAACTGATGTGGGTCTAGGGTAGAGGGGAGACAGGTTTTGATGTGTTTCAGGACCAGTTTCTCAAAGCACTTTGTAATGACTGGGGTAAGTGCTATGGGACAGAAGTCATTGAGGCTAGTTGTAGGTGACTTTTTAGGGACCAGGATGATGGTGGCAGATTTTAAACAGGCTGGGATGATGGCTTGTTTCAGTGACAGGTTGAAAATGTCAGTGAAGACCTGTGCTAGCTGGTCGGCACATGCCTTGAGCACTTTCCCTGGTACTCCATCCGGGCCCGTAGCCTTCCTGGGGTTAATAGCACGGAGCACCCGTCTCACATCCTCAGCCTCAAGAGTGAGTGGTGGGGTGCCAGAGGTTGGTGTGGGTTGTAGAGGGGGTTGGGGTGGTGGGGCTGAGTGCTGTGCCTGGGACTCAAAGCGGGCAAAGAAGCTGTTCAGCTCCTCTGCCAGTGCCACGTCTGGGTCCCCGGGTGTCGCAGCACAACCTCTGTAGTTGGTGATGGACTGTATACTCTGCCACACCTGCCGGGGGTTGTTGAGCTGCTCCCCTGTCCTCCTCTTATGCTCTGCTTTGGCGGCCTTGATGCCTCTCCAAAGGTTGGCGCGAGCAGCGGTGTATAGTGCTCTGTCACCCGATCTGAAGGCTACGTCACGGGCCCGGAGGAGCGTGCGGACCTGGCTGGTCATCCAGTACTTGATGTAAGACAGTACTGTGTCTGTGCAAGTAGCCAGGTCTTCATGGTGGAAGGCTGAATTCTACCAGTGAATTATCAAAGAAAATGTCAAGACATTGAAATCAAGAACACAACTCTACAAAAGAATGGTTAAAGAAGAATATCATTTATATTCTGGAACAGCCAAGTCAAAGTCCTGACCTTTATTCAATAGAAATGTTGTAGGAGGACCTGAAGTGAGCAGTTCATGTGAAAAAACCCACCTACATCTCAACACTGAAGTGGTTCTGTACTGAGGAAAGAGCTAAAATTCCTCTAAGCTGCTGTAGGAAGACAACTGTTATTGGAAACATTTAGTTGTAGTTATTGATGCACAGGTGGGGGTCACAGCAGATACTGAAAACAAGAGTTCTTACTTACTTGCAACTTCCACATATGTACAAATGACTGATTTCTTAAAGGTGCAGTAGGCAGGATTGCGAAGATCCAAGACTTAGCCAAAAAATTTGAACATCGACAACTTCTCAGTCCCTCCCCACTTTCCGCTAAAGCCCAAAGCGGTCTCCCAAGCCCCTCCCCCCACAAGGGAGAGCTGTGCACGATAGAGCGCGTGCATATTGGCCCTGGAATACTGTGCACGAGCAGAGAACCGAGAGAGAGCGAGTAAACAAACTACCATGGAACACACCGACGTAACAACAACAAAATAGTTTTTATAATACCCTTCGTTATTGCTAAATAATTTTAGGTCAAAATATTTAGCAATAGTCAACTTTAGGACAAAACCAAGGTTAGGATGTTTCTGAAAGTAGCCTACATCGGTGATGTTTGCTATCAATAACAGTTAGAAGCATTCATTGTGGCGTTTTATTCCACAGTTTAGATTTATCAATTTGCTATGTGGTAGATATATGACCGCTACCTGTTGATGTGGTTAGGCGTTTGAGAGTGAAGCTGAGGCACAGGCCTCAGACGAGGATTACGTCCCGGCTCCTTCTACACACCCATGGCGAGGTCGAGGTGGTGGAGGGAGGGGAGGGCGCTATGAAATGCGTGTCCATGAGCAGTGATTGACTGTTAGATACACCCCTGGACGTGATTGGTGCATCTGGATGTGGAGCGGTGGATGTCTTGCAAATCGCGCTACAGGCTCTAGGAGGGGCCAGAGGAGCCGAATTTTTTTTTAAATGACCTGCTTCATGCAATTATACTTGAACATAGGGTCAGTTTCAGCAAATATGACAGAAAGTTAGTTTTATAAAAGTTGCCTACTGCACCTTTAAAAAAACCAAGGCACAAGTACTGAAGTGAGTAATTTTAAGTAAGTTTAAATATTTTAGTTTCATTTGTTTGACTGAGCTCCCTTTGTCTGCTTTGTGTGTGACTTGTGTGAACATATGCATAAATGTTCTGTTGCACATCATGTGAAGTCTTTTAGCACCTACCCAAGCCCTTCTTGGTGCTTGTGTGGTTGTTTTTTGTATTCATGTTTTTTTCACCCACAGTGACCAAACTTCTTCATTTACAGCAGTGACTAGTCCATTTCTGTCCACAAATATTTGCATGTTGCACTTTTTTTTTTTTGTTTTTTGGCAATGATCATAGCCATATATAGTGAAAGAGCAGTTTGCAGTACTCTGATTGGATGGTGCTCCTAACTTTGATGGTGAGTTGTGCTCTTTAAAAAGCAAGTGACAATACCGTACTTCTATCAGACCTAAACTTCAGATAGCTCCAATCTCCTCCAGACTAACTCTGCAACATTTACCACGACTGGTTGATCTGAGCAGGTAAGGAAAACCTTTACAGAGCAAACAAATATGAACTGATTCATCAAAGTATAAGGCTTTGGGATTTATTCTTTTGATGACTTCATTGACCTTTCTGCTGACATCAAGTTAAAGCCTGTTAAACATTTTTAAAAGGAAAAGTCATTTAACTGAACATATTTCAAGATCAAATGTAGATTGTAGATCAGATGTGTACTGTAAAAATAAATAGGAGACTCTTGTGCTGCTTGACGTTCGTCTTCTGGTTAAATTAGACGTCAATCTCTTAAGGAAATACTGAACTACTCAGGAAGATGTTTCATGACACATGAACAGTTTATATATGGATTTACAGGATATAAATCAATGATAAACTTACAGAAGCCCAGAATGGTCATGCTTGCCACATTTCTATATTAAACTACTATTATTTCTTTATTTCAAGATTTTCTTTTTCTTTTTCGATAATCTTTTATCTCATACTATAACAAATATGCTTTTGTTTTATCAAATGCCCAGTGTCTCCACATAGGTCTCCTAGGAATTTGTCCTTGTATCTTTTACTTTTTTAAATTTATTTTTTTCGTTGGACCATTCATGGTCTCCTGCTTCTAGGCCCCTTCCACTGTGTCTGGAGATGGTTTTTAGGCCTCTCCAGACCTCTCTGGTGTTGTTTCCCTGGAGGTGCTCCTCCAGCTTACTCCTGTAGCTGTCCTTGCCCCTCCTTATCTCTCTCTTTAGTTCCTTCTGCACCCTCTTCAGCTCCTCTCCTCCCAGTTTTAAAAACACTCTTTTTTTTTGTTCAGCAAGGTTTTTAATTCTGGGGTCACCCAGGGTTTGTTGTTGGAGAAGCACCGTACCTTCTTCATAGGAACAGTGTCCTCCACGCAGAAATGTATGTAGTCTGCAGGTTATGCAGGTTGTCAGACTGTCGATGTCCTCCCCATGTGGCCTGCAGAGCACATCCCAGTCCGTGGTGTCAAAACAGTCCCTCAGTGCCATACTGGCCTCCTCAGTCCATCTCCTCACATGCCATTTGGTAGGCGGTTGTTTATTTACCATAGGTATGTATAGGTATGTAGGCAGGGTGCAGATGAACCAGGGGCCTCATGTACAAAGACTTGCGTGGATTTTCTACTAAAACGTGGCGCACACTCAGATCCAGAAGCACATTTCCTTTGTACATCCCAATTAATGTGGATTGAGTGCACATGTTGTACCTGACCCCTCCCTACCCACGCCCCCTTTTAAATATGCAAATTATATTTAACTTGACCCTGCACCTGAGATTCCCCTCTCTGCACGATCAGAAAATGATTTGTTTGTGCATCACATATGATCTGTACAGTGATCAAATGAAAATGTTTCCTGTTGACATTTAGAAATTCATCATGTGATGGCGCTTTTATAGCAATGTGTGTGCAGTTGATAGATCTGATTACATTAGGAAAACCGGCTCTCGCTGCAAATTGTGCTTTAATGTTGACCTGTTCAGATGCATTGTATGGGCATTTTATATACCTGGCTGACGTGCGGATGACTCCGTCCCACGCGGCTCGCATTGGCTCTGCTCAGGGTCGACCAGCACAGTCCCGATCGGTCAGACTAATTGTTTTCACATTTATGACAGTTGCTAGCACAGCAGCTACTCCAGGCCTCTCCTTACAGCAGCGACACAAGCCTGCTGAGGAGTCTGCACATGTTTCTAATAGCCACCAAACAGAAGGTTTGCAAGCTAAACCCCCAAACAACAGGAGCCACACAGCTAGATAGCACCGAGCTGCTAACAAGCTATTTCAAAGGAGCAGCCAGTTTCCCTCCAACGTCTAATATGAGGACCACATGGCAAAGACTGCCTTTCAGCACTGAAACAACAGCTTGGTCCTTCCACCAGGAACTCCCAACTAAAAGAGCGACTTTTCCACAAAACTGGTAGTATGACCTGGGCCCAGTCAAGCTAAGCTAAGCTAAACATAGAACTATGAACTTTGATTTGATGTAATATGTTTTTATTGAGTTGTTGTGATCTTGAGGTTATAGTATATTTGGCTCTGCCACATTATTAAGTTGATGTTCATTTAGGTTAAGCAATACACAGACTCAAGGTATCTTGCATGCTAAGCTAACTATCCTTCCTCTAACCTGGCACCTCATAAAACACATTCCACACATGCACTCAGCCAGCACATGGTCTGAGTGTTGCTACTTGCTCAGCCATCTGGCCTCAAGGCCTCAAGGCCTCAGCAGCTATTTTGACACACCCACACTCACACACACTTGTATAAAGTACATTGTAGTTAGATCGTATGATTTTACTTTTATTCTTGTAATAAATATCTTTTAAGGGCGGCACAGTGGCGAGGTGGTTAGCACTGGTCACCGGTTCGAATCCATGCGCCGGCCGGCCCTTCTGTGTGGAGTTTGCATGTTCTCCCTGTGTCTGCGTGGGTTCTCTCCAGGTACTCCAGCTTCCTCCCACCATCCAAAGACATGCTCATTAGGTTAATTGGTGATTCTAAATTGGCCGTAGGTGTGAATGTGAGTGTGAATGGTTGTCTGTCTCTCTGTGTTAGCCCTGCGATGGACTGGCGACCTGTCCAGGGTGTACCCCTGCCTCTCACCCGATGACAGCTGGGATAGGCTCCAGCAGACCCCCGTGACCCTTAACAGGACTAAACGGGTATAGAAGATGAATGAATGAATGAATGAATATCTTTTAAACATACCTGTTGTCTATTTAATGTTGCACAAAAATGAATTTTGCCAACCTCTACACTGTCAAGAACTCCAAATTCTTTCAACTTTAACTAGTTGTTAATATGGTAATTTTGGTTATAGTTATTAAGTTAATTATTAATCAGACTACCAAATTGACAATTTAGTAAATTTTATGAGACTGATTTGATTAACTGGATATCTTTTCCCTTCTCAGAAGGGTGGTGCCCCAAGGTGATCTAGTAATTCAGATCGAATTATTTAATAATAAATAATTATTTTTGATAGCCAAACCCCAATATTTAGTGCCTTAGTACACAGGCCCAACACCTCTAAGTGTCGCCAAAGGATCAACATCTGTAGAAGCCAGGGTACGTCAGCCATGAGGTTGGCGTGAGGCACATACAAGTTTGCGGTCATTTCACTCTTGATACATCTGAGCTTTTCCGTGAACGAGTACGTACGGAACGTTTGTGTGCGCACGCACCCTTCGTACATAAGGCCCCAGGTGAGGAGGGAGCTAAGGAGGATTAAAACAAGGAAGGCTATTGGCCCTGATGGCATCTGCTCCAGACTTCTCAAGGACTGTGCAGATCAACTCTGTGGGATTTTTCTGCACATTTTCAACTTGACCATCAGTCTGGAGAGAGTTCTGCTCCTGTGGAAAATGGTTTCAGTTCCCAAGACTGCATATCCCAGTGAGCCAAATGTAGTATTGACCTCTCACCTGATGAAGACCATGGAGAGGATCATCCTGGGCCACCTCTGTCATCTGGTGCACAACAACATGGACCCACTGCAGTTTGCCTATTGACCAGGCATAGGTGTGGAAGATGCTGTCATCTACCTGCTGCACAGATGTCTTTTTCACCTAGAGGACAGTGGTAGCACTGTGAGGGTCGTGTTCTTTGACTTCTCCAGTGCGTTTAACACCATTCAACCATCACTGCTCAAGGTAGGGCTGGGCAATATAGCGGTATAAAAAATATATCAATATATTTTTTAATGTGCTATGCAATTAGACCATATTGCATGTATTGATATAGTTCAGATTTGCGCTGTGATCCTTGCTCCAGGGAAACTGCTGACCCGGAGCTCTCTGCACTAGTGTTGTGTCGTTCGCGAATGATTCATTCCAATGAAGGAATCTTTTGAGTGAACATACTGAATGGAATCACTTCATTAACTGATTCGTTCCTTTCTCAGTTCAGTTGAGCTCAGCCCCGAGCGTGTCAGGCGGGTGCGGAACTGCCGTGTTCTGTGACGCACTCGTGAATCTTCGGCGAATGACGCAGCCAGCATGCGGGGCGGGGGGAGGGACTGTTGACGCCTGACAAAACGTGACTCCATTTACAGCAAGATGTTGCAGATAATATAAGCTCATCCAAAGTCAGCCTGCTTGTATATTGAGATGCAAATCTGGAGTAGGGGCAAGATCTTTTGATGACCAGGACAATCTTTCATTTGTTTGACACTTGTAAAGTATTATAGTTTTAGTTTGTCATTTTGCCTTTTATTTATTATTTCTCACTTTTATTATTTCTTCTTTTCATTTCAGTGTAATAAAACATACTTAACAACCAGACAGCTAGTCACATACACTTTATTTATTTGACAGGCTGGAAAAATGCACGCACATAGTGTTCGGTCTTCGGTCTATATTATTGCACAAGACGAGCATCATATTTGCATTAGACCTACAAGGGAATACATAATATAAAACATTAATAATTTAAATATTTGAAGTTTTTAAAAGTAACAGAATCTCAGCTGCAGCTGCAGTTTTTTTGTTTTGTTTTTTTAATCTCCCTGCCTTTCCTGGTTTCCAATATTTGCTTAACTCCACAATATAAAAGAAGGAGGACTCGCGTTCACGTTTAGTGAACGTGCTTCTGTTGTAGTGTTGTGTCACTCGCTACACACAGAGAGGTGAGTCAGTCTGGCGATTCACGTTTGCACTGCCACTCATGATTTGCGAACCTACTGAAAGATTCGCTAGGTTCACGAATCACTAGGTTCGCGAATGTAGCGAATCTTCCACCGAATCACGATTCGCGAATGTACTGCAAGATTCGCTAGGTTCGTGAATCACCTAGTGAACCTAGAATCAGCGAATCACGAACGATTCATGAATCTGCTTTAAGCACAGCACGTTCACGTACTGTGATGTACACACAGATAGAACTGCCACTCAAGGCAGAGGATTTGATTCACGTTTAGTAACTGTATTGCTAAAATTACTGTCTTGTTAACATCCGTGTAGCATGTTCTGTGAATGTACTGCGCAGCGGACTCACGTTTATCGTGTAGTATAAAACGAGACAAGTGGGACGTGGTGGTTGGTGGAGAGTGAAGCCCCTCCTCTTTTATGCACAGAGGAGGTGTGCAACAGTGTCTGTGGAGTGTGAGGAGGAGAAATTAGTCAGTAAAAGAAAAAGCAGTGGCTCAGTAATTTGGAGATGGTTCGGATTCAAAGTATCAGATGAGCAACAAAAGTACGTTATATGCAGAGGTTGCCCTAGACTTTTTCGTTGTCTGTCATTTTGACTGACAGGGTCATACAAATCCCGTCATAATCTATTTTTACCCGTCACTTTAATTTTTTTAAATGATAATAATGCAGTTCAATAGCATTTCATTTTCATTACAATTTCATTAACTTTAAGTACTTTTTCAGTATTGACAGTATTGACTTTAAATGGTAGGGGAAAAAAAAGTTTGGGCTGCTGACACGTCTTGTCCGTACTGGGACCAGGACTGCTAGCTCTAAAAGCTCTTAGACGCTACCGTAGGGTTGAAGTGCTTCGGTGGTATGCAAACTCTTTTATTTTGCACAATTTGCACAAAAACTCATCAGTCCTAGCAACGTGCTTTCATCCGATATATACATATATATTGTATGTGTCTATGGTTAGCCGAATTCTGACGTGTGCATCAGTGTAATCGATAAGAGTTCTGTGATGGTTGGAATGCAAACTGTGATTAGAGACAAGAGCAAATTAATAACATCACCCGCCACCAAGTGGTCAGGGGTGTGAATTGCAATCTGTCAAAATGACAGATGGCCTTCAGATTTTTCTGTCACAGTTTTATAAAAACAGTCAATGACGGAAAATATTCGGTTAACGCGACCCCTGGTTATATGAAGGGAGTGCCATAAACAAGTTACAGTCAGGGGTGGAAACACTACAAATCTTTTTCACCACCTAAAACAGTGGGACAAACGAAGAGTGTGAAACTGCGCACTGCAGAAGCCCCAGTCGCAAGCCATCCACAACCTGAAAAAGCTCCATATTGGGCTATATATCGTATATCGATATTCAGCCTAAATATATGGGGATATCACTTTTGGTCCATATTGCCCAGCCCTAGTCTGCAGCACGGGGGCACCACAGGGTACTATGCTCTTTTCCTTCCTCTTCACCCTGTACACGTTGGACTTCAGACACAATACTGACAGCTGCCACCTCCAGAAGTTTTCTGGTGATACAGCCATTGTCAGGCGTGTATCTCGGGGAAATGATTTGGAGTACAGGGAGGTCATCACCAACTTTGTGGACTGGTGTGCTCTGAACCACCTGCACATCAACGGCAGAAAGACAAAGGAGATGGTGGTTGACTTCAGCGGGAAACCACCTCACACTGCAGTTCACTGCACCGGTGAACATCCAGGGCTTGGACATCAAGGTTGTGGAGGAATACAAGTACCTGGGTGTTGACCTAAACAATAAACTGGACTGGACACACAACACAGACGCCCTGTACAAGAAGGGCCAAAGTCCCCTTCACCTGCTGAGACTCCTTTGGGGTGTGCAGGACACTGTTAAGGACTTTTTATGACTCTGTGGTGGCTTCTGCCATCCTATATGCAGTTGTCTGCTGGAGCAGTGGGAGCTCAGAGAGGGACAGGAAGAGACTGAACAAGCTGGTCAGACGGGCCAGCTCTGTCCTGGACTGCTCTCTGGACTCCATCGAGGAGGTGGGTGAGAGGAAGATGTTAGCCAAGCTGACATCAATCCTGGACAACCCCTCTCACCCACTGCATCAGACTGTTTTTAAGACCTAAGCAGCAGACTGCTGCATCCATGCTGCAAGAAGGTCCTTCATTCCAGCTACAGTTTTCAAATTTATTATTATATTTTGAAATTTTCCTGTCGAATTCATTAGTATTTTTTGTATATATTTTTGCCAAATTCCACGCTGCAGTGACAAGGAAATCTCCCATACGTGAGATCAATAAACATGTCTTTTGTCTTTTACTCGTTGTTGGAAGTGAGAATACTTGTAGTCCTCTTTCCCTGTGTCTTTGCATTTCAGTTGTTTCTTCTGCAACAATATAGTGTATTGCTGCTGATTTTAGAGCTCGTATTCACAGCACAATTGATTTATAATTTGTATTTACATTGATTTTAAAAGGGCACATGACTCAGACAAAGTCTTCCCTTCCTTCTTTCACTGCAGACAAAATGAACATCATTCTCCTGACAGCCTTCATCTTCACTGTAGCCCTTACCCATGTGGACAACATGCCCTGTTCAGAGAGGAGCAGAAGTTACAAATACCACAACTTTGTCCGACGGCACATCCTTCGTGAGAATTTTGACAGAAATTCTACACGGGCATGGAGAAGGTAAGAAAAATCCAAACAACTTTTTAAAGGCCTGCAGATGGTACAAAAGCTAGGTATTACTCACTATGTACTAAGTGACACAATGTAGTAATATTTTGCCGTCATTCCACAGATATTTGAGAAACAACGGCCTCTGGTGCAGGACTGAAATACAGTCCTTCATGGAGAGGAAGTACAGACACGAAGTCAAGCAGATCTGCAGCAGAGCTGGCCGACGCCTGGCAAAAGGTCAGGATGAGGCAGGCAACTTGTGTATGAGCCGAAGAAGGATTTGGCAATATGAGGTTAAATGCCACAGTGGCAGGGTAATTCGAGTTGCCCGACGAAAGAAACCTGTAATCGTTGGATGCGACGTTGTTAACAATGTCTGCCGCCCTGTCCATTTTGAGAGATACAGACACCAAAGCATCAGTAATAACCGCTGCATGCTTTAGTCCTACATTAGATCAGTTTAATTTGCACTTGAGTTCAACACTCAGGCAGATTATTTTCTAAAGTTTCCACAAAGCTCAAGCTTATAATATACAAACTATTTGTTACTCTAACACATTGTATTTTCATTAGATTTCATGAAAAAATCATGTCATGAAAAATCAAATACATAATGCAAATGTATTCATTTTCTCAATATTCTTGAGATTATGAGAACTCTGTATTACAATAAGAAATATTACAATTGAAGATGAAACCAAACTGCTTTCTTTCCAACTACAGTTAGACTGTTGGTGGTCACTTGGACCATGTTAAAATAATCTGTGATTTGCAGGTCTTGATTATCTCCTGTGTATTGCACTCCCACTTGTTTTTCTTTCCATAATGCCAAATAAATACCTTGAACTTGCTTTTGTCATTCATACATTAATTTTTTATAGTCCTGTTAAGGGTCGCGGGGGTCTGCTGGAGTCTATCCCAGCTGTCATCGGGCGAGAGGCGGGGTACACCCTGGACAGGTCTCCAGTTCATCGCAGGGTTAACACAGAGAGACAGACAACCATTCACACTCACACCTATGGCCAATTTAGAATCACCAATTAACCTAATGAGCATGTCTTTGGATGGTGGGAGGAAGCTGGAGTACCCAGAGAGAACCCATGCAGACACAGGGAGAACATGCAAACTCCACACAGAAAGGCCTAGTCAGCCCATGGATTCGAACCCGGGACCTTCTCACCGTAAGGCATCAGTGCTAACCACCTCGTCACTGTGCCGTCCTACTTGCTTTTGTCATTCTTTGAAATGTATTTGTTGTGTAGTTCAGTCAGAACAGATCTCACTCACTCAGTTTCTAGGAAAATAAAAACTTGAGCAGCAAATGACTGATTGATAGTAGTAAACAGTGTATATAAGAAATCAGTCCAGCCCCTTTAAAACAGCAGGTTATTTTCCTAAAAATAAACCTAAAATTCGGTCTTTTTCCTAAAACAGCTCACGAGACACATAACATACAACAGGGACGCCAGACCACAATTGGAGGTTCAAGAAAAGGTGTTTTATTTTAACTGAAAGCAAGAGCAGGGGAGAAAACAACCAAACAAACCAAAGACAAAGAACTAAAAAGGACTGTAGGTACCGGCCAAAAGGAACAAAAGAGGAACTTGGAACAGGGCCAGCCCACATAGGGCCGTAGGACCCTGACCTCATTCCACTGAGTAAGTAACAGGACTACCGGTCACCTACAACACAAACTAAAATAATAAAGCGTACAAAGTTTTAATGCTTCATAGGAAAAGAAATAAACCACTTCCTTAAGGACAAAGAAACATGAAGTTAAAACACAACCTGGCTGCTGGCGTTGAGACGTGCGCCAGGCAATGAGGGTGAGAGAGCGACAGAGAGAGAGACACTCCGCTCCTCTCCCCTCCTTATACAGTCTCCTCCCCTACCTGAGCACAAATGAGATTCAAGTGCTCAGCAGGCCAGGGGAGGAGTGACCAGGAGGAGACGGGAAGAACAGCCGCACGTAACATCCCCACCCTTAAGATGTGGATTATGTAAACAGGGAGAGAAAAAAAATTACATAATCAACATTACAAATCAGCACGTTATCTTGATAACATGTCGTATCAAATGTTAGAGGATTATATGACGAGGGCCCAGCACATTCTTTGATTGGTGTTTCTAATGAGGTAAATAAACAGCAGTGGATTGTGATCTGAACAACAACAGGTTGAACAGCAGAGCCGACATTGACCTTGAAGTGTTTTAGAGCCAAAACAAGCGCGAGTGTCTCTTTTTCAATTGAGGAGTAAACTCGCTGATGACGATTGAATTTTAGTAGGACACTGGGTGCTCGATCCCATCAGCACCATCCTGAAGGAGGACAGCACCTGCACCTGAATCACTGGCATCTACAGGAAGTTTGAAGGGATGGTCAAACACTGGCTCAGCCAACACTGGAGCATTTGTCTACACTGCTTTAATTCCTTCAAATGCCTGTTGACAGGTGTCCGTCCAACGGAACTGGACCTTGGGACTGAGCAGGTCAGTGAACAGAGACACCACAGCAGAGAAGTTTCTACAGAAACTCCTATAATACCCTGCCATAACCAAAAAGCAGTGCAGCTCACGAGTAGATGGAGCAGGGAATGACAGGATGGCTTCGATTTTACCAAGCACAGACTTGACTGGCCCACAACCCATGACTTTACCCAAATAGGTCACTGTGGCTTGGCCGAACTCACACTTAGCCAGATTTGGTGTGAGATTTGCATCTCTCAGCTGTGTGAAAACCGCCTCAAGTTGAGCAGTGTGATCATCCCAGGACCCTGAATGTACCACAATGTCATCGAGGTACGCCTCACAACCAGATAAGCCTGCTAGGACCGTATTGAGTATACGCTGGAAGGTAGCAGGAGCATTGCGCAACCTGAACAACATTACCGTGTACTGCAGGAAAGCATCAGGTGTCACGAACGCTGACATTTCTTTTGCACGGTGTGTCAACGGTACTTGCCAGTATCCCTTTAAGAGATCAAGCTTTGAGACACAGATTGCTGAAGTGATCAACACAATCATCGACACGAGGCAGAGGAAAACAATCTGGCTTAGTGACGCCATTAACTTTACGAAAACCCGTACAAAAATGATCAGAACCATCAGACTTAACAGAAAGGAGACATGGTGAGCTCCATGCACTAGAGCTTGGCTGCACAATTCCATTTTCCAACATGTAATCAACTTGTTGTTGTAAAGAAGCACGTTTGTCAGGATTTACTCTGTATGCATGTTGTTTGATAGGAGACGTAGTCCCTGTTTGGTGTAGAGGTGTAATAAAGAAGAGACAGAGTCATTAGCTTCACTGCTACTTTAGTACAATGGTAAGTGAGTCACAAAACAACGTGACAAAGCACAAAGCAGGCTGGGAAACTGCATGGCTTTATATCAAGTGCACTACCACTGAATGACCAATAGGTGGTACTATAATACCATCCATGACATCTCCCCTTTCTTCTCGTAACCCAAGCTCTTATGTCCTAAAACCTTAACCAACTACATAGTTCTGCCAACAATGTGAACTTAATCTAAATCTGCTCTTTCAGTAAATCACATTTATGAAACGATACCTCAATCAGCATTACCTATAGCTGTAAAATAGTCAAACAGTAAACATGACCTATGTAAAACAATCAAACAGTCCTCCCATGTCCCATTTATTTATTTATTTATTTATTTATTTTTTAACCCAAATGGAGTGTTTCACTGTAGAATTCAGTCCTTATGAACTTAAAGGTTCAGTCTGTCTGGAGGCCGTAACTGTCGACCATAGCAGGAGCAAGCAGGGGACGGGGAAGGAGAAGAGACAATGGCAGTGCCTGAAGTCTCTGGTGGGCCAGAGGCATGCAGACCACCATGAAGCCTGCTGGGAGCAGGAGAGGACATGCATGCTCCCTCACACTCAGTCCATTCACTTGCTGCCTGAAACCCACTGTCTTCTGATGTGGACTCCTCCCCCAGTCATAGTGTCATGTGCTGACAGTGGCTCTGCCACACGTAGATCGACCCGATTGCGACGACAGAGTGAACCTGCGACCTCTACCAGATATAATCTTATCTCTTGGATCTCCTCCATATTGTCACCCCCTCCCTCTCCCTCAGATCCTCCTCCTCTGTCCACCTCTCTGTGCCTTCGGCCTGCCTCAGTACCATGTAGAGCAGAGCCTTCAGTTGCTCTGCTCCCCAACTCTGGAACTCACTCCCACCAGACATCCGTAACATTGACTCTTTCCCTCTCTTCAAATCCAGACTCAAAACACACCCTTTCCAGAACGCTTACTCACCGTGATTGCACTGTTCCATTTCATTCTGTCTTGTTTTGTGTCCTTTTGTTATCGTACAGTGTCCTTGTGAGTCTTGAAAGGCGCTTATAAATAAAATGTATTATAATAACCGTGCAGCTACCTTCATCAGACACACCCCTCACCAGCAGATGCCTGTCCTATCCCCTGGTAGTGGTTTCATCCGAACTGCATCTCCCATGGCGAGCTCGGGCAAATCCTTAGCAGTTCTGTCATAGATGAGTTAGAGACCCGTTTTCTGTGACGTAATTTGTCAATCACATCTGTAATGATGGAGTGAGGACTGATTTCAACCGCCATGCCCTCAGATGCTGGGCAGGACTGCTGTCCATTCGGTCTGTAGGTGTCAGGCCGGGACACAATACAGGACTCAGTCGCAAAGACAGTTCCACAAAAAGGCAGGTTTTATTAGTTTCAAAAAACACTCTCTCAAAAGAGAGATCTAGAAAACAAAAATGAACTACACAAATTCACTCCTAAAAGAGGTAGACTTCACTCTACGGTGGTAACTGACTAACAAAGAGAAACTCAAGGATTACTAAACAAAAAAATCACTCCTGAAGAGGCAAAGACTAAATAAAGAATCTCGATATATATTCTTAACTGTGGCTTGGTCGAGGAATCAGGCTGGGGTGCATGAGAAGATGAAACACTCTGGCACAAGACAGGGGAAGACACAGACCATATATACACGAGGGTAATGGGAAACAGGTGGAGACAATCAGGAATCGCGGAAGACAATCAGACCAGTGACACAAGAGGGGAAATGAGAGGAGAGTTACTTTTCAAAATAAAACAGGAAGTCACAAGACACAAAGAAAACAAACTCACGGCGGTGTGACAGTAGGGGTGTTTCTCCATTGCAATATTGCCTTCAGTGCATCTTTACCATCTCTGAGTGCCTTTTTGCATAAATTCTTTGCAATTCTGACAGCTGCCTCTGCCTTTCCGTTGGCCTTGGGATCACTTGGTGAAGAAGTGATATGCTCAAACTCCCACTCCACTGAAAACTGGCAAAACTGACCACAGGCAAACTGGGGCCCATTGTCTGAGATGACCCTGTCAGGCTGCTCATACCGAGCAAAATGAGCCTTGCAGTGTTTTATCGTTGTCTCTGTGCTGAGGTCTCTGCTGCTTGGTGGCATACTCATTGCATGCTGTGCATTTACTGACAAAGTCCTTTATTTCATTCTGCATTCCAGGCCAGTATAAAGTCTCCCTCACTCGTCTACAGCAGGCCTCACCTCCAATGTGACTGCAGTGTACTCTGGCTAGCATTTCAGCACGCAGCGACTTGGGGATCACCACTCTTTGTCCTCTAAACAACACTCCATTTTGCGCACTTAACTCCTCTTTGATAGGCCAGTATTCTCTGACTGCCTGCTCAGTTTCGTCCTTAAAGCCGGCCAGCCTGCCAGGATAGTGGCCTTCACCGCTTTCAGCTGACTGTCCTTGTCCATGTGTTCCTGTATCTGTATCAGTCTTTTGTCTGTGACATTAAGGTAGTCAGCCATGTTTATGTGCTCAATAGCCAGCTGCTCGTCCACCATACTGCAGACTGTGTGCTCCGCCTGCCTTGCACCAAGGTGTGTGTTGAAAGCAACAGCCCTGCTCAGTGTATCACTCATGTACATTTCTGGTCCTGGTTTGTAGATCACTTGCAGGTTATAGTTCTGCAGGGCCAGCAGCATGCTCTGAAGGCTTACTGAAGATCGCTATAAGAGGCTTGTGATCAGTCTCCGCTGTGATTGTATCCCGTCCATACAAGTAATGATGGAAGCGCTGGCAGGCAAACACTATGCTGAGGCATTCTTTCTTAGTCTGTGCATAGTTCTGCTCTGTAGGGGTGAGAGCCCTTGAAGTGAAGGCAATCAGCTGTCCCACCTCAGGGGCTCGCAGACTTCAGACAGCTGCGGCAGAAAGTCACAAATCCAATAAGTCTCATTAGATGGCGCTGGCATGTCCAAAACAGCTCTAATTTTCTCTTGGTCAGCTTTAAGACCTGCAGCTGACAATGTGTGTCCATGGAAACGCACCTCGGATACTTTAAACTGAAGTTTCTTGACACTGAGGCGCAGCTTGACGTGACGACAGCGGTCTAGAAGCTTTGCATCACGGTCTTTGACTGCCTCATCCTTACTGTCGCCTCAGCCCACAACGAGGATGAAGTCTACTATGGGCTCTACTCCCTCAAGCCCTGCCAACAACTCATGCTGCTTCCTTTGGTACACCTCTGGGGCCACTGACACACCAAATGGATATGCGTAGCTTTTCTGGTCTTTTGACAATAATCATATTGCTGATCCAGTCTGTGGGCTCACTGATTGATGTGACATGCCCTTCTGCTTCATATCTGTCCAGCTGAGCCTTCACAGCTTTCTTCATGGCCACAGGGATGCTGCGTGGTGCACACCGCACCGGTTGAACTGCTGGGTCCAGCTCAAACTGCCATTCACTCAACTCAGCTGCACAACATGCCTCAATAGCGCTGGTTAGCGTCAAGTCCTTCTCCCTCCCTATCTTATCTCTGATCAATTCATCTGGTAAGCTCCATAATCACAAGTTGCACCTTTCTCCCTTAGTCTCGTCACAAAACAGTCAGTTGTCTCACCTTCCTCCTGTTTGCAGTATCTGAAAACGTAGCGCTCATATATCACATTCTTTGACGATTTAAAGTACTGTTCCAGTGAGTTCGAGATGACGGCCACGTCCGCTTACTCTGTGGAGCTCAGAGTTAAGTTGTGCTTGTAGACATGTCGAAACTCTGCTCCCGTAACACTCCTCAAAGTTGCCACCTGGACCTCCTTTGGCCTTGGCACCAAGCCCGTCGCTAAAGCATAATCCTCATATTCAGCTCTGAAGATTTCCCACTTTGCGCTCATGTTGCCGCTGAGCTTCATCAGAGTTGGCGGAGGAATGTTCACGGCCATGGCTATTTCCTGGCGTTGCACCGGTGCTGCCTCCAACATTCTCGGTCGAAACTAGTCCACCGGGTCCACTTCTGACACCATGTTTGGTGTAAAGGTGTAATAAAGAAGAGACAGAGTTATTGGCTTCACTGCTACTTTAGTGAATCAAAGCAGGCTGGGAAACTGCATGGCTTTACGTCAAGTGCACTACCACTGAACAACCAATAGCTGGTACTATAATACCATCCATAACAGTCACATATCAATACCATGCTCAAGCACATGAGTTTCAGTTGGCACATCAGAAAATACGTTAAATTTGACCTAATTAAACTGACCACATCATCGCCCTGAGCCCCATTTAAATAGGTAAAATATTCATCAAGGTTGGATAACATTTCTGAATTTTTAAGGCAGCCTTGCAGCGAGGGATGGAGACACGACATCATTGGGTGAACCCATGCACCGGACAGTACCAAATGGTCTTACTTTCAGCACCTACATGAGACAGGGAATCAGTATCAACATAAGGCTTCAACATGTTCACATGACACAATCGACTCCACCCTCCTTTCTGGCATGGCCACAACATAATCTCTATCGCTGACTTGTTCCTTTATTTCATATGGGCCAGTGAACCGTGCTTGTAAAGCTGATCTGAGAACGGGCAGCAAAACTAAAACCTTATCACGTGGCGTGAAGCTTCGATGAAAACTGGCGTTTTTGTCAAACCACCTTTTCATTTTTGTTTGTGTAGTAGACAGATGGACAGCCTCGTCCCAGTCATTATCAGTTTCAAAACAGTAGGTACGGAGCATCGATTTCAAAGTGGCATGAAAACGGTATTCAAACTCTTTCAACTTTGTTTTTCAACCTCCATTTTACGACATTCAAAATCCAAAAGCACTTGTTTTTTTCGGAGCAGGTCATCTGAGCTCTGCACACTTGAACCAGCAGAGGTGTTGCGAGGCAAAATTCCTTTTTCATTCAAAGCCATTAGTAACTCAGACTTGATTATCTGTTTCTTTGCATGTTTTGTTACAGGTATTTGGAAGTGATTGCCAACATGATTTAATTCTTGTTTTGTAAAAGACAAGGCTGGGAAATCCCAGATGTTTTATTTTTCCCAGATGTTAATATACGATCACAATCACGCCAAATCCAAGCTACGTAACAAGCCAATCCAAACAAGGAGAACGCAGCAGAATACAAATGGCACACCCACCCGCACACACACACACACACCCACACACACACAAGACCTCCATAAACCCCGGAGTGGCATCCCGAACCACGTACCTACGCGACGTGCAAGATACAAAGTGTTGGCTATAACTCATCAAAAGACACAAACCACAGTGTCAGGTAGCACACAGGTAAGCATCAACAGCAATGAATGAAAGCTACCAACAAGTTGTGTACACAAAATGCACAAAGGCACAAAACAGAAATGCCGCTGAGGCAAAGGAAAACAGCAAAAGCCAACAGCGCAAGAAAAAGTCACTGCGTTTTTAACAAAGCCTACACAAGAAAGAAATGCAATCTCTAAAACACGACTCAAACAAGCCTCCGAAAAAAGATCCAAAAATTTTTGGATGAGCCCCAAAATATCTCACGGTCTTTTTCCTAAAACAGCTCACTAGACACGTAACATACAACAGGGAGCAGGGGAGAAAACCAAGCAAACAAACCAAAGACAAAGAACTAAAAAGGACTGTAGGTACCAGCCTAAAGGAACAAAAGGGGAATTTGGAACAGGGCCAGCCCACATAGGGCCGTAGGACCCCGACCTCATTCCACTTAGTAAGTTAAATTATTATTATTTATTTTTTTTTATTTTTTTAATTTAATTACATTGAAACAATAAATACAGAACACAAGAACACAAAAGGAAAATACACACACAAAAAGGGACACAATTCATTATCCTCAGTCTTTTAAACTAGGCCTTAGTGCATACCATTTTCTTTCATACTCCTTGGTCTTTTGCTGTCTATTTGCGATAATAGCCTCTAACTTAAAATAATGTTTCAAAAGGGAGAGAAAATTAAACAATGTCAAAAATTCTTTGCCTTTCAATTCAAAAATAAATCTCTTACCCAGTAAAATAACTGTATTTAAAACACTTGGACATCCATTTCTTAATTCACCAAAGATGATTGTTTGAGGGCACATTGAAAATACAAGGGAGTTTAAAGCTAACCATTTTTCCAGGGTCATCCAAAACATAGCCACATGTGGACAAAACCAAAAAAGATGCAAAATATCTTTAATTTCAGTTTTACAGAAACGACAGTTTTGGTCCTCTTGTAACCCCCAGATGCAAAGCATTTTTCTTGTGGGCAAAATTTTATATAGAATTTTAATTTGGAAATATTGAGATTTAGTATCTGTAATAGAATTATAAATTAAATTATACACTTGTCGCCATGGCAAAGGGGTATCAAATATCCCCTCCCAATAAGATTGAAATCTATCTGGGTCCTTCTTCAAATTATATGCCCTCAAGAAAAACTTGTACATAAAGGGGTTTATCTTTTTCCCTTTAAGCCACAAATAATTTTTTATAAGAGGTTTACATACCAGCAATTTTCTTTTTGCGTTTTTAACTTTTCTCCTCCAATCAAAGGGAATTGCAGCTACCAACTGATAGTATCTAAATTCCGAACACAATTTACCAAATAATTCACAGAAATTTTTATATGAATAAATATTACCATTCAAATCAATTACATCATTTACAAAGATAATGCCTTTTTCAACAAAATGCTCCCACAAAATAGGTAATCTGTTAATCAGTATATTAGAATTAAACCATATCATTTGTTGCAAGATGGCATCCACAGACTCAGGTGGAAAATACTGAAAGTGTAGCCATGCCTGTATCATATCTTTAAAAAAAGGTGATAGATTTATAAAAATATTTTGCAGACACTGAAAGTGGATATTTGAAATCTGTGCAAACATAAATAAATTATACTTAAATATTGGGTGTATATTACGCAAGAAGCATGAGGAACTCCAATTAGGATTACAATATATTTTTTGTACCCAAGACGCTTTTAAGGACAGATTCAGTGCCTTGAGATTAATTAATTTAACACCTCCTTCATCCAAAGAATTATATAAGTATTTTCTCTTAATTTTTTCTGGTTTATTATTCCATATAAAATTAAAGACTAATTTATTATACTTCTTATAAAAAACCTCATCATGGCGGACGGCAGCGAGTGAGACGTGTGGGTCCGACTCGCGTGAGGAGAAAAAAATGTTCTTACACTCTTAATCAACTCTTTTTGATGGAATAACTGCGCTCTTTATTTTATGTAGTTGATGTTAAAACGTTGCCCGCCCTTTGGGATTTTTAGGCAAACTCTCGCGAGTTAACCTAAACAAACAAACAAACAAACAATTCCGCCTACCTGTGTATGTCGCCTAAAACCCGCTCCAAACCAGAGATGGAGAAAATCCAAGCAACGCTAGACACGCTGGTGGCATCTAACGCCAATCTCACCAGTAAACTGGATAAACTAGACGCTCTTTCTAAAAAGATGGACAAATTAAACGCGTCTGTGAACTCGATCGGTGCGCGGCTGGACTCAACTGAGGCCAACTTGTTTGAGCAAACCAACAAAATAGCAGCACAAGAGCTGACGATTAAAGCCCTGGAACACAAATTAGAGGAAGCTATGAACGCAATTGACAACCTTGAAAATCGATCCAGGAGAAGGAATCTACGTCTGCTGCACCTGCCGGAGAAGAGTGAGGCAGGCTATGGTATGGAGACCTACCTGGCGAAGACCCTCTCTGCTCTCTTGTCCATTCCATTGGAAAAGCACGACATTGAAATCGCCCACAGAATCGGTCCATATGTTGAGAATTCTAGGCCCCGTACGGTGATTTTCAAGCTTCACCATCTACAAAAGAAAGTCTCCATTGTGGAGGCAGTTAAGTCCATCCCGTTGGAGCCAAGTGAATTCCCCGGTGTGAAGCTACGGATCTCTGAGAATATATCGGCACGTCGGAGAAAACTTCGGGACCAATACTGGCCGCTGCGGTCTTCATGAGAGAAAAATCAAGACTAGGGTCCGGGATCCGGGCTCTCTCCTTGTTTGGATTGATGATGAACACTTTAATTTCGTGAGCTTAGAGGCGGCCATGGACGTTCTGAAAATTAAATTTCCCGACTTGAAATAGGCTAAATCCAGCGCTATTACCCGGCACCGTGGGGGGTAAGTGGCGAGCGGCACTATAGTCTACTCTCCCATTATTTATTTATTTTATTTTATTTTATTTTATTTTTTGGTGTCTAACCTATTTACAGGCCTATCTTTTTTTTTTTTTTTTTTTTTTTTTCCTTTCCTTAACTTCGTGGCCTGGACATTTGGGACTTCTGTACAAAGACTCTAATATTATTATTATTATTATTATTATTTTTTTTTTGTTTATTTAACCCAGTGCTGGCTTGAAGCCCTATAGGAATGAGTAGTAGTAGACCTAGACTAAATTTATGGATGGCTGGTCTGTTTGTTTATCTGTTTTTTTTTTGTTTTTTTTCTCCTTGTATCCTGGGTGAGGTCATATTGCTCTCTTTACTCTGTTTAAAACAGGCCTTAGGCTATTGATTGTCCCAAAGTAAGGGCTTATCTTTTTTTTTCTGAACAATTTTCTCCTCCCCTGAGTTTTCTTAGGGACTCGCCTTCTAGTGTTAGGTGGGAGGGTTAGGTTAAGCTTGCATGGTTACATAGGTAATCCATGTACTGCTTTTCTTACTGTTTTGTTCAGTTTGGTGTGGACATGTGTGTGTGTGTATGTGGGGGGGGGAGGGGTGGATTCGCTTGCTGCTGTGCGGGATGTGTGTGTTTTGTGTGTGTATGTGAGTGTGAGCTTGTATTTGTGTGTGTGTGTGTGTGTGTGTGAGATGGGGGGGGGGGGTTACAGGTCTTGCTTTGCCTGCTTATTTTTCCCATGTTATTTACAGCTCATTCTTTGTCTTTTGTACCACGATCTGAATGACTAAACTTACAGTACTTTCTTTTAATGCACGTGGCCTTAATTTGCCCCATAAACGCATAAGTTTCCTGGAGGTACTAAGAAGAGAGGGAGTGGACATAGCCATGGTCAGCGAATCCCACATGCTTCAGAAGGATGTCCATAAGCTGCAGAATAAATATTACTGTGTAAAGGCAAATTCTTCAGCCCTTAATAAAACTAAAGGAGTACTAATTGTTGTCCGTCGTAACTTTCAGTTCACCAACTTAGGTGTTGGTAGTGACTCAGATGGTAGAATCACTTTTATAAAAACCATTATAGAAAATAAGAAAATTGCCTTCTTGTCTATTTACGCCCCTAACAGTTTTGATTCTGAGTTCTATGCGCGACTATCTAACACTATGCATGATCTGGCAGATTACCGGTTAATTATTGGAGCAGACTTTAACGCAGTCTGGGACCACTCCATAGACAGGACGGCTGTAGTCGAGGGCAGTGATCAGAGATCAGCGTCTGGTGCACTAAGAAAATGGGCACAGGATTTCTCAGTAATTGATATATGGCGTGTTACCAATCATAATCGTCAAGACTTCTCGTTCTTTTCGGCAAGACATCATTCATTTTCTAGAATAGACTTCATTTTTACATCCAAGGATCTCCTTGAAAAGGTAAGTACTGACATGCTCCCCCTGGCCTTCTCAGACCATAAGGCTGTCATTTGTAAAGTTAACCTTTCTGAATCTCATGACCGCGCTCCACGCTGGCGTCTTAATACCTCTTTGTTGCGCAATGAAAGCTTTGTGAATCAACTTGAAACTGGCCTAACAGAATTCATATCATTTAATGAGCATTCAGTTGAGGACACGCGCATACTATGGGATTCGGTGAAAGGTTATATTAGAAGTAACTGTGTATCGTTTGCGTCCAACTTAAACAAGACTCGTCAACTAAGGATTCTTGAATTAGAACGCGAGCTACAGCAATTGGAGTGTATCATGCACAACAACGTTTCCCCAGACTCAATTACCCAACGTAATAAAATAAAAGAGGAGTTGAATTCATTATTTCGACAGCGTGTTGAATTTCTTAATCATCGCACGCGTCAAAATTATTACTTTGAGGGAGCCCGTCCCAGCCGGTCACTTGCCATAAGCCTGCGTGCTAGTGAAAACTTTGCGCATATACCTGCTATTAAAACACCAGAAGGAGCTCTGGTAACGGACCCCAAATTGATTAACTCTACTTTCCGTTCTTTTTATTTCAACTTGTACAGTTCTGAGGTTCCATATGACTCCTCTAAACTCGATTTATTTTTTGAGAATTTAAATCTTACTAAATTATTGCCCCATGAGGTTGCATCCCTAGATAAACCTTTTACGCTAACCGAATTGGAGATGGCTGTACGTAGTCTTAACAAAGGGAAATCGCCTGGGTATGATGGAATTCCTCCTGAACTCTATTTGCAATTTTGGTCGCAGCTTGGCCCTCTGTTACTGAACATGTTCAACCATGCCATTTCAATTGGCTCCTTTTCGAGAGATGTTAACACCGCTACAATTACCTTACTCCATAAAAAAGGAAAAGACCCAAACGAATGCGCAAACTATCGTCCTTTATCTCTTTTGAATGCTGATATAAAGCTTTTTGCTAAAGTGCTCGCATTAAGGCTTGAACCTCTTATGAATAAACTCATCCACCCTGACCAAACTGGCTTTGTTAAATCTCGTCTATCTTCAGATAATGTTCGCAGACTATTGCATATAGTAGAAGCTTCCGCTGAGGATCAAACTCCTTGTGCTGTTTTATCCCTGGACGCGGAAAAAGCTTTCGATCGCCTTGAATGGCATTACCTATGGGCTGTTCTTCACCATAGGGGATTTGGTACCAATTTTATCAACATGATAAAAACACTCTATGCTTCCCCTTCAGCCATGGTAATGACTGGCAATATCTGTTCGTCATTATTTCCAGTGGGCCGCAGCTCCAGACAAGGCTGCGTTCTTTCGCCTCTTTTGTTCATTCTATCCCTGGAACCTTTGGCTCAGATGGTGCGTCAGTCAACCCACACTCCTATTACGGTTCATGGAACTGATCATTTCATCTCTCTGTATTGCGATGACATTTTACTATATCTTGGGGATGCAATTAATTCCACTCCACATATTTTGTCTATATTTAATAAGTTCGGGAGTATATCTGGGTACAAAATAAACTGGTCCAAGTCGGCCCTCCTTCCTCTCAACGATACATTGAGGCAAGAGTCTTTACCAAGCGTTATTCCAGTGGTTGATAATTTTAAATACCTGGGCTTATCAATTTTTCCTTCAATTCAAACTACTGTGTCTTTTAATTTTAACCAGACTCTCAGGCAGGTGGAATTTGATTTGGAGCGCTGGTCATCCATCCCCAATTCATTTAGAGCAAGAGTTGCCATCATTAAAATGAACATCTTACCACGGGTCAACTTTTGTAGTACAATGTTGCCCTTAGCACCTCCTACTGGACATTGGGATAAACTCCATAAATTAGTATCTAGATATGTCTGGAGAGGGAAACGGCCACGTATCAAAATGTCCATCTTGCAGAGACAAAAACTATCTGGAGGTCTTGGGTTCCCAAACTTCCAGTTTTATTTCTGGTCCTTAACTCTTCGTCCTCTTCATACCTGGTTAAATCCTGATGCACAAGTAGCTTGGCGCTCCTTAGAAGAAAATCTAGTAAGACCACATAGGCTTCAGGATTTAATATATTCTAACATCCCACTTAAAACCTGTAAATCCAAGTTCGGTTCATTAGTCTCACATATTCTTGCCACATGGAGAAATATGGAATCACACTCTGACAATTACTCAAAATTCCATCTTCACCTTCCTTTATTTAATAATTATGACCTTCGCTTGGGGGGTCACCCGATCTCTTTCCATCAGTGGAACAATAAAGGGATCTATACCCTCTCTGACATTACATCAGAGAATACACTCAGATCTTTTCAAGACCTGAAGTCACACTACAATTTACCTGGGACTTCTTTTTTCTTCTACTTACAACTCCGCAGTGCCCTACTGGCATATGGAGTCCCCTGGGGAGATAATTTGGAGCCTCATCCGATTCATAGAATTTGTACTACCTCATCTACTCGAGGATTGGTCTCCTCTATTTACACACACATCACCAAACGTGCAGAAAAACCACTGCAGGTTGATAGTCACTGGAGCCATGATCTCTCGATTGCACCTAATACAATAAATTGGACTACAGTCTGGTCAAAGATAGTCTTATCATCTCGTAATCCCAACCATCAGATGATTCATTATAATTTCATACACAGACTCTACTGTACTCCTCGCAAATTATTTTTAATGAAACTAAACCCATCTCCCAACTGCCAGCTATGTTCTTTAGGTACAACAGGAACTTTTTGTTCATATGGTCTGGGATTGCCCTGGTGTGAGAGATTTTTGGAGTATGGTCTCCAATAAGATGTCTATAGTATTAGAGCGTACCATCCCCTGTTCCCCAACTATCTTATTGCTTTGTGATTTGACTGATCTAGACCTATCTTTGATGCACCAACGCTGGTTCCTGGTAGGCCTTACTGCTGCCAAGAAACTGATAGCACAGAGATGGAAAGCACCTCATGATCTGTCTTATAAACATTGGGTAAATACAGTTATAGATCTGGCTAAGCTAGAGAAGTCTGTGGCCATTATGCATGGCGCTCAGACTAAAAACATTACTTTATGGTCATCGTTTATTGATAGTATGTCAAGATAGCAGCCATAGTAGATAGTGACCTGATGTCCCCTTGCTACTTACTCTTTTCCTTTTTCATCTCTCATCTAAATTTGGCATATCTATTTTGTCAACTTTGTTGAGCTGTATCAACTAACCGAATCTCCTTCTTTCTGGGGCGGGGAGAGCAAGACCTGGGGGTGGGGGGGGAGGAATGCGGTTGAATGCTGTATGTTTTCTTATTTGATATATGTCGTCTTATTTGTTGTTTTACATGTATCTCTGTTTGTTTGTGTGTTTGCTGTATGATTTATAAAACACAATAAAAAATTGATAACAAAAAAAAAACCTCATCAGGGGATGGAAGAGACATTAACAAATAAGTAAACTGAGAGGTACACAATGAATTAACAAGGGTGACTTTCCCAAATAAAGATAATGCTGTTGATTTCCATGGACATAACACTTTTTCCATTTTTTGAAGTTTATTCTCAAAGTTTATTTTTACCAATTCGTCAATCCTTTTTGGAATATGAATACCAAGTATATCTATTGGTCCATCTGACCATATCAATGTTGAATTACATGAAAGTTTGAATGTAGTTCCATGTAATGAGCCTAATCAAAAAATAATACATTTTTCATAATTTGGTTTCAAACCAGACAGTTCTGCAAAGTGATCCAAATCTTTAAGTAATGCATTCAAATACTTTTCTTTGGGTGATAAAAAGAAGATTATATCATCCGCGTATAACGAAAGCTTTGATTCTACCCCATAATTACTCAAACCTTTAATACTGATATTATTCCTGATTTTTATTGCTAATGTTTCTATTACCAACAAGAACAAATATGGGGAAAGTGGACAACCCTGTCTAACTCCTCTAAATAATAGAAAACTTTGTGATAGATGGCCGCTGTTTATAATTCTACTTGATGAATTATTATATAGTACTCTAACCCAATTTATCAAAGAAGTTCCAAAGTTGAAAAATTCCAAACATTTAAAAATGTATTCCCATTTCACTGTATCGAAAGCTTTTTCAAAATCGGCCACAAAACCAGGTTTCTTTTCTTTCTCATAAAGTTCAATAATTTCTAAAAGATGTCTTATACTATCCCCAATAAATCTACCCTCAATAAATCCATTCTGATCTTTATCAATAATTCCATGCATAACCTTTTTAATTCTAGAGGCGATACATTTAGACAATATTCTGTTATCACAACACAATAGGGTTAAGGGTCTCCAATTTTTTAATTTAACTGGATCTTTATCAGTGCCTCCTGCTGAGTTCCAGACAATTTACCAACCTCAAAAGAATAATTGAAAGATGCTAGAATGGGATCTTTTATATAATCAAAAAATATTTTATAAAATTCAATTGGGATCCCATCTAGTCCAGGTGATTTACCTAACTTAAAGGAATTTATTGCTTGACGAAGCTCATCTTCATCAATCATACCTTCACAATCTTGTTTCTGTAAGTCTGACAATCTTTTAGGAAAAGAGTCGGGAAGAAAAGATTGGTAGAGGTCTGGAGGTGGACAGCTCTGTTCAGCTAAAGTGTAAATGTTTTGAAAAAAAGATTTTTCTTCCTCTAAAATTTTTATTGGCGATAATAACACGGACCCATCTTCAGTTTCCAGTTGAGTAATATTCTTCCTTGTTTGATTTCTATGAACCAGTTTTAAAAAAAAGTCAGTACATTTCTCACCCTTCTCCATCCATGTAGCTCTGGAATTAATTATAATGCCACTAGCCTTTTTATGGTAGAGTCTCTCCAACTCTCTGTTTGTTTTCCAAAGTAACATGTATATCTAAAGAGATTTCACCATCCTCATCAATTTCTTCATTTAATTTTTTAATCTCTTGAATCAATTCATTTTCGTAACGTGTGTTCAACCTATGTTTCCAAGACGAATATTTTATACAATGTCCCCTAAACGAACATTTAAAGGAATCCCATACAATATGAGGGTTAGCACTACCAATATTAAACTTAAAATAATCAGAAATAAATATTTTTGTATTTTCAACAAACAAATCATCCTGTAGTAAGGATAAATTAAACTTCCAGAAACCTGGGCCTCTATGAAAATCATCAGTCATCATCTGGAGGGTTATAAGTGAATGATCTGAACGCATATGTTCAGTTATATCCGTTGTAGATGTCTTTGAACATAAAGTAAAGGATATAAGAAAATAATCAATCCGACTAGCCTGATTTTTTCTACGCCATGTATATCTAATTTTTTTAGGATTTTTCAGACGCCATATATCAATTAAATCAAGTGAGGACATTAGGGTCTGGATAGCTCCATGTGCATGTGGATGATAATTAACTGAAGAATTTCCAGTCCTATCCATCATGGTGTCCAACACTGTATTGAAATCTCCTGTAATAATAATATTAGACCCACAACCCTTTAAATTCTGAATAGTCTCTTGAATACCTTCAAAAAAAAAAAAATGACATCATCCTTATTTGGTGCATATAAATTAACTAAACATCATCGTAGAGATTTAATTGTGCAATCTACAATAATCCATCTTCCTTCTGTATCTCGTAGAGTTGTATGGATTACATAATCAGCATTCTTCTCAATAAGGATTGACACCCCCCTTTGGTTGCTAGATCCATGACTAAAAAAAATATATCCTCCCCACTCTCTCATCCATTTCATTTCATCCTTTAACACAGACTGTGTTTCTTGTAAACATATAATGTCAAATGTACATTTATCTTTAAGCCATTTGAAAACCTCATTTCTTTTCCTATTATTAGCTAACCCATTACAATTATAACTCCCTATAACCAACCTATTTATGTCCATAGACAATCTTTAATAATATTGAACCATCACATATGAAACAAATACACACTGGCCTACTAATAACCTGAAAGATCCAAAAAACAAAAAAAAACAATAAAGACATAACCCATAAACACACAACATGAAAATAAAATAATAAAATTGGGTGGTCAGCAGAGGCAAAGCCACCTTAAAGGGGTCCTAGAATCAAAACCACATTTACGTTGTTCCTGTTGAATTTAGGCTCCGAGTGGTGTCTAAGGACCACACCAAAAACTTCACCGCCTTCTCCAGCCTGCTTTCGTATGCAAATTCAAAACTAGAAACGGCCGTGTTGAAATGGGCAAATCTGAACAGAGCTCCGATATTACGTAATAGGCGCCCAGCCCTTTTGGATACACCCTCTCTCATTTGCATGTTCCAGCCCACTGTAAGGGCGGAGGCGTTAGCTAGCTAGCCCCAGCGACAGCTAACCGCAGTTTCTGTCAAGAGGGATATGGTATGTCGGACTATGCGTGTAATGTTCCAGGATGTTTGGGGCAGGTCAAGACTCTACACAGACTTCCCCAAGAACTCAACTGTCAGCGGGAATGGTTGATGTTCATTTACAACCGCGTTCCACAGAGCTTCAACCCGAGGTTGGTAGTTTGTTCTGCCCACTTCACCCCGGAGTGTTTCTCCAACCTCGGACAGTATCAAGCCGGCTGGGTCGCCGGGATAGCTCAGTGGGTAGAGCTGGCGACCCATGTGCCGAGAATGAGTCCTTGTTGCAGCAGCCTAGGGTTCGAGTCCGACCTGTGGCTTTTTGCTGCGTGTTATCCCCTCTCTCTCTGCCCCCCTTTCTTGTCTATCTTCAGCTATCTCTATAATAAAGGCAACAAAAAGCCCCCAAAAAATATATTTAAAAAAAAAAAAAGAAAAGTATCAAGCCGGCTTTGGCTCTAGCTTCAGCCCGGTGGATTAGGCCAATCAGCTTTCAGGATATGTGGGCCAATCAGCCTTTGGGTAAACTGGCCAATCACAAGCAGCTCATTTCATTATTCATGAACTTGCTGAGTGGGCGGGAAAAACAAACTGTTTCATTGCAGGGCTTATTTATGACCTTGTATTAGGCTCTCTAGCAGTGCTCCTGGGGCGTTTTCAGCCCCACAAATTTACATATGCCATTATTTAGGCTCAAAGATCAATTCCTAATGGTCAAAAAATGTGTTCTAGGACCCCTTTAACACATGTAGAGGCCATCATTAATGATACAAAATATCTAACTCCCTTAGCCTATATGGCAAGCAAATCAAATTCCTTTTTTCCTCTTTTTATCATCATCCTTACATTATTATCCTCTTTGTCTATGACTAGCTTAACATTTTTCAGTCACCTGTCACACAAGACCACCATAGTTAAATGAACATGAATAATAAAGTCATTCAAATATCCGCAGATTGTCTCTTTTTTTTTCGCCTTCTTTGATGCATGTTTGGTGGTCTAGTTGGGGCCAAACAGCCACGGTGTAATTTCTTTATCCTTGAACAGTTTACCATTTATATATAATTTATCTACAATGACTCTTACCGCATCTTTCTTCTGCCGATGCTCTTTTAATTTGGGGATCAACTTTCTCCTTCGTGCCACAATTTCTGGAGGGAATTGGTCGTACACACCATACGGCTTACCTGCCAGGTGTTTGCAGAAGCTTTTAACAAGAGCTTTATCCTTGAACCATTCAAACTTCGCCACCAATACACGAGGCTTTCCTTGATTTTCTCTATTGCGTTGGAGTCTATGTACACGATCAAACCGGATTTTTTCCACCATCTCCACATCCATCTGTAGTTTGTTGATTAGAAACTGTTTCAGCGTTTTCTCCACTTCTTCGCCTGGAGTTTCTATGATGCCGGAGAAAATCAAATTATCCCTCATAGATCTAGTCGTCATCTCCAGCATTTTTTCCTTAAGCTGGCCATTTTCCGTTTTCATCTGATTCACCGTTGTTTCTAGTGAATGTGGTTTCCAGTGCATCAGTTTTCTTCTTATATTCATCCAGCGTTGCGCATATGAAGTCCGAAGTCTGCTTCAAATCTTGGACATCTTGCCGCAGCTCATCCAATATATCCAGCTTTCGGAGTCGTATCTCAATAGAGGCCAACAGCTGGTGATTTACCTGGGCAGAGAGTGGACTATCCGGTGAATTTGACTCCGACCAAGATCCAGGTTTTGGTCGTTTAAACGCGGGCTCCTTCCCTTTGTCCTGATCTTCCTTAATCACCGGGCAGGTGTCAGAGATAACGAAAGTTTCCGTCTCGCCGACCATCTCTGTCCCCTTTTCAGTCATCGTAAGCGGTTTTAACAAGATGTTTAGGTCATATATTCCACCTGAGTTTTAAGTCAAAAACCATGTAGAGGTTTTAATTTAATCATAGTAGTTACATTAATTACTTGCCAAACACAGGGCCTCCACAGCGTCCGCGTGTTACTACTCGCGCATGCTGTCACCAAGTTAAATTATTTAAAGAAATTGAACCGAAACAAAATTAAACAAAAAACGAAACCAGGACTACCGGTCACCTACAACCCAAACTAAAATAATAAAGCCTACAAAGTGTTAATACTTCATAGGTAAAGAAATAAACCACCTGCTTAAGGAGAAAGAAACATTAAGTTTAAACAACCTGGCTGCTCGCGTTGTCAGGACGTGCGCCAGACAATGAGGGTAAGAGAGAAGAGAGAGAGACACTCCGCTCCTTTCCCCTCCTTAAATAGTCTCCTCCCCTACCTGAGCACAAATGAGATTCAAGTGCTCAGCAGGCCAGGGGAGGAGGGACCAGGAGGAGACGGGAGACAAGGAGACAAGAGGAGAACAGCTGCACGTGACAGTGATGCAAAAAGAAAAGATAAATCATATAAGAACGTTTGTAGCCTGGAACAACACACATCTTTTTTGCAAAGGTCCAGCCAGTCATTTGGTTGGCTCCGACTGACTGAAGGACTATCCAATTGTGTGCAAAGATTTTTATTTTATTGTTGTCTGTATGGGTTGAAATACACCCCACAATGAAATCCAAATGTGTTTTTACCAGACTGATATTCTTAAAGAATTGAGTCTAGCTACACTAGCCTAAAATGTTTGTGCTTTTATTTTAAACTTGCAACCAGTGCAATGCCACTAACCACCAATGCGACACATCTGAGAGGGAAAAAAATCTAGAATGCTTGCCCAACTGCTTGAATGAGTGCGTTCAGAACATAGACTGTATATAAATATGGACAATGTCTCCCCACTTCCTTGCATTGGCCAAATTGACACTATTATCCCAGGGACATGGGCAGTGTCATTTTGCAACTTTGGAGCCAGAGTCTGGGCAGTTCGGTCTGAGAGTGGAGCAACGCAGAGCTGGGTTATCGATGACCCGCCCACACTTCCTCCAGATTCACCACCTGGGGAATAGCTCCCCAGGAAATACACCCTAACCAGTACCCCTTACTAACAGAAGGTCACACAGATTTGTTACACCAATATATAGAGAGGACTGGAGACGGACTTCCAAATATAACAAAGATTTATTGAATAAAAATTTACTATGTTTAAAAGAACACAAAGATGACAAAAATCACAGCCTGAGTGTCAAAATAATAAACCACGGTTAATTGCAGTAGAAAATAAACAAATGGCAGGAACTGGCCTAAGACTAAGGCCAAACCAAAGAAAACCACTACAAACTAAACCACCCTGTGCCATGCTAAATTAAGGGAAGTGAGAGGGGAACCACCACTGGGTAAGTCTGTGGCACCAATGCACCAGCTCCTGTCCTGGGAAAGAAATAAACAAAATTACAATAGCGCTTGTATTGGGACACTCAGGCAGATAGGTTGTACAGTTAAGACAGGAGGCCGAAACTAAAACACACACACACATACACACACACACACACACACACACACACAAGACCTCCATAAACCCGGGAACCGAGTGGCATCCCGAACCACGCACCTACGCGACGTGCAAAATACAAAGTGTTGGATATAACTCATCAAAAGACACAAACCACAGTGTCAGGTAGCACACAGGTAAGCATCAACAGCAATGAATGAAAGCTACCAACAAGTTGTGTACACAAAATGCACAAAGGCACAAAACAGCAATGCCGTTGAGGCAAAGGAAAACAGCAAAAGCCAACAGCGCAAGAAAAAGTCACTGCGTTTTTAACAAAGCCTACACAAAAAAGAAATGCGATCTCTACAACACGACTCAAACAAGCCTCCGAAAAAAGATCCAAAAATTTTTGGATGAGCCCCAAAATATCTCACGGTCTTTTTCCTAAAACAGCTCACTAGACACGTAACATACAACAGGGAGCAGGGGAGAAAACCAAGCAAACAAACCAAAGACAAAGAACTAAAAAGGACTGTAGGTACCAGCCTAAAGGAACAAAAGGGGAATTTGGAACAGGGCCAGCCCACATAGGGCCGTAGGACCCCGACCTCATTCCACTGAGTAAGTTAAATTATTTAAAGAAATTGAACCGAAACAAAATTAAACAAAAAACGAAAACAGGACTACCGGTCACCTATAACCCAAACTAAAATAATAAAGCCTACAAAGTGTTAATACTTCATAGGTAAAGAAATAAATCACCTGCTTAAGGAGAAAGAAACATTAAGTTTAAACAACCTGGCTGCTGGCGTTGTCAGGACGTGCGCCAGACAATGAGGGTAAGAGAGAAGAGAGAGAGACACTCCGCTCCTTTCCCCTCCTTATATAGTCTCCTCCCCTACCTGAGCACAAATGAGATTTAAGTGCTCAGCAGGCCAGGGGAGGAGGGACCAGGAGGAGACGGGAGACAAGGAGACAGGAGGAGAACAGCTGCACGTGACAGTGATGCAAAAAGAAAAGATAAATCATATAAGAACATTTGCAGCCTGGAACAACACACATCTTTTTTGCAAAGGTCCAGCCATTTGTTTGGTTGGCTCTGATTGGCTGAAGGACTAGCCAATTGTGTGCAAAGATTTTTATTTTATTGTTGTCTGTATGGGTTGAAATACACCCCACAATGAAATCCAAATGTGTTTTTACCAGACTGATATTCTTAAAGAATTGAGTCTAGCTACACTAGCCTAAAATGTTTGTGCTTTTATTTTAAACTTGCAACCAGTGCAATGCCACTAACCACCAATGCGACACATCTCTACACGGGAAAAAAATGTAGAATGCTTGCCCAACTGCTTGAATGAGTGCGTTCAGAACATAGACTGTATATAAATATGGACAATGTCTCCCCACTTCCTTGCATTGGCCAAATTGACACTATTATCCCAGGGACATGGGCAGTGTCATTTCGCAACTTTGGAGCCAGAGTCTGGGCAGTTCGGTCTGAGAGTGGAGCAACGCAGAGCTGGGTTATCGATGACCCGCTCACACTTCCTCCAGATTCACCACCTGGGGAATAGCTCCCCAGGAAATACACCCTAACCAGTACCCCTTACTAACAGAAGGTCACACAGATTTGTTACACCAATATAATATATATATATATACCCCGTGCCATGCTAAATTAAGGGACGTGAGAGGGGAACCACCACTGGTTAAGTCTGTAGCACCAATGCACCAGCTCCTGTCCTGGGAAAGAAAGAAACAAAATTACAATAGCGCTTGTAGTGGGACACTCAGGCAGATAGGTTGTTGAATTTGTTGAATAGTTATTCTGACCTCATTCTTTTTGACAAAATTTGTAAATATCCTTAAAAATCTGAAAAACGGCCACACTAAACCACAATGATCTGCAACTAGTCAAAGCACAAAGTCTGTGTATAAAATGCTGTCGTATTCAAAAACTCTTAAAGTGATAATGTAAATTTACCTGGGACTTTTATCATATTCCGTATATTTGAGGTTGTTTGTGAATTTGTTAACTCTTGACACTTTTCTCTTTTTCTAGACAGGATGAAGGTTGTTCTACTGATCGCTGTCGTGTGCACTCTTGGCCTTGTTTGTGGGTGTCAGGAAGCACTTCGCATCATGAACAGCAGCTTTGTTCCACAGCAGCATGGCCAAGGTCCATGTCAGTTGAACCGTAACAGTAATTTGTATGAAACGTTTGTTCGTCAACACATCGTTTGGCCCATACCACAAAACGAGACAGAATGGGAAGAGTAAGTTAAAGGGTTGAAGACATTGGTTCTCATTGATATACAAATGTTTTGTTTTAGTTTTGTTTTTCATGACACAGTTTTATTTGTTGTTAAAAGAGATAAGCCAGAGGCACACAGTCAAATAATACTTTACATTTGCATGTGATTACATCATAGATAGTCTGGTCCTTCCAGTCATTACGCACACATTCTGTACATTCATAAGGTTTTTATGAATTCTACAATTCAGTCAATATTCTGAGAGATGTATAATTTGCATATTCTGTAGAAGTTAGTTGTCTTCAGGCATGTTTCCTGAGGTTTACTTTGTTCTGATGTCATTTTACTTCTTATTCATGCATTACTGTTTAATTTTCAGTAACTTTGAACATAAATCTCATTCTTCAGGTACTTGAAAAACCAAGGACTCTGCCACAGATGTTTCCAGTCTTTCATGAAAGATGAGAAAAGATCTGTAATGGTTCTAGAAAGAGCCTGGGTAAAACCAACTTATGTATGAGTATGTCAAACATGACGGTGTATGACCTCACAGTTGAGCTCACAGTTGACCCGTCTTGCAGAGTTCAAAGAGTGACAAGAAAACCTGTGATTGTGGCTTGTGAATCATCGTTGCCTTCCTGTTCACTTTGAAAGATACATTAACCAAAAACCAAACCAAAATGCTGAAATCTGCGGGGCCTGAAGGCCCCTGCCATCTAAAACCTCTGTCAAGCTTACGTGGTAATACTGACAAAGCAATATTGATTCAGATTCAGATTCAGAGAACTTTACTTGACGTGTGCTTTTGCTCTTACGCTACATTCCATGCACTGTTACATCTTTCAACCTGGTCCCACAACATTTATTGACATGAGCAAGATCTAATCAACATGCCATGGATTAAAGGGAACTTTAGATTTCATCCAATATCATGAAACATTTATTTTTCCCTAGGATCACCTATTTTATGTCACACATTTAATTCTGTGACTGAGATGTACATTTTTAGCTTTAGCTTTACAGCCTCGATAAATAATGTAACTATGGATAGTGTTGTAACTGAACGTTTATACTGTATCCATATATGTTCTGATTACTGCATAAATGCTTTAAACCTGCATTAAATGACATTCCTTATGCTAACAATAAATCAGCTGTGGAAAAACTAAACTGAATGTTGGTTTCTTTCAGTTTTTGGTGTCTTCTACATGTTCTAACGGGAAAATCAGGAAACTTGCTAATGAGCACTGTGCAACATCTACTTGTTTAGGGCAAGAAGCAACTTCTGGGCTGCATTTCTTTGAATGGCATCTTGAGTGAGTCAAAAGTGAGTCAGTCTCCATAGACCATGACAAGATGTCTAACTTTACAGCAGAAATAAACATGTTTATAGCCATAGCATGGTTCGTTCATAACAACAATATGGGGCACACTTTTATATAACTCACCAGTTTCAGTCACATCAGGGGTGTCCACACATTTTTGGCTTGAGAGCTACGTTTACAATGACCAAGTCTAAGTGATCTACATATACACTATCTCTATCTATCTAACTATCTATCTATATATATATATATATACAGCACCTTTAGAAGAATAGCGCTGTCCCTTTAACAATGATTTATGTTGTGCACATGGATCAAGAAAGGGAGTTGGAAGCTGCAGCATTGCAGCGTTGATACAAAGTAGCCAGCAAATAACAGAACTTACTTTTGACTTCTCAGCGTTTGGTTTCATCTTTTCAATTCAATGCAATTTAATTAATTTATTTTCGCTAACAGTTCAGATTGTCTCAAGACGCTTCTCAGACCGAAACCTCCAGAGCGAGCACTAGGAGGAATAAAATTATACGTACTGTACATCTGTCACACAAACATGTGATTAAAGTACACATGCAGAATCTAAAGCTGATACAAACAAGAGTATAAGATAAAGCTGATGTATGTTAAATGAGAGAGTGATAATGAATGAACGGCTAGAGCTAGCATTCAAAATATTCTCTGTAGAAACATATAGTGGCTATACGGAGTGCTCTAAAAGTTACTGTTATAGGGATAAACAAGAGCATGTGGCCATAAATCTGTCAATGCCAATAGTTCCATTACACGTGAACTCGTGCCATATTGCCTCTCTGAGATCTCTGTCACAGCTTTAGGTCTGTATGTGTTACTTCAATGATTTTAAGGTAACATGTTCATGTTGGTTACAGCCATAGACTGTATATGGACAAAGTGTCCCCACTTCCTTGTATTGGCCAAACTGATGCTATTTTCCAGGGGATGCAGGCGATGCCATCTTGTGACTTTGGAGCCAGAATTTGGCACCGAAATGCAGCCTCTAAATAACACGTTATCTGTGAAACTCGTTCATTTCTCCAATATTTTGTTATGATACACTAGTGCTATTTTTCTGTTGAGTCCAGAGTTACCTGTTATCATCATCTGGGGTCTGTAGATTGACCTACTAACCTCTGACCTGGATGATGTCATCTCAGTGCCGTGCGCACGGTCAGCTGGTTTACCTGGAATTTGCTACTGCTAGTTTTTTGCAACATGGCTGAATATTTTTCTGATTCTGAGGTTGTGGATGATGACTTTGTTTATGATGGACGTCCTAACTGTTTTGAGCCAGAGTATACGGATGAGGAGCTCACTGAAAGGAGGATGTGGAGGCAGAGAGAGGAACAGCTGGCCAAAGAACAACAAACCGCTGCACACTTACTGAGAATTGTGAAGACAACATATTTATTGAAAAGATCATGTGAGTACAAAAAAAGGAACAGACACTTTATCCTTTTAGGAGAATGATTGTCCACAAAACATTTGCAACACAGAGATGATTAAAAAAACGTGATACGCCAACACACAATAAAAGCAAAATATAATCAGTTAAAAAAAGAGCTGATGACTTATTATATGATGTAATGAAATACAAAACGAAATCAATCACAGCCGTGGACAAAAAGAGTAAAGCAGAATTGTAGTTCCACGACAAAAATAAGGCACCCTGAGTGCAACAATAGCAGAGACACAACAGATCTTCAACTTGATCTGACCAAAAATGAGAATAAGTGCTGAAGCTCAGATCCTAAAACATCATAATTTCATAATTACACTTCAAATTCAAGTTGAAAAAGAACTCTGTTGCCAGATACAGTGGCTACTTTTTTGCTGTCATTTCATTGAAAGAAATGTTGTTGACTCTTTTACTCGCCTTAAACTTTTACACAGTGACTCTGTGGTAGGAATGCTGTGTATTGTGACAGGCAACTGTCATGTTATATAGATGCTGATGTATTGACGCTCACATTTGAGTGACCAGATATCCATTGAAAGTTGTGTGCCAGTCAGATGCCCAAACGTGTGTATTTGCAACCAGGCGGACAGACACCCGGTCTCCTTGATTCAGCTGAAGGAAAACTGCATTTCCTCCATTATCAGCTGCGTCCCTATCTGACTTGTGATCTGAGGCCATTGTTATCAGTTGGTTGTTCTTGTAGAGATGCAGCCCTGATGGACGGTGTCCTCCAGCGTGATAGAAGTAGGAGAAGTAATAAACACCTGCAACAGGTGCTGTGAAGACACCTGCAGAAATAACAGGGTGTTGGTGACATTTGTTATTACAAGAAGGAACTCATGTTTCAAATCAGCAATATCCTAGAATACTATATGACTTGATAGCCTTATTACCAAACAATAATGTAGAAATACCTCATATTAATGCTGATCACTTTCTGTGTCTTATTAAATTTATAGAACACAAACATAGAGCAGATTGTAAATCTTACCTGTGATCTGACTGTAGGCATTACCAATGTTCATAATCACTCTTCTGTAGATTAAAGTTGTCTCTGTGTTGAAGGGCCCCATTTCTGTATCTCCTGCTCCTACTGCTGCACTGAATATTACCTTGTTTCTTTCTGTGATAAACAAATCAGTGTCATCACAAATTTGTATTAACACATTTTCAGAGTCTGCATGTTTAAAAAGGCCATATGGATTCAGACTCTTCATGCCACCTCTAGCTTTTGCTGCTTATTTTGAAGGACCTGTACTGTTTTGGTCCAGTAATTTAATCAATAAAAATGCCACTTTAAATTATCTTTACCTTTTTTGTGCAGCTCCAGTGTCTGATTTTCAGTGACCTTCAGCCTGGTTTCAGTGTCTTTAAGCCTGATTTCAGTCTCCTTCAGTCTGGTGTCAGTGTCTGCCAGCCTGATTTCAGTCTCCTTCAGTCTGGTGTCAGTGTCTGCCAGCCTGATTTCAGTCTCCTTCAGTCTGGTGTCAGTGTCTGCCAGCCTGATTTTAGTCTCCCCCAGTCTGGTGTCAGTGTCTGCCAGCCTTATTTCAGTCTCCTCCAGTCTGGTTTCAGTGTCTGCCAGCCCAATTTCCAGAAATCTGAGTTTTTCACTCATGGTACCAAACTCTGTAAGGAGAACGCAAAGGTCAGGATGGCATGACCGTGTGTCAGTAGCATTACCTTCATCCTGGGCCAAACTCAAGCCACAGAACACCATAAGACACAATGAAATAGCAAACTTCATCTTCCAGGTTCACTCTCCAGAAATCTGACTAACACTGTCCCTCCGGTTGTTCTTATTTGATGCTGTTTAATGGCCACCTGTTAAATTTTAACACCAGATTGTCTTTAATATCTTATCTGTAAACTAGTATCTACACTCCACGTCATTGTAACAGCAATGAGGAAATACTTTTAATGCATTTTGGTGTTACCCCTCAAGGGTTGGCAACCCGCGGCTCTGGAGCCGCATGTGGCTCAACCGCCAATATGAGACACCCGCTAGCATGCGATTTCTTGAACTTTTCGACCCCATGCTATCCCTGACTTTAATGTGAAAATGGAAAAGTATGATCTTGGAGTCCTGTTGATCGGATCCACATGCGTATGTGAGCAGGTCTTCTCTAACATGAACAATAAACATCGCTCACGCTAAGACACCTTACAGTCCTGTGTGAAGATGAAGGAGACGTCATACAGCCCCGATGTGCAGGCGCTGTGCGCTGAGTAGTGGTGGAAAAAAGATTTGGGATCCAGCTCAACCCTGCCTGTAAACCTAGGGCCTGGGTTTACATGCAGGGTTCATCTGATGGCGATTAATACTGACACACTCTTAGGCCACGTCCACACGTACGAAAACGATCTTTTCCCTCTCCGTCTTCGATGGCATCGTTTCAAGAAATATCCGCGTCCACACAGATCCATTTCAGCACGACCGAAAATGCTGCTTCATATTCCAGGCCTATAGGTGGCGCTGTTTCAGTTTCAGAAATTCACCAAAAACGGAGAGGAAGAGGCGTAGCATGCGCACAAATCTTGAGCGCTGTTTACAAATCGCCTTTTTTGCTCATGTTGTTATGAGACGTCTCGCGGGAGGTGGGAGGCTGCTCGGGGGTCTGGCGATGACATCATCGTTTTCTCCGTTTCTGTCTGTCTACACAGAGTTGCGTTTGCAAATTTCTCCACCCTGGGACCCGTTTTCAGAAAAGTGCGTTTTAGGGCTATGCGTTTACAGGATACGTGTGGACGATCGGCCAAAACGATGCAAAACTTCTGCGTTTCTGCGTTTTTGCGTTTCTGTGTGGACGGGCCCTTAATGAAATCATGGTGTTCATTTGTTTCTTTTAATGACAGGAGTCAATTTAACAACTGAACAATTATTTGAACTGTTGAACATTTCTTCTCAGTTCATTCGACAGTGTGCCATACACTGTCTAAAGATGGACAGTGGAACAGCTCCTCAAAAGTGAAGCCAAAGCAAATAGAGCTCCCCCTGGTGACTGGCTGCAGTATAGGACATAAGCGCCACCTCCTCCATGTAAGTGGATGGGACTTGGGCCAAATTAAAACACTAAGATACACTTCAGTTTTATTTTTCAAGGACGGTTTCAGTCATTATAGGTAGTTAATATAATGTTGATCCATGTTCAAGTGTCAATTGTTTGGTTTATTTACCCCTGTGCAAACAACTTGATGCACGTGTTTTTTATGCAGCATTATATACAAGGTGAAGCTGCTTCAGGGTGAACTCACAAAACAACAAAGAACATCTTGTTCCCAAACCACTAAATAAACCCTAAGTGCAACAGAAGAAACAGAAAGACTTTTAATAACCCTAACTCCCTAAACTAGCAAAAACAGGAGAAAACAGTAACAGAACAAAAACAGCAGTTCACCCCTACTGCTTGGTGTGATTTCTTAAGACATGTACAAATACATAACAAAACAACAATGATGCTACCAAACACACACTCAACTAACAAGATCAGAGTTACAAAGTAGGCGAAGTGACAAAGGAAAAGAAGAATTAGGCAGCACATCACGACCCTCTCAGCCGTTGACAGATGGACCATTTAAATGGACAAGCCTTACAGAGCAGTGAATCCTGGGGGTCCGGTTCACCGGCGTAATCTGCTAACCAGCATCTGAGGCTGGAAACCGGCACCTGTCAAAGGTCCTCAGAACATCAAGAGGTCTCACTCGTGAGCCTAAAACGGTTACCGTGTGGGCAGCAACACAGCTGTTCGTAACATCCAACATTTCCTTGTAACTGGTGGAGGTAGAGCAGAGCACAGTATTAATCAAACTAAATCACTGGAGGAAGTCTGGGCGGGTCATCGATAACGCAGCTCTGCGTGGCTCCACTCTTGGACTGTACTTCACAGACTCTGGCTCCAAACTCGCAAGATGGCGCTGCCCATATCCTTGTGATAATAGCGTCACTACACCAATGCAAGGAAGTGGGGACACATTTATATACAGTCTATGGTGGTCTATGGAACATTTGTCTGTGTGTGTGTGTGCGCGCATTTGTGTGGAGGTCCACCATGAGCGATACATAGAGCAGAGGAGAACTGTAAATGCGCGACCATGTAGAGACAGAAATGGGGGGCAGGGCATCAATCAAATAAACAAACAAGCAAGCCAAGGAAACAATAATCAATCACAAACTCAGTGCTCATTAAGATCAATAAAATCAATAAAATCAATGATTTCAGTGTCTTTCAGTGTCTTTTCAGTCTCTTTCAGAGTTTTTCACTCATGACACCAAACTCTGTAAGGAGACTGCAAAGGTCAGGATGACTTGACCGTGTGTCAGTAGCATTACCTTCATCCTGGCCCAAACTCAAGCCACAGAACACCATAAGACACAATGAAATAGCAAACTTCATCTTCCAAGGTCACTCTCCAGAACTCTGATTTATACTGTCCTGTAATGTAATGTTATGTAATGATCATCTGTGTACCATATATCTTATCTGTGAACTGTGACCTGGACAAGGTCAGTGGAACATTGCTGTTAAAAATTTATTAATTAATTAATTTAAAACAGTTTTATCAGTTGTTAATGTGTGACTGAAAGACTGAAGATGTCTCTGAAAATCCTATTTGCTCTGCACACTTCAACAACGTGGCAATGTAAAATGCTTTGCATGCAGGGTCCGTAAATCTTCACTGGGGTGTCGTCACAGTTGGACAGTTTTCATTTACCCTAAAGACAATTCCCTTTCTTAGTAACTTGCACTTTTGAAGCTCTACTCCAAGCTCCCTTGGGAAGTTGAAGCCTTAAAGGGGAACTCCGGCGCAAAATGAACCTGGGGTTAATAACACATGTGTACCGAGTTCGACCGTTCTCTGGTATTTGTTTTCATGCATTTGTTTTGTTAGTCAAATGTGACCAGTTTTCTTGCAAACCGCTATTTAGCGTATAACGCTAGCCTTCGGGGCACACGTACACATAAAAAGAAATCGCTATTTCTATACCACTAACAAGGCTCACAATATCACCACACTTACACGGTAGCATAACTAGGGTCTCTACATGTAAACCGAAGCATTGAGAACTTTGCAAGAATACAGGCAGTTTATTAAAAAAGTGCTTCGGTTTACATGTAGAGACCCTAGTTATGCTACCGTGTAAGTGTGGTGATATTGTGAGCCTTGTTAGTGGTATAGAAATAGCGATTTCTTTTTATGTGTCGGTGTGCCCCGAAGGCTAGCGTTATACGCTAATTAGCGGTTTGCAAGAAAACTGGTCACATTTGACTAACAAAACAAATGCATGAAAACAAATACCAGAGAACGGTCGAACTCGGTACACGTGTTATTAACCCCAGGTTCATTTTGCGCCGGAGTTCCCCTTTAACCTCTCTCAAAGTGTGAGCCAAGATAAGGGGAGGAAGAAAGTCACTTTGCTGGCTTTTATCAGTAATTATTTCTGTCAATAACCAAAGTTCATGCCATAGGGGACAGATGGATTATCAGGTTTCACTTTAACTGTAGTGTGGAAGTTTTGTCTTTTGGCCAATGAGATTAGTTTTAAGCCTATTCAATGGGTCTAACTATGAGTTTGGTAGAGTTATTCAAAGACATACTTTCACTTTAGTTACTGCTGACTGTGCTCAGCCTCAGTTGCCAGCACTCAACCATCACTTTTTCTATTGCATGTCTTTAATTGACAGGCAAAGTCGAGACCTTATTGGCCCCAGGTCACGGAAATGGATAGAAATTGGTTTTAGGCTACGTAAAACTATTCTTTGCATAATTTCTCTGCTGAGTGAGGACCATAAAGAAAGCCTTGGCTCAGCTGATCCCTTTCTTTATGCTTTAGAATCTTTGGCTACAAAACCAGGCAGCACAATCACTGCCCAGAAGGAGCCACTGGCAAATGACTGTCACATTTACCAGCCTAGTGGAAGGTTGTTGCTGCAAGAACACAGGAGAAAAGGGAAGAGACACACATAAGATATGTTCAGAGACACTCGTGTGATACAAAGTTTAAAGATGAGCGCTGAGCTTCAAAACAAAACTACTTTATAGGGGACTTGCAGTGAGAACGTTTTTCAAGATTTCATCACAAACCTTCTGCAGAATGATCTTCTTCCTCCTTCTCAGTATATCAACATGTTTTGGGTAAAAAGGAAAGGAAATGAGACCCGACTGTATTTCTTTTTGCAGCTCTGTGGACTTCATGTTTCTATGGTGTTTCTATTCCCCACATATTGTAAAGTCTAATGCATTAACAATACACAATAAGTGACAATGGCTAACTTGGCTAGTGTGCAAACCTCACTGTATTTCAAAACAAAGACATCTGTAGATGCATCCAGCTCGGTTTTCTAACTTGTTGCACAGGGTACCTTCCGATTCTCCAAAGTAAAATGAACACAGCAATAGCTTTCATAAATGCACTTCTGCAATTTTTCTTAAAACTGCTTGCACGAACAGTTTCTATCTTTCAAACAGCTTACAGTCAAAGTTCAATCAAAGTGCACATCTTGTTTTCATGGCTGTGAAAGGGTGTATGTAATGGTTGTGTGAAAAACGATTTTGGACATATGCAGTGAATTAAATTAAGACAAAGAAGGGGGATAATGTCAGTGCAATGTAGAAGGAGGTCATCCTGCTGAAAAGATTAAATGACAAGAAGAGAAATTTTCAATGGTAACTCAAGAGGGCTGGAATGAAAACCTTTCCAGAGCTGAATAGAAAGGAATTTGTGTTTCTTTCTGCAAAAGTCCGCCCAATGTCTCCACATAGGTCTCCTACAACTCTTAGTTCATCCAAAAGAAAAAAAAGAGAAAAATAGACCATGTGCTTGAGGTGGAATCTTTACATTTTACTTTTACTGTTTCTTGCACCAACTTTTCAGTTTAGTTTGGAGTCGGTTCATTTTAAGAGTAAGCATTCTGTCATCAGGAATTTTGTTTAAATTCTAAATTTTAAAGCATTTTAAAGACAAAACGCCAAGTCATTAATTGTGGTCAGTGATTAGTAATACTGGTTGATCGCTTGAGAGTGGGTTGTTTTAAAATCGGGGAGTCTTCTTGGAAAAAAATCCAAGAGGCGAAGGGTCTGGGTATCTGCTTCCTGTTTTTTATGTTTCTGAGGATGCAAACCAAGTGGCTGCTGCCATTGGTACCATTTGTACTGACATGACTCACGTGATGAAATTCATTTATACGTTCAAGACAGGAAAAGGCTTTATTGAAGTGGTAAAAATAAATATATTGTCTCCTTGTATGTTTTACTCGTTCTTGAAAGTAAGAATACTTATAGTCTTATTTCACTGTCTTATGTATCTACCGTAACGATGCCTTGGAGTAATCTGATTGGCAAATGCCATGTGTGAGGGCGATTGGTTGTAATCAAAAGAGCACAAAATGAGGAAGGGAGAAACTGTTTAAAAAGCGGCATATAGAAAGTAAGCACCAGTTGGTATCCTGCCCTGAAGGTCAGCACAACAGAAGAGAACGGTAGGAGAACTTCCCTTTATCTGTATCCTGAATGCACATCAAGTTATTTTTTAATGTGTTCTTTGCATTTCAGTTGGTTCTTCTGCAACAATATAGTGTATTCCTGCTGATTTTAGAGCTCGTATTCACAGCACAATTGATTTATATTTGTATTTACATTGATTTTAAAAGGGCACATGACTCAGACAAAGTCTTCCCTTCCTTCTTTCACTGCAGACAAAATGAACATCATTCTCCTGACAGCCTTCATCTTCACTGTAGCCCTTACCCATGTGGACAACGTGCCCTGTTCGAAGGTGAGCAGCAGTTACCGATACCGAAACTTTGTCAAATGACACATCCTTCGTGAGAAATTTGACAGAAATTCTGAAGAGGCATGGAGCAGGTAAGAAAAATCTGAGCAACTTTTTAAAGGCCTGCAAATGGTGCAAAAGCTAGGTATTACTCACTATGTACTAAGTGACACAATGTAGTAATATTTTGCCGTCATTCTACAGCTATATGAAAAACAACAGCCTCTGGTGCAGGACTGAAATACAGTCCTTCATGGAGTACAGCAAGGAAGTCATGCAGATCTGCAGCAGTGCTGGCCAACGCCTGGCGACAGGTCAGGGCGAAGGCAACTTGTGTATGAGCCAGAGTGACATTTTGCAATATGAGGTCACATTCAGGAATGGCTGTGAAATTCAAGTGAACCGAAGAAACAGCCCTGTAATCGTTGCATGCGACGTTGTTATCGTTCTCTGCCGCCCTGTCCATTTTGAAAGATACACAAACCAAAGCATCAGCAATAACCCCTGCAGGCATCGGTCCTACTTTAGATCAGTTTAATTTGCACTTGAGTTCAACACTCAGGCAGATTATTTTCTAAAGTTTCCACAAAGCTCAAGCTTATGAATATATAAACACACCTTTTGCTACTCTGTCACATTGTATTTTCATTACATTTCATGAAAAATCAAATGCATAATGCAAATGTTTCATTTTCTCAATTCTTGAGATGATGACAACTCTGTATTACAATAAGAAATATTACAATTTAAGATGAAACCAAACTGCTTTCTTTCCAACTACAGTTAGATTGTTGACGGTCACTTGGACCATGTTAAAATAATCTGTGATTTGCAGGTCTTGATTATCACTCCCACTTGTTTTTCTTTCCATAATGCCAAATAAATACCTTGAACTTGCTTTTGTCATTCTTTGAAATGTATTTGTTGTGTAGTTCAGTCAGAACAGATCTCACTCACTCAGTTTCTAAGAAAATAAAAACTTTAGCAGCAAATGACTGATTGATAGTAGTAAACAGTGTATATAAGAAATCAGTCCAGCCCCTTTAAAACAGCAGGTTATTGTGATGCAAAAAGAAAAGATAAATCATACAAAAACTTGTAGTCTGGAAGACAAACTTCCATGGCCACACATTTGTTTTTTATGTTGTTCTGAAATCTGTCCGTTGGGAACTGATTATGCTCCTGCAAAGATCTGTCCAGCCAGTCGTTTGGTTGGCTCTGATTGGCTGAAGGACTATCCAATTGTGTGCAAAGATTTTTATTTGGTTGTTGTCTGAATGGGTTGAAACACGCCCCACAATGAAATCCAAATGTGTTTTCACCAGACTGATGTTCTCAAAGAACCTAAAATGTTTGTGATTTTATTTTGAAATTGCAACCAGTGCAATGCCACTAACCACCAATGCGACACATCTGAGAGGGAAAAAATCTAGAATGACTCAACTGCTTGAATGAGTGCGTTCAGAACATAGACTGTATATAAATATGGACAATGTGTCCCCACTTCCTTGCATTGGCCAAATTGACACTATTATCCCAGGGATACGGGCGGTGTCATTACGCGACTCTGGAGCCAGAGTCTGTGCAGTACGGTCTGAGAATGGAGCAACGCAGAGCTGTGTTATTGATGACCCGCCCACACTTCCTCCAGATTCACTCACGTTTTCGTTTGATTAATACTGATTACATACAGTACATGTGTATTTATTTATTTTGTCCAACTCTCACGGTCCCACAGGGCCGCTTCACAGAGTAGTTGGCATGGCAACTTGTAGTGATCATGATATCACATCCTGTTTCTGTAGCGTCAAATAACTAACTAAAACTAAACTTCTCAGAAAAATAGTCACTTGAGTATGCATCAGCATTATATTAACTACATAAAATGTATGTCGAACTAAAACACAGTGTATCTTAGTGCTTTAATTTGGCCAAAGTCCCATTCACTAACATGGAGGGGGTGGAGCTTATGACCTATACTGCAGAGGAGCTCTACTTGCTTTGGTTTCACTTTATACAGTCCAGCTTTATACAGTCTATGTGTGGCCAAATGGAGGGGAAAGGGAAAGTTGCCCAGCAACACCTTGTATGTGATTAACTTGCTCTTTGCTCTGTATAAATGTGTTTGGTTGATTCAAGCTAATGTTAAGTCGGACTGAAACAACATGTGGATTTGGAATTTAGCTGGTGTATTTAATTCACGAAAGGAAGTAGGACATTTTGAAGGCATTAATGTGAGAAGCAAAGCTCCTGTGAACTACATACGATCTGCGTCCATTCCTGCTGCGTGTGTGAGCTGTGGATCGTTTTAGCAGTGTGGATTGTGTGCCACTGCTGTGCCCTGTCGGTGACCTTTTCATTCCCTCTTTACCCTGTGTCGATATTAGTGTGTTGCCACCAGTGGTGACCAGCAGAGGGAGCTGGTTGTTGATAATAGGTCTTGGATGCAGTCCTGTGGGAAGTATCACAACGTGTATAAGAAGTAAATAAATAAAGGAAGAGAATGATCAGTTAGCTCAGCTACACAAGACATAGTATCATCATACCAGGAGTGAAAGGCAGGTCAAGAATCAGTTTTTAACCCAAGATGGAGACTTTAAGGCTCCCGGAGGGACTGCGACTGGTGGGAAATGTCTACAGCAACCGGCGGTCTTTCAAGCAGCAATTTGAGCTGAAGTTCCAGGCACATTGCTCACCACGGAAAAACACAGTATATGAGAGGAACGCGTTCCGTTCACGGCTGCAACAGTGTGAAGAGATGCTCAGCTAACTCTCAAGGAGGCAGAGAGACAGTGACACGCAAGTGAGTTAGCACAACAGCATGCAAAGACATTCAGTGAAACAGGTGTCACAGCGGGACATGACAGTGCAAAAGTAGCTGTGGTAAAAAAACTAAATGAAAGGAATACGCCCCAAAAGAAAGACGTTGATGATGCAACTTACTCCTGCAAACGATGTGGTAGCAGACATGAGCCCTGGCAGTGTCCTGCATATGGCAAAAAATGTAGTAGAAAAAATCATTTTGCAAAACAGTGTCTCAATCAATCTCAATCGATCAATCTTTATTTATAAAGCATTTTAAAAACAACGAGGTTGGCCAAAGTGCTGTACACAGACATGAGAATATAAAAACACTAAGAAAAATGAAAAACAAGATTTAAATCATAAAACTAATCAAACCATGTAAACAATAAGAACCGACATCTCATGCTAAGTTAAAAGACAAAGAGAAAAAATGTGTTTTAAGGGAGAATTTAAAATGAGGAAGACAGGCCTGTCAAATGTGCAATGACAAATTGTTCCACAGTTTGGGGCCAGCAACTGCAAAGGCACGGTCACCTCTCATCTTCCTCTTTGTCTTTGGGACAACCTACAGTGACTGATCTGCCAACCTAAGAGGGCGTGAGGGAGCGTACGGCTGGAGCAGTTCGGACAAATACTGAGGAGCGACACCATGAATGCATTTGAATACAAATAAAATAATTTTAAAATCAATCCGGAAAAGGACAGGGAGCCAATGAATTTCTGCTAAAATTGGGGTAATGTGATTGTGCTTTTTGGTACCAGTTAAAAGTCGAGCAGCAGCGTTTTGAATGAGCTGTAGTCGAGACAGTGACGTCTGGCTAAGCCCAGCATAAAGTGCCTTGCAGTAGTCTAAACGAGTTGTGATAAAACTCGTTTAGACTGTCTGTCTAATGGCAAGCCCAATTCAGAGCGGCTAGTGGAAGAAACTGACCTAAGTGAGACTTTCTTTGTGGGAATGGTATCAAGTGATGATACACCAACAGAAGAAAATGATCAGAAAATGGAGACACGTGAACTGTGTCACTCCCAATCCCAATAAATGGAGCTATAGTAGCACTAAGGATTGATACAGGTGTACAGGCTAACCTGATCAGCATGACAGAAATCAATGCTATGCAAGAAAAGCCCCAAATAATCAAGAAAAGAGTGCCACTGAGAGACTACAACGCAAAAGACACTGAAAGCGAAAGTCAGTGCAGACTAAACGTAGCAGTGAAGAATAAAACTTGTATTGTTTTCAGTTGTACCTGAGGGGCGTGAGTCACTGCTTGGTGGGGTTTCATCAAGGAAAATGAACCTGGTGAGGAGGGTGTACCACATTAACTGATTAACTGTTCAGGAGCAGCAAGTGTACACACATACACAATTGACTCCATTGTGCAGCGTTATCAAGATGTCTTTACAGGATTGGGATGCCTGCCATACACATATCAAATTCAACTAAAAGAGAATATGCATGGATCCTGGAGATTTGAACAAAAACATAAAACGTGAGCACAACCAGATACCAAATGTGAGCCTGCTGAAAGAATGATAAAAGCTATCCTAGACATGCCACGCCCAACTGACAAGAAAGTTGTACTGAGAGTGATGGGGATGATAAACTTTATTGGAAAGTTCATACCAAACCTGTCAGCGAGAACGTCGGCATTGAGAGAGCTCTTTCATGATTCCACAGAATTCAAGTGGACAGCGAGAACTGAGAGTGAGTGGAATGCCTTGAAGACCACACTGACAACTGTCCCCGTGCTGGCTTATTATGATCCAACCAGGAAACTAAAGATTTCCACAGATGCTTCAAAGGACGGGCTTGGAGCTGCCTTGCTGCAAGCTGAAGGAGATAGTTGGAAGCCAGTGGCTAATGCTTCCAGATCCATGACTAAGGCTGAAAGCAGATATGCTCAATACAGCTTGAGAATGGAGATGTTACAGAAACTACATGAGGGACACAATAGAAAAATGTGTCCAGAGACACTGTATACTGGTGTGGTATAAATAAGGACATTGAAAACATCATTGGACAGTGTGAAACATGTAAAAAGTACCAGAGCAAGCAGGCAAGGGAACCCATGATGATTCTTGATCTTCCTACTGAACCCTGGAAGAAAGTAGGAACAGATTTGTTTCATTATAATGGAAGAGACTATGTGCTAGTCATCGATTACTATTCAGACTTCCCAGAAATTGCTCTGCTCACAAATGCAACTGCCAACAGTGTTATTACTCGTGTCAAGTCCATATTTGCTAGGCATGGAATACCAGAGACTGTAGTTAGTGACAGTAAGTCAGATCCTTATCTAGCTCTGCTGAGCTACAGGCCTGACCCCCTTGACTGTGCTCTGTCCCCAGCAGAACACACTACACTGCCCTGCTACGCAGAGGTCAAACAGAGAACTGAGATTTATTTTGTCACAGGCCGACACGGTGCCTGAGTTGAAATCTGATGGACATGTTCAGGTGGAGACAACTGATGTTTCCAGAGTTGCCTGTACTGAGGAGACCTGAACGTCTGATCAAGAGACCAGTTAAGCTTGAGCTTTAAATCAGAGTACTGGATGCTTAGGTTCTAATGTTGAATGTTGTTTAAGAAAAAAAAAAAAAAAGGATACAAATATGATGTATGGTTTTTGAAGTGTGTTTGAGAGCTTGGTGCTAAGTGAAAACATGGTAAAATGTTCAACAAAGACAGTTTACAAGAAGTTGATAAAAGGAAAATGTTGTAATTGTGGTTGCGATAATTCTGGTTTGTAGTACTGGCATCATATAAGTGTGTTCCGGCACGTGTTTCTTATGCTCATTGTTAACTTCAAAGAAAGGAGGATGTGTTAATATTAGTGTGTCGCCACCAGTGGTGACCAGCAGAGGGAGCTGGTGGTTGATAATAGGTCTTGGATGCAGTCCTGTGGTTGTTATCACAACGTGTATAACAAGTAAATAAATAAAGGAAGAGAACGAGTGGTTAGCTCAGCTACACAAGACAAAGTATCATCATTTCAAAGATGAACAAAACATACCCCACTAACTGTCGGGAGCCATGAGTAAATGATTTGCACATGCATTTTATTTTTTCTGCTTATTAAAAGTGAAGCGGTCAGTTTTAAGGCCCCAGCGCACCCAAGCTACGGCACAGGCCTGCAGCAGGGGTTTTGGGTGACTAAGGCTTAGGCCAAACCAAAGAAAACCACTACAAACCAAACCACCCCGTGTGCAACATACTGCACACATATTGTAGTTTGTTTTTGCAAGGTGAAGAAATAAATCAAAGTTTAACTTTACACAGAGTTTTGCATACAGCACCACTTAAAGGCTTTTGGGGCCTTCAGAATTTTCTACATTCCTGCATAAAAATGACTCAAAATATCAACGGATTTCTGAATTCTACCAGTGAATTATGAAACAAAATGTCAGGACATTGAAAACATGAACACAAGTCTTCAAAAGAATGGTTAAAGAAGAACATCATTTATATTCTGGAACAGCCAAGTCAAAGTCCTGACCTTTATCCAATAGAAATGTTCTAGAAGGACCTGACGTGAGCAGTTCAGCAGCGCAGTGGCACAGTGGTTAGCATTTGCTGTTTATGCACAAATGTTAAGATCTGTTGCAGATCATGTGAAGTCTTTTAGCACCTACCCAAGCCCTGCTTTGGTGCTTGTTTTTCGGTATTCATGTTCTGGATGACATCCACAGTGACCAAACTTCAGAGACTAGTCCATTTCTGTCCACAAATACTTGCATGTTGCACTTTTTATTTTTTTTATTTTTTATTTTTTGGCAATGATCATAGCCATATATAGTAAAAGAGCAGTTTGCAGTACTCTGATTGGATGGTGCTCCTAACTTTGACGGTGAGTTGTGCTCTTTAAAAAGCGAGTGACAATACCGTCCTTCTATCAGACCTAAACTTCAGATAGCTCCAATCTCCTCCAGACTAACTCTGCAACATTTACCAAGACTGGTTGATCTGATCAGGTAAGGAAAACCTTTACAGAGCAAACAAATATGAACTGTTTTATCAAAGTATAAGAATCTGGGATTTATTCTTTTGATGACTTCATTGACATTTCTGCTGACATCAAGTTAAAGTCTGTTAAACATTTTTAAAAGGAAAAGTCATTTAACTGGTGACTTCCATTGGCGCCATGTGGTAGGAGGCAGCAGGAAAATGAGCTTGTGAAAACACCAATTAAAAATAGCTCTTTAAGACTACTTTCAGACCAGAAATCCAACTAAACTCATTAATATTTGATAAAGAAATTACTATTATACATAGCATTCACATGAAACGAAGAGTCGTGAAAGTTGTGTTTGCTTAACAATAAAGGATCTACAGTATGTGCATTTTGAAAAGCTTGATTTTTTTCTTTTATAGAAAATAATATACTTGTATGAATTTGACATCATATAATACTGTATGTTTTAAATATATGTTTGATAGATATGCTTGATAGAAATACAAAAATATATTTATTTATATACAAAATAAGTGAAATGCTTCTGCGTCTGGGGACGGTGATGACAGTAGTTGTACAAAATGCTTGTGAAACTGGGAAGGGGATTTGGGTGGTTCAGAGATTTTTATTTAAAAATACTTACTCGTGCTTTCTCGTGCGCACGAGATACTTTGAAGCGAACTATGGGAAATTGATAACGGAAATTAAAAAAGATCTGGCTAGGGGGGAGATTTTACCTTTGACTTTGATAGGGAGGATAGAAACTGTAGGTTGTTGTTTTGTTCCAGTCATTGCCTACTTTGGTCTGTAATTCTGTCTTTACAATGTTAGACAAGATTATATCCAAATTTATTTGGAAATAAGAAGGCTAGAATTAAATATCGGACACTTCTTTGCCCAAAAGAGAAGGGAGGATTGAACTTACCTAATTTAAAAACTACTACTGGACTGCTCAACTCAGGGCTATAATTATGTGGATTACAAAAGATACAGAGGCATTGTGGGTAGGAATGGAACAAAATTCTTGCAAAAGTGCACCTGTAGAGTCACTTCCATTTTTGAGCGACATAACACTAAAGAGGTTGAAGGTGGCCAATGTTTGGATCAGGGGGACAATGAGAGTGTGGTCAATGGTACATAAGAACTTAAAACTGTCAAACTCCATATGTAGAGCTACCAGAATTTCGATAAACCCTGATTTTTTGCCATCTATGATGGATGCAGGATATAATAGATGGACACACCAGGGGTTAAAATATATTGCACAAGTGTTCAGGGGACAAAACTTGGAATCATTCCAACAGTTGGCACAAGAATTTAATTTACCAGCCCATGATTTTTACAAGTTCCTACAACTACGGCATTACCTTCAGAAACATAAGGAGTGGGAGAATATTTGTAAAACCCCATCAAAACTAGAAGAATTATTAATAGCATATACAGAGGGAGAGACAAAGAAAGGTATTATATCAAAATTGTATAAGGTACTACAACAGGAATCTAACAACAACGATTTGAATGTCAAAGAAAAATGGGAATTGGAAGCAAATATTATAACAGATGAACCAGTGGCGGTTCTACATTGAATTGCGCCCTGGGCGTGACACGAAATAGAGTTGTAGCAAATGGCAAATGTTCATCGTTGAAACTACCTACAGATATGAAAATTCCGTTGGCTAATTACAGGACCCAACGTGATGGAAATAAATAATAAGTGAACTTGTAACAGTTTTGTTGTAAAGCACAATCTTACGGTGAAATTAGATCTGGTGTTTGTTAAGACGAATTACAGTTATATAAGCATTGCAAGCATCGTAGCAAAAAGCCTAACAAACGTATAGCACCAGTTAACATTAGCCCTTCATTAATATGGATACTGTAATCATACAGAGAGAACATAGCAGACCTTTATCTTTTCTTTTTCTGTCCATCTCTGCGTTTATTTGACACTGGACAATCAACAGATTTCCATCCTACAGCGCTGTCACTCACGACCAGAAGTCAAGACTAAACCAATTCACCTTGGTGACCACATCATCGTTTTGTATTACCTATTTTTCTATTTGGCCATTTCACACAATTCATAAAAACAAAAACGTGCAGAACTTATAGGCCTGTATTTATAATATTATGAATGAAATGTGAGTTATATGGAAGAAAGTCAAGGTGTGACTGACTTTAACCCTTTTATACAGTGGACCTCCCCCCCCCCCCCGTTCAATTTGGGAGAGACCCAGGTGAACTGTCCCCCCGCTTCTCACACACAGCTTCGGTGCACGGCACCTTCTCAGCAAGCAGGGGCGACTGCAGCTGCAGGGGGCGCCAATTTGCCAGTTCCCCACACAGATAAGACAGATAATAGAAAACCATGTAGCGGCGCAGATTTATTTATTTATTTATTTTCCAAGTGCTCGTGCAGCCCAACTTGTGTCATGAAAAAATGACACAAATGACACAAATAATTATGTTTGCCCGTGCCTAAAACCGCTACTGGCGGTAGGCTAGAAAACTGGCGAGTTTTTTTTTTTGTTTGTTTGTTTGTTTTTTGAAGGCGCTCGTGCGCCCTCACATAGATTGCGCCCTGGGCGGTCGCCCACATTGCCCATAGCAAAAACCGGCCCTGAGATGAACAATGGGAAGAAACATTCAAAGCAGGACATAAGGTAACTTAGCCCAACATGGAGGGAGTTTGATTGGAAGATCAAAATGAGGTATTTTATCACTCCATCTATCACCTCAAGGTTCAGTAATACTTCTGAGCTGTGTTGGAGGGGTTGTGGGTTGGTGGGGGACTTTACCCATATATTTTGGGATTGCCCAAAGATTCTAGATTTTTGGAACAATATTCAAAAGGAAATAAAACATGTTTTGGGTATTGATTTTACTCTGGCTCTAGCATTGTACATACTGGGTATAGTTCCAGATAACGTCATAGATGGGAACTTGACTCAGTTACTGAGAATGTTGCTTTTAATAGCGAAGAAAACAATTACAGCTTCTTGGTTGAAGCCACAGCCCCTCAATATAACAGAATGGAGAGAAAGAGTAAAAAATGTGTTCATCATGGAGAAAATCACAGCGAGGTTACAGCTCAAATCAGACAGGTTTAAACAAAAATGGTAACCAGTAATACTGACTGTCAACTTTAGTCACTTCTTTTTTTCTTTTTTTTTTCTTTTCTTTTCATTTTAGGGGTATTTTTACACATACTGCAGTATAATTGGCAGTAAATGCATGTAATCATCGATACATGTTGCTCACGGTACCTCCTTTTAAGAAGGAGGAAGCAATATTTAAAGATAGGATGTGAGGGCATGATATGTTAGAACTGAAACTGCAATAACATCTTCCAATGTGTGTTCCTAAAGTATATGTTATGTGTATGTATGTTTGACATTTCTTGTAAAATGTATGTTTGACATTTCGTGTAAAATAAAAAAGTAAAAAAAAAAAAAGTCATTTAACTGAACATATTTCAAGATCACATGTGCTTCAGCATAAAATATAATACTGTAAAAATAAATAGGAAACTCTTGGGCTCCATATTGTTGAACTGAATCCACTGGGCAGAATTTGCACAGTTTACACGATTCCCTTGGATTGCTGCCATAGTATTTATTTTATTTTTTATCTATATATTCTATATCTGCTAGTCTGGCATATTACCAATTGTTTTTGAAAATTTTGCATGATCTCAGTCATTCACCACTTTCCAGTAGTTATTTTGACCTTTTTGACAAAAGTACATATCCTTAAAAATCTGAAAAAAGGCCACATTAAACACAATGCTCTGCAACTAGTCAAAGCACAAAGTCCGTGTATAAAATGCTGTTGTATTCAAAATCACTTCAAGTCTGAGTGATAATGTAAATTTACCTGGGACTTTTATCATATTCAGTATATTTGATGTTGTTTGTGAATTTGTTAACTCTTGACACTTTTCTCTTTCTCTAGACAGGATGAAGGTTGTTCTACTGATCGCTGTCATGTGCACTCTTGCCCTCGTTTTTGGGTGTCAGGGAGCACTTCGCATCATGAACAGCAGTTTTGTGCCACTGCAGCATAACCACCGTCCGTGTCAGCTGAACCCTGGCAGTAATTTGTAACTACAACTTTGTTCGTAAACACATCCTTCAGTCCAACCCACAAACCACGGTGCAATGGGAAGCGTAAGTTAAAGGGTTAAAGTCAGTAGTTCTCATTGATATGCAAATGTTTTAATTTTTTCATGACACTTCAGTTTTATTTATTGTTAAAAGGGATAAGCCAGAGACACACAGTCAGATAATACTTTACATTTGCATGTGATTACATCATAGATAGAGTCTGGTCCTTCCAGTCATTACACACACATGCTGTACATTCATAAGGTTTTTATGAATTCTACAATTCAGTGAAAATTCTGAAAGATGTATAATTTGCATATTCTGTAGAAGTTAGTTGAGGTTTACGTTGCTCTGATGTCATTTTACTTCTTATTCATGCATTACTGTTTAATTTTCAGTAACTTTGAACATAGATCTCATTCTTCAGGTACTTGAAAACCCACAGACAGTATAAAGTTGATATTGACTCCTATTCCAAAGTCCACACTCCATAGTGAGAGTCAATAAAGGGAGAATATACTTGTGATTGGTTTACAGTGATCATCCGACTTTGAACACTTAAGGTAGAAGTTTTAAAAATTCATAGAAGAAATACACTAAAACTATGGAGTATGTGTATGTTTAGTTAACTTTATTAACTATTAATATAATTACAGAGTGATTTAATAATGTTAAAGAAAATATGGGGGAACTCCACTTTATCCCTACATATATCACTTCTTTACAAGGCTGTTTTAGGGTAAAGCTTACAATTAGGTTATGGTTAGGATCAGGGTAAGGGTTAGGCACTTAGCTGACATGGTTAGGGTTGGGGTAAAGGCCTAGGAAATGCATTATGTCAATGAATGTCCTCACTAAGATGACTGTACAAACGTGTGTGTGTGTGTGGGGGGGGGGGGGGGGGGGGGCACAACATACTCAGTACCACTAGAGGGCGACTAATCACTATCCTGCACATCCAACGAAAATACACAGCGGTAGTTTTATGTGAGGTTTTATAAAGCATGGTGGGCTGAATTTGAGCAGCAGAACCTTCAAACTGGGAGTTAATTTCATATTAAAATGCCTGTACAAGGACATTAAGATTTAAGACAGGAGTTTCCTTTCTTGGGGAGCTCTGGAGTAGTGGTTAGAGGCACAGCTTGGGACTGAAGGGTCCCAGGTTTGCATCAGTGTGTTACATGGTGGCATGTATATTCTTTCTTCATGGAAATAAATAATCTAACCTCTCTCCAACAGAATGTGCTCATGTCTCCAAACCTGACCTCTCAAACAGCTGTCAAACAAGACAGCGTAATGGAGATGTTCAACTCATGTACGCATTATAATTTTATTCATAACAGGAAATAACACACATAAAGAAAAGGCTTTGTTTAATGGTGAACCATCCTCTTTCCTTACAGTGGCTGAAAGACAGCTACAAATGGGCGCCAAGTTGGACAAAGGCCATCAAGATTTCACCACTGGTCCACAGGTGCTTTAGATTTCTGGCTTGATTGAATGCCCTGATGTGGAAAAGGAACCGTTTGAACTCAGATCACTTTGTCCACATGCACTGTGCAAGCATTTTAGGGCGTATTCACACCAGGAAGGTCCGTTAGTTCACTTGCTTTGGTCCGGACCAATTTTTTTTTTCTTTTTTTTTTTTTAGTGCGGTTCGCTTTCACACTGTGATTAATTGCAACCGGACCAGAATTTATAAACAAAAACACATGTGCTAAGGTCGTTCAGCCATTGGCTGGTAAACGTATAGGCGGGGTAAAGAAGGAAGCCAAATGTCCCACGTAAATAGGCTACAGTGGAGACTTTGCGTACTGTAGGTCTACTTGTTATTATGCTAGCAATATGGTTTATAAACTTACAGCTTGTGCTCGAGCGTCAAGACCGTTTGATGCAACATGAGTTTAACCATATCATGCTCGTTATTTTGCAACGGCTCATCTCTACCTAATCTACCTGCGTTTGTTTGCTTCACGTGTCTCTCTCTGTTGTGTGTCACTGGGCTATCCTACATTTCCCATAATGCGCGAAAACTACGGGAAACTACGGGAGCTCGTCAAATCCAAAAAGGTAGATTTTTGCAACTTGGGTCGGATCGAGGTCGGGCTGCTTTCACACCATAAAGGAACCGCACCAGGGTTCGGTAGGAACCGCTCCGAGACCACCTCCTCAGCTGGGTCTCGGTCCGCTTGTTTGGTCCGCACCAGAGTTCGAGTGATTGTATTCACACCAGTCAAAAAGGTCCGAACCAAGCAAGGAAACGAACTTGAGTTCGTTTTAATCGAACTAAACAAGGCAGGTGTGAATACACCCTTAATATCAGACTTTCATTTTTATGCCTCTGGAGGTAGTGTATTTATTTATTATGTATCATTCCGTTCATCTGCCCAGCTCTTCTGAACGTGAACGGGCGTACTTAAGGAAGAGACTACAAGCAATGCCGTTGATAGCTACATTCAATGAGTTGTTGCAATGACAAACCAAGTAGAACTGATCTAAATGTTGAGGCAACATGATTGAGGTGACATCCAGTGGGAGGAAATGATGCAGCTGATTGACTTATGACACTAACACAAAGTTCACCAACAACAACTTCGGTTCCTACCGCCAAATTCCAAATGTCGATAGATGGAGCCTTTTCTTTCCAAATATAGAGTGGTGCCGGCAAGAAGAGCTAGCTCCTTACATGAACTAGCAATATTTGTATGCTATGCTTGTTTCACTGGGAAACATTTGGGGTGGGGAACATACAAAAGGGTTACCTTGTCAACCAGAGCCTTGAACATCCACTAGAGACAAAGCGTCAGCAACAAAGTGACAGGCAACAAGAAAATATCTTTATACAGTATGTGGACAGGGCGTAAGGAACATCTTATGTGAATTTCTTCAAATGTGGCACAATTCTTACTCAAGGATGACATCTGGTTCTTTTTTCTTTTTTTTTGCCTACAACGCAGATGCACATATGCTAAATATGACAAAACTTTACAGACATCTAATAAGATACAATGATTACTCTGAATGTAACAGGTCAGCAGAGGCATACGGCCGTTACATTCTGGTTAACACAGGTGAAAGTGTGTTGATGAATGACTGGGAAAAGTTAGCCAAGCTTAATTAAGTGAAACCCTTCAAACCTCCTTCTCCTTTTTCTCTGACAGCCTTTCTTGATGCCAGCGTTGCAGGAGATCAACACCCAAAACAACCCTGCAGCTGCAGACAGCCCTGTGAAGGACATTGAAAAAATCATGTATGTGTTGTAGTTCTGTTCAATTCATAATGGCAACAGAACAAGAATAACATGGAAATGTCTCAAGTCAGCTTTATTTGTCAGTGATGCTCAGTCAGTGATTTTTTTCTCTTCAGTCTTTGAGACCCCACAGCGCACTCATCAAACCGTCACCACCTCAGAAAATACCCGCAGATCACTTGACTTCTCTACTGGTCTGCAGCAGGTACCTCAGGTTTCTTCTTTTTGAAATGATAGGAAGTTAAAGTAGTTTTTGGGAATCACTTCTTAAGTTTATCCACCCAGATACACCTTTATACTATTTTCCTTACCTGTTTTCTATTAACTGTGTTGCTGAATTGTCCTACTGTAAATAAATAAGGTATGATGTATGGTTTAGGTGGAGAAACTCTGGGAGCTTCCAGCTATCACATCTCACAGTAACAGTAACCGTCCCAAAGGAGAAAGAAAAGGATAGAGAAAAAGATAAAGAGAGGGAGACCCAAAAACTGCAGAAGGTACTAAATTCTTTTTGGGTTTTTTTATCTATAGTTTGCAGCCTTACTTAAAGATGGCAACATCAGTGAACAGATTCATTGCTATGTTGGTTTATCCACCATTTTGCAACATGAAACATGAAATGAAGGAGTCCAGAGAGCAGTCCAGGACAGAGCCGGCCCATGTGACCAGCTTGTTGATTCTCTTTCTGTCCCTCTCTGAGCTCCCACTGCTCCAGCAGACCACTGCATACAAGATGGCAGAAGCCACCATAGAGTCATAAAAAGTCCTTAGCAGTCCTGCACACTCCAAAGGACCTCAGTCGTCTCAGCAGGTGGAGACGACTTTGGCCCTTCTTGTACAGGGCGTTTGTGTTGTGTGTCCAGTCCAGTTTATTCTTGAGGTGAACACCCAGGTAATTGTATTACTCCACGACCTCAATGTCCAAGCCCTGGATGTTCACCGGTGCAGTGGTTTCCTGCTGAAGACAATCACCACCTCCTTTCTTGCTGGAATCGATGTGCAGGTGGTTCACCGGTCCACAAAGTTGGTGATGACCTCCCTGCACTCCAGATCGTTTCTCTGGGATACACGCCCGACAATGGCTGTATCATCAGAACATTTCTGGAGGGAGGTGGCAGCTGTCAGTGTTGTGTTTGAAGTCTGATGTATGCAGGATGAAAAGGAAGGGAGAGAGCACAGTACCCTGTGGCGCCCCAGTGCTGCAGACTACCACATTAGACACACAGTTGCGGTAGTCAGTGGTCCATGCAGCCAGGCTACTGTCAACTCTAGCTCCTTCCAGCTTCCCCTTGAGCAGTGATGGTTGGATGGTGTTTAACGCACTGGAGATGTTGAAGAACATGACTCTCACAGTGCTACCGGTGTTCTCTAGATAAGAAAGACATCTGTGCAGCAGGTAGATGACAGCGTCTTCCACACCTATCAATGGTCGATAGGCAAACTCTTTGGCATAAGTGTCCTCCACGCGCCACAATGTTGGTTAATTTGTGCATCACATATGATCTGTACATTGATCGAATTAAAATGTTTCATCATGTGATGACGCTTTTATAGCAATGTCGATAGTTCCGATTACATTCGGAAAACCGGCTCTCGTTGCAAATTGTGCTTTAATGTTGACCTGTTCAGATGCATTGTATGGGAATTTGATATACCTGGCTGACAGGCGGATAACTCCGTCCCACACGGCTGGCATGGCTCTGCTCAGGTTCGGCCGGCACAGTCCTGATCGGTCGGACTAATAGTTTTCAAATTAATGTCAGTTTCCCAGCATCACCTCTAAGTGTCGCCAAAGGATCAACATCTGTAGAATCCAGCGTACGTCAGCCATGGCGTTGGCATGAGGCACGTACAAGTTCGCGGACATTTCACTCTTGATACATCTGAACTTTTCCGTGAGCGAGTACATATGGAACGTTTTTGTGCGCACGCAACCTTCGTACATGAGGCCCCTGGTCTGTGGTTTTGGAGAAGTTGGAGGGGTGGTGTGAAGAGACTCCTGTTGGGTTTGGTGGGGGTTGGGCTGAATGGATCACCCCAGCAGAGAGTAGTGGGAGGAGGTGTGTTGTTGGTGACAGTCCAGAGATGTTCTCGGGGGTGGAGGTGTTGTTGCTGATGGAGATGTTCTGGGGGGTAGGGGATAGGGGGTGGTTTATGGGTGCCGTTTGGTCTGGGCTGTGGTGGGTGAGGGAGGGGGCAGGAACACAGTCAAACCTATTGAAGAACAGGTTCAGTTCGTTGGCCCATTCATGGTCTCCTGCCTCTGGGCCCCTTCCACTGTTCTTCCCATGTCCGGAGATGGTTTTCAGGCCTCTCCAGACCTCTCTGGTGGAACTGTCATACAACAGTGTGTAGAAGCTCGCAGGCTGCAGCAGCGTCGGCCAAGGGGGGGATGTACATCATTATTGCGATGACGTGCGAGAACTCCCTCAGGATGTAGTACAGCCGCATGCTAACAGCTAGCAGCTCAATGTCCCTGCTGCAAAGCTGCTCCTTTACCCTGATGTGTCCTGGGTTACACCATCTGTTGTTTACAAATATCGCAATGCCCCCTCCTTTCCTCCCACCGCTCTCCTTTGCCTTCCTGTCCGCTCTCACGATCTGAAATTGCTCCAACGAGACATGCGAATCTGGTGTAAGTTCGTTCAGCCACGTCTCCATGAAGCACATGATGCTACTCTTCCGGTACTCCCTTTGCAGCCTGGTTAGCACCGTCAGCTCCTCCATCTTACTGGGGAGCGATCTCACGTTCCCCATAATAACAGACATGGCATGGTTTATACCGTCTGTTCTTCTCCCGGCGCTTCACACCAGCTCTGCAGCCCCGTCTCCTTCTCCTTAATTCCACGGGGATCTCCAGTCGTTGTCCTGGGAGCACCCTCGTGTTGCACAGTGCTAACAGCTGATCCCGTGTGTAAACAATGGAGCCCTGGCTGAAGGGGTCTCCGGATGCTGTATTTAACAGGCAAAGAATTAAAAATACACATATTCCAAACCTCGCCAGATGTACATCCATAGGATTAAAAGTCCGACTGAGGTTGGCGACAAAAAGGACACGAGACAGCACGAAAATACACAAAAACACGGAGAAACTCTCGGAGCTACTGTAACCAACTGCCGGCATGTCCGGTGCCATCCTGAAAACTTCTCTTCATTGGCTCCCTTTAAAATCTAGAATAGAATTTAAAATCCTCCTCCTTACATACAAGGCCCTTAAAGGCCTAGCTCCATCATATCTTAAAGACCTCATTGTACCATATCATCCCAACAGATCACTTTGGTCTGAAAGTGCAGGCCTACTTGTGGTTCCTAGAATTTCAAAAAGTGGGAGCTCTGCCTCCCATTCAAAAAGAATGGGAGGCAGAGCTTTCAGCTGTCAGGCTCTTCTCCTGTGGAACCAGCTCCCAGTTTGGGTTCAGGAGGCAGACACTCTCTCTATTTTTAAGGTCAGGCTTAAGACTTTCCTTTTTGATCAAGCTTATAGTTAGGGCTGGACTAAACCATCCCTTAGTTATGCTGCTATAGGCCTAGGCTGCTGGGGGACGATGCACCAAACACATGTCCTCTTCTCGCTTCTCTCTCGCATCCTCCACTTTCTTTTCTGTGGCACAGAGCTCTTATCCTCTTACTTCCTATCTACTACTAGTCAAGCAATTCTGTGCTATTACTGTATAGCATGTTAACTGCTGGGTGTCCCCCCCCCCCCCCCTCCTCCCCTTCCTGGCCTTAGGCAGATGGGTCCCTCCATATGAGCTGGGTTCTGCTCAAGGTTTCTTCCTGTTAAAAGGGAGTTTTTCCTTGCCACCGTCGCCTTCAGGCTTGCTCTGGGGGTTTCAGGCCGGATTTTGTAAAGCGTCTTGAGACGATTTGTATTGTTATTGACGCTATATAAATAAAATTGAATTGAACTGAACTGAAATTAATAATGGCGGCATAGTGGCGAGGTGGTTAGCACTGATGCCTCAGTTCAAGAAGGTCACCAGTTCGAATCCATGGGCCGGCTGGCCTTTCTGTGTGGAGTTTGCATGTTCTCCCTGTGTCTGCGTGGGTTCTCTCCGGGTACTCCGGCTTCCTCCCACCATCCAAAGACATGCTCATTAGGTTAATTGGTGATTCTAAATTGTCCTTAGGTGTGAGTGTGAGTGTGAGTGGTTGTCTGTCTCTCTGTGTGTGGCCCTGCGATGGACTGGCGACCTGTCCAGGGTGTACCCCTGCCTCTCGCCCGATGACGGCTGGGATAGGCTCCAGCAGACCCCCGTGACCATTAACAGGACTAAACGGGTATAGAAGATGAATGAATGAATGAATGAAATTAATAACTTGAAAGCACCGTAGCTGTCAACTCACAACACCTTAATAATAATAATACATTTAATTTATAAGCGCCTTTCAAGACACACAAGGACACTGTACAAAAACAATAAGAAACAGAAAAAAGTGCAGTCACAATGAATAAGCTTTCTGGAACAGGTGTGTTTTGATTCTGGATTTGAAAAGAGGGAAAGAGTCAATGTCACGGATGTCTGGTGGGAGTGAGTTCCAGAGTTGGGGAACAGAGCAACTGAAGGCTCTGCTCCCCATGATACTGAGGCGGGCCGAGGGGACAGAGAGATGGATAGAGGAGGAGGATCTGAGGGAGCGGGAGGGGGTGACAATATGGAGGAGATCCGACAGATAAGGAGGGGCGAGGTTATGGGTGGCCTTGAAGGTGTGGAGAAGGATCTTGAAGTCAATGCGGAATTTGACTGGGAGCCAGTGGAGATGCTGTAGTGTGAGGGTAATGTGGTGAAATGAAGGGATTTTGGTGATGATGCAAGAATTCTGGACCATTTGAAGCTTATGGAGGGATTTGTTTGGGAGGCCGAAGAGGAGAGAGTTACAGTAATCAGTGCGGGAGGTGACAAGGCTGTGAACAAGGGTGGAAGTGGCACAGGGACTGAGGGAGACGATTTATATTGCATAAGTGTCACAAAGGGTAGCGGGGGTTGGGGTGCGGACCCAAATAGGCAGGAGTAGGCAAAAAGGGGTTTTAATTAATAAAAAACAAAACTTACAAAAAACCAAAGACGCTGCTGACGTGGCAGGAAATCCAAAGAAAAAGCAAAACTCAAAAACACGAACAAAACTATGACTTGGCATAGATCACTTGACATGGAACATCAACAAACTTTGACAAGAAACGTGGCTTACAAGTAGTATGATGCGACAGGGACGAAGGGGAAGGCAGGGCTATATATACACACACGAGGAGCAGGGGTGACAAGACACAGGTGAAGCAAATCAAGAATTAATGCAAGCTGAAACCAATGATCTAATCAAATGAAAACATGGAGACATGGATTAACAAAAACAGGAAGTCCAGAATTTAACAAAATAAAAACAGAAAACTTAAACACTATGACTATAAAAAAAGCAGAAAACCTAAACACTAAACATGACTATGAAAAGGCAAAATACAATAAACAGAAACCCAACTTAAACCGTGACTATGAAAAGACATGACGAAAGACAAGACTGAAAACTAAACCATGACATGGGACAACATGGAAAACCAGAACTAACAAAATAAAACAGGAAATCGAATAGAAAACATGACAAAACGTGACAGAACCCCCTCCTTTAGGGACGGATCCCAGACGTCCCTAACAAAAACAAAATCACAAACTAATGACAAGACCCAACAGGGTGGGCGGAGGGGGCACGGCAGGAGGGAGACATGACAGTTCTGGGGGTCGGCCGGGAGGCCGAGCAGACGTGGCAGAGAGTTCTGGGGGCCGACCGGGAGGTCGAGCAGACGTGGCAGAGAGTTCAGGGGGCCGACCGGGAGGTCGAGCAGACGTGGCAGAGAGTTCAGGGGGCCGACCGAGAGGCCGGGCGGACGTGGCAGAGAGTTCAGGGGGCCGACCGGGTGGCCGGGCGGACGTGGCAGAGAGTTCTGGAGGCCGACCGGGTGGCCGGGCAGACGTGGCAGAGAGTTCTGGAGGCCGACCGGGCGGCCGGGCAAACGTGGCAGAGAGTTCTGGGGGGCAGTCGGGTGGCTGGTCCGACTGGACAAACCACTCATGAGCAGGAGCGGGGACAGGAGCAGAGGCCAGAGCCACCTCGGGAACAAGGGCAGGAGCAGAAGCCGGGGTCCGAGCCACCTCGGGAACAGGGGCAGAAGCCGGTTCAGTATCTACCTCGGGAACAGGGGCAGAAGCCGGTTCATTATCCACCCCGGGAACAGGGGCAGAAGCCGGGGTCTGAGCCACCCCGGGAACAGGGGCAGAAGCCGGGGTCCGAGCCACCTCGGGAACAGGGGCAGAAGCCGGTGTCCGAGCCACCTCGGGAACAGGAGCAGAAGCCGGTGTCCGAGCCACCTCGGGAACAGGAGCAGAAGCCGGTGTCCGAGCCACCTCGGGAACAGGAGAAGAGGCGACCATCGGAGCTGGGACGGGAACCAGAGAAGAGGCAACCCTCGGAGCCGGGACGGGAGCCGGAACGGGAACCAGAAGCGAGCGGATCCTCGGAGCCGGTACAGGGACAGGAAGCGGCGCTGGAGCAGGACATGAGCGGATCCTCGGAGCCGGTACAGGGACAGGGAGCGGCGCTGGGGCAGGACATGAGCGGATCCTCGGAGCCGGTACAGGGACAGGGAGCGGCGCTGGGGCAGGACATGAGCGGATCCTCGGAGCCGGGACAGGGACAGGAAGCGGCGCTGGGGCAGGACATGAGCGGATCCTCGGAGCCGGGACAGGGACAGGAAGCGGCGCTGGGGCAGGACATGAGCGGATCCTCGGAGCCGGAACAGGGACAGGAAGCGGCGCTGGGGCAGGACATGAGCGGATCCTCGGAGCCGGAACAGGGACAGGAAGCGGCGCTGGGGCAGGACATGAGCGGATCCTCGGAGCCGGAACAGGGACAGGAAGCGGCGCTGGGGCAGGACATGAGCGGATCCTCGGAGCCGGTACAGGGACAGGAAGCAGCGCTGGAGCAGGACATGAGCGGATCCTCGGAGCCGGGAGAGGAGCCGGAGCGACCCTCGGAGCCGGGCGAGGAGCCGTAGCTGAAGCGACCCTCGGAGCCGGAGCTGATGCGACCCTCGGAGCCGGAGCTGATGCGACCCTCGGAGCCGGGAGAGGAGCCGGAGCTGAACCGACCCTCGAGGCCGGTACAGGAGCAGGAGCGGGGCATGGGCCGACCCTCGAGGCCGGTACAGGAGCAGGAGCGGGGCATGAGCCGACCCTCGAGGCCGGTACAGGAGCAGGAGCGGGGCATGAGCCGACCCTCGAGGCCGGTACAGGAGCAGGAGCGGGGCATGAGCCGACCCTCGAGGCCGGTACAGGTGCAGGAGCGGGGCATGGGCCAACCCTCGAGGCCGGTATGGGAGCTGGAGCAGGAACGGAGGCAGAAGCTGCTCGCTGGGAGCTAGCTGGCCGGTGGCCAGCAGGCTGAGGAGCAACCACCATGTGGCCGACAGGATGGGATTCCAGAGGCCGCCGGCCAGCAGACCTCTCTCCATGGCGTCCACGTGGACCATGTTTCCTTTTCGGAGCCCCCATGGCCAAATGAGTGTCCACATACGGAAACAAAAACTCTGGCATGAGCCATGGCTTACATTCCAGCATTTGGTCCTGATAATAGGCAATAACTCGCCTTTTGTCCTCCTCCTCATCAAAAATAAAGTCTGCTGGGTCCTTTGCTGGTCGCGTCATTCTGTCACAAATGCAGGACTCAAAGAGGCAGGAGTAGGCAAAAAGGGGTTTTAATTAATAAAAAACAAAACTTACAAAAAACCAAAGACGCTGCTGACGTGGCAGGAAATCCAAAGAAAAAGCAAAACTCAAAAACACGAACAAAACTATGACTTGGCATAGATCACTTGACATGGAACATCAACAAACTTTGACAAGAAACGTGGCTTACAAGTAGTATGATGCGACAGGGACGAAGGGGAAGGCAGGGCTATATATACACACACGAGGAGCAGGGGTGACAAGACACAGGTGAAGCAAATCAAGAATTAATGCAAGCTGAAACCAATGATCTAATCAAATGAAAACATGGAGACATGGATTAACAAAAACAGGAAGTCCAGAATTTAACAAAATAAAACAGAAAACTTAAACACTATGACTATAAAAAAAGCAGAAAACCTAAACACTAAACATGACTATGAAAAGGCAAAATACAATAAACAGAAACCCAACTTAAACCGTGACTATGAAAAGACATGACGAAAGACAAGACTGAAAACTAAACCATGACATGGGACAACATGGAAAACCAGAACTAACAAAATAAAACAGGAAATCGAATAGAAAACATGACAAAACGTGACAATAAGTGGAAATATGCAAACCGGGTAACGTTATTGATGTGAGATTGAAATGATAATGAGCTGTCAAGGATGACACCCAGACTCTTAACCTGGGGGGAGGAGGAAACTAAACTAGACAATTCCCCTGCAGGAAATCGCGAGAGTGATGCAGTGGCCGCAGCAGTCTGCGATACCATGCTATATTGCTGTGATAGTACGATGCTACGATGCTGCGATGCTACGATGATGCTACTATGCCAAGATGCTACAATGCTGAATGAATTAATTAATTTATTGATCATTGAGAGATACTCACGAGCACGAACGGGGGGACGAGCTTGAGAGCAGGGTCGGTGGGAAGGCTCCTCTCCGGCCGGGGGGGACGTCTGATGAAACATTAAGACCAAACACATACAGAACTCAGCAGTTAAGGAGAAAACAATAGATGTAACATTTCTAGAGCCATTTTCACGCAGACAGATGTCATTGTGGCACAGAAGCTTATCTACTGTGTAAATACCTCCAGGGGGGAAGGGGTGGACCTCAGCTCCTCCAGGTCGAGCCTCCTCCAGCGCTGCTTCACCGCCATGGAACGTCTGGACTTCCTAGGCATCCTGCTGACAAAAAATAGACAGAAAAAAAAAACAAGACAAAATACTTTTCAAAGCTTAACAGGCTATCAAACCTATCAAACTAACCTAAACCCTAACCTTTACCTAAACTCTAAATACCTAATGTAAAATAATCTAATCTAAGACAAATTAATGTAATATGTTATACTTAAATTAAATCTGTGTAGATGAAGGTGTGGTGAATGTATGTGTGTGGGTGAGGTGGCGATACTGCTCTGCGATGGTTGAGGGCGATGAATCAACGATGATCACTCTCAGCTGTCGAAGCACAGGAACCCTTTAATCCTATCAAAGACAATGCAAAAAAATTGAAATGTCTTTCAAATGTTATAAGTAAATGTAAGCAACAAGCTAATAACAAAGCAGACACATGTTAAACATCTGTAGTTGTCATAAAGTGTGTGTTTTCCTTATACTAAGATGCTATGATGCTAAGATACTACAATGCTAAGATGCTTTAATGATGCTACCATGATGCTACCATGCTATGATGCTCCACATTTTTACTCTGTAACTGTGTATTGCATTGCTTCTTGTGTGGAAGACACAAAATAATACAGTAACTAAAAAGGTATTTAATTAGTTAAGACAGATTTCACATTGTTATTCTTGTGTGACCACGGAGTGGAATGGTGTAAGTTTCTTACAAAAGAAAAACTGTGCTTGTCATTTTAGGCTGTCTGTGGATGCTGATAAGAAGCCAGACTCGAGTCATAGCATTTCGCCATATTCACAAATGCCTTGACACAAGTTTCGTTATCACGTGTATCATGTAAATTCTCCATTTTTAATCTTCTATGTTTTTGTGGCTTAAGTTCTCTATCAAGTTTGGATAAACAGTATTCTACCATAAAAGGTGTTAAGGTTGCCTGCACACTGTTGCAAAGTTTTAGTTTGAAACAAATTCCCCGACAATAAATCTATCAATTCCCAAATCCTTTGGGATCTTTTTCCACAGTAAGGGAAACTATCTGAATATATTACAGAATATCTGGGTCCTAAAGCATTTAGTTTTCATGGTCTCACCACTATTAGCTTGCAGCAGCTTTGGTGTACAGTGTGTTTCTAGTGAAAGCCAGCCATAATTAGCTGTGTCATATTCTACATGAAGTATACAGCATGTTTCAACATCTTGAGAGGCCACCACTCATGAGAAACATGACTACTAATACATTGCATTTCTTGGATAAACAGTGTTAATTCATCGTCCAAAATAATTGTAAGTCAGCTAACACAGTAGCTCACCACCTTGGCTGGGCTATTGGTAGTTTCTTTTTCTATTTGCCACTTTTGGTTTGACCTGGCCCTTTGGCAAAACATTACAAGTTAAGCCTTATATGAACTGAAGAGTGTCTTATGTGTGTTGTCCTTATGGAGTAGTTATTGGTTAATGAAAATCAGTCACATGTCCATTAGCTATAACATACTCCTATACGTATTATCATAGTTATACAGGTACCATTTAGGCCTTTTCATTGCCAATTCCTATACTGAGCACTAATCCCACACTGAGTATTTTGATATGATTGCTAAGCTATGACAGCTAAAAGCCTGTAAATTAAATCTTGTTGATAGCATGTTCCATTGCTGTCTCCTACAGTTTGAGGATGCCAGTTACAGAGACGCAATGATCCATTAAGTGGACCCCCCAAGTTCTCTCTGGTCCTATTAAGACCATCCAGACCAATGAATTTGACAACACGTTTCTGCATTAAGCTGGCTCTGGCTAATGTTACATTACAGTAAATTAATTGTTACACTGTACTTACCACTGCATCAATTAAGACTTCATTTCTAGCAGTGTAAAGGTAGCCTGAGCTGGCAAAATGTCAACCATTTCCACACTGGAAAAATGGGGCAAATACCCATTTTTGGTAGTAGTGGAGGTACTACAGTCCAGGTATCGAAACAACCAAAATTACTGTGGTTCATTACAATTCTGATGCTTCTTTCCATATTCACATTTATTGCATTAGTACTGCGCCCTGATTCTGTTTCCCATATCTAATTGTATTCTTTGTGCAACTGCAGTGGACATAAAGCTGGACCCAGCCACTGCACATCAGTGCCTTGTCCTTTCTGATGATGGGAAGAAAGTAAGAGACGGCACAAAGAAGCCCCAAGTTCCTTATGCTCCAGAGAGGTTCGATGTGTTCGGCAGCGTCTTGGGACGCAACAACTTGACCTCTGGAAAGTCTTACTGGGAGGTGGAGGTCAGCAACAAAACTGGCTGGGATCTGGGTGTAGCAAGGGGCAATGCGAACCGCAAGGGTAAACTCACGCTTAACCCAGATAATGGTTACTGGATTACTGTACATTTTGAAGGCAAAAAGTACGCAGCCATGACGGCACCGCCAGTCCAACTGTCCCTGAAAGAGAAACCTCAGAAAGTGGGGGTGTTTGTAGATTACGAGGAAGGCCTCGTGTCCTTCTACGATGTGACGACCCAGTCTCACATTTACTCCTTTACCGAGTGTCTGTTCGGTGGGGAGATCTTCCCATACTTCAGTCCTTACCTTAAACAAAATGAGAAAAATGCTGATCCTCTCATCATATCCTCCGTGCAAAAGAAGAAGTGAATGAAGCTGAAGTTACTGGTGTAAGTCTTGGTGTATATTTCCTGTGCTAGCTTGTGGGTCGTCATTCCAACAAACTTTATTTTTTTAACTATAGATGGAGTAGATTTTTATGATATTGCGATAACATGTCAAAATGTATATTTCCGTAAAACATTTTATGCCAAACGATGAATTACTAAGGAGTCTTATGTCTGTGATAGCTATGCAAATATTAGCTACAAATATCAAACGTAGGAGTGCTATATAAATTCACCCAAATACAGTTGTCATGAATGAGGAAATTAGCATTATAGACTAAACCTATTGCAGGAATAGACATGCTCTTAACATGTTTATTCCTGCTGTAAAAGTGGAATTCATAATACATTGGTCTATGGGGATTAACTCACTTTTGTAGCCAACCTCAAGTTGTCATTTTGCAGCGCAACTGTTTCTGGTTTATATCACTAGCAGCTGATGTAGCAGCTGTTTCTGAATACGGGGTGCATTTATTTTACTATAATATCAGCAGGGCTAAAAATCGCACCCCATGTATTCAGAAACAGACTGGTTTATATCAGCTCCTACTGATATACACCAGTCTGTTTCTACTGTGGCCAGTAAATGTGCTAGTTCACCGAAACTATATATTTTATGGTGTGACGTGAGGCTGTATGAATAGAACTGCCATTCGCAGGATTACTTCTGTGTTTTTTCAGTACAGGTTTATGGTTTTGGTATTAAGACACAAACATCCCACATAAATATACAACGGGCATAGTAGTGGCATGGGAGCCAGTAGTAGCCAGTACAGTACTATAGCACCATGACTTCTTTTATTCTCCTTACTTGTTATAACTTACTGTATGCTATCCCAGTTGCTCTCATTGTGTTACATCAGCTCCTCCCTCTCCTGCACACCCGTCCTTACAAATCCTTATTTCATGGAGGACACATGTGGGACAAGCTTTTACTGGATCCTTTGTCTCTGCAGCAAGCCAAGGTAGCATTGCACTGCTAGTAACACTATTTGTACTAGTTAGCTAGCGCAATGTTTTGTTGTTTTAACTGTTGTTATTGGGAACAGTGCCCCTTCTCCAGTTCTAGGGAACTGGTGGGAAGTCTGAGGTTTAAATAGGAACTCCTACTGAAACTTGCTTGTTGTATAAACAACCAGAAACCGGTGCAGCTAATTTCCATTAATGGTTGGGTACTTACCTGTCGTTGAGGGGGGAATGTTCTTTGTCCTCGTCTTCTTCCCTATGAATGGTGCTCTAACGACTCTTGTCTGTCAGAGGCTCCAGTGTCAAGGTGTGAATGAGGCAGAAACTTTTTGGGGACAGAAGTTAAAACTGTATTGTAAATAGATGGCAGATTAAATCTCAGTCCACCTCCTCTGTTCAGAGAAGTTTTTTCCAGTCTGACATAGATGGCTTCCTTTACTCCATTTTTAAACCATCGGTCTTCTCTGGCTAAGATTTGGATGTTGTTATCTGCAAAGGAGTGCCCTTTGTCCTTCAGGTGTTTGTAGATTACGAGGAAGGCCTCGCGTCCTTCTACGATGTGACGACCCAGTCTCACATTTACCGAGTGTCTGTACGGTGGTAAGATCTTCCCATATTTCAGTCCTCACCTTAAACAAAATGAGAAAAATGCTGATCCTCTCATCATATCCTCCGTGCAAAAGAAGAAATGAATGAGGCTGAAGTTCCTGGTGTAAGTCTTGGTGTATATTTCCTGTGCTAGCTTGTGGGTCATCATTCCAACAAACTTTAGTTTTTTAACTATAGAATAATGTAGATGGCTTCCTTTACTCCTCTTTCAAACCATTGGTCTTCTCTGGCTAAGATTTGGACGTTATCTTCAAAGGAGTGTCCTTTGTCCTTCAGGTGTAGGTGGACCGCTGAATCGTTTCCTGATGAGCTGGCTCTCCTGTGTTGGTACATGCGTTTATGGATGGGTTGTTTGGTTTCCCCAGTGTACAAGTGTGATGCCCCTGTGGGCATGTGTGGGTGTGGCTACACTCTCTGAGGCTGATTGCAATAACTCGGGGCACCTGTTCCCAGTGCCCAGTAGTCTTTGGCTGCCGCCACTCTTTCAGTTTAAAAGAGGGGCTGTGTGAGGGCTCACCTCCTCCATATTGACTGACTAACTCTCCTCTGTTTCCCTCCCGCAGGTGCCCTTGTTGTGGTTCAAAGTTGGCCCTTGTTAGATGTTTAAATAAACTTGGTTTGTTTTCGGCAGCTGACATGGTGTGTCTCCTTTTTGTTGTGGCCACTTGAGCCAGGTCATAACAACAAGTCTGTACACTCCTCACTGCACTGAAACACTCTGAGCTGGTCTGAACACACTGGATCCCTTGTAAAGAGGGCCCAGCAGCGCATGCACTTTCTGCGACGGATGAGGAGAGTCAACCAGCCCCCTCCCATTCTCACCACTTTCTACAGAGGTACTATAGAGAGCATATTGACCAGCTGCATCTCTGTCTGGTCAGGGGCTTGCAGTGCCTCTGACTGGAAGTCCCTACAGAGGGTGGTGAGGACAGCGGAGAAAATCATCGGGACTTCACTTCCTTCCATCCAGGACATTGCTAAGAGACGCTGTCTGACAAGGGCCAAAAACATCACCTCAGCCCCCTCACACCCCCAACATGGACTGTTCTCACTGCTGGCCTCTGGAAGGAGGTTTCGCAGCCTACAGAGCAGAACAGTCAGGTTCAAAAACAGTTTCATCCCATATGCCATAAGACTGCTCAACACACTATAAACAGTACCCCCCTCCACCCACTCCCATTACCCTGTAATTAAGAACGTGCAATAATATTTATCTACATTTCAAGCTTCTTAGATATTTATATTTATATTTATTATATTCTGTATATACGTTCCTGGAAATCGTACATACCGTTTCTGTTGTACATACCGTTTCTGTTAAATATTCCTGCTGTACTAAGAGCCATTGTACCGAAATTTCTTTTTGATGAAAATCAAAATGACAAATAAAGTCGGTCTAAGTCTAAGTCTAAGTCTAACAGTGTACACCACATTTCAGCCAGGAAGACTCGGGAAACAATGATGTGCATAAGAATTAATTATTTAATCCATAGAAAGATTTACAGACATGACAGTTGGCAATATGAAAAGTCTTTGGCGTAGGCCCCGTCCTCGGTCCAGGTCTCGAAGCGATCGGACCCTGCAGATCCTGCCGGAGTGAGACGGCAGGGGCGGAGCCTACCCCCCCGGACGGCTGGACGGGGACCAAACTGGTGGTGGTTGGGGAGGGAGGAGGGAACGTCGGAAGTCTGTACCTGAAAGCAGCAAGACAGGTGCTTGACCCATTCATTATAAAGACAGGCGGGACTGCCGATTGGTTAGGGGTAATGATTGAATGATTGACGTATTGGAGTCTTCCCAGCAGAACTACGCTGGCACTTACATTACTCTGTTTTTGCCTGGGTGTTTTGTCTTTAGGGTGGACCAGTCTTTGCCTAAGTGTATTCCCTGGTTTGAAATAAACTGGAATGCGGTGATTTCTGAAAATTCTCCTGAGTTTTTCAGATACCCCAGCCACGTAGGTGATGACGAGGTTTTTTTCTTTTGTTGTTCTCCTCCTCTCTGTCCTTTTTGGGATATCTTTTTGAGCCTTTGACAAAGGCCCAGTTGGGATATCCACATGTCTCGAGTGCCCGTTTGATGTGTTTCTGCTCCTTCTCCTTACCATCCGGTCTTGTGGGTACAGACTGTGCGCTGTGCTGAAGAGTTCTGATGACCCATAGATTGTGTTCCAGGGGGTGGTGGGAATCAAATAAGTGCTGATCAGCGTGAGTGGGTTTCCTGTATACTTCAATGTTGAGGCTTCGGTCTTCTTCCACATGCACCAGACAGTCCAGGAAAGCCAAATTACCTCTGCTGATGTCCTCCCAAGTGAACTTGATGTTGTTGTCCACTGCATTGATGTGCTGTGTGAAAGATTCCACTTCCTGCGTCTTGATTTTAACCCAAGTGTCGTTCACATACCTGAACCAGTCGGTGGGGGTGTTTCCTGTGAAGGAGTTCAGAGCTCTGGTCTCGACCTCCTCCATGTAGAGATTGGCCACAATCGGTTACACTGGTGATCCCATCGCACAGCCGTGTTTTTGCCTGTAGAATCCTCCATTAAATTGGAAATAGGTGGTCTTCAGGCACGGATTGAGCAACACGCAAGGTTGGTCTGGGGTGAGGGTGGTCCTACCAGCCAAGGAGTCATCCTTTTGTAGTCTCTCCCTTACTACATTTGTGGCTTCTCTGGTGGGGATACACGTGAAGAGGGAGGTTACATCATAGGATACAGTGGTTTCCTCTGGACACAGTGTGATGTTACTAACTTTGTGGACGAAATCCCTGGAGTTTTCAATATGGTGAGGAGTGTTGCCCACCAACAGAGACAGGATGGTTGCCAAAAAGCAGTCCCCCCTCAACAACATGTAAGTACCCAACCATTAACAGAAATTAGCTGCACTGGTTTCTGTTTGTTAACACAACAAGCAAGTTTCAGTAGGAGTTCCTATTTGAACTTCAAACTTCCCACCAGTCCCCTAGAACTGAAGAAGCTACTCGGATGAGTGGTGAAACGTCTTCTCAAAAAACTCTACAAGTCCAGTTGCCTTTTATTCAACCCTTTTTTGGATATACCATGACCTGGATGACTGAGAACCTTCACAGACAATGCCCCTTGTCTTAATATGTTTGATCCGTTTCTGATCTCAGTTCTCTGGAATCTATGAAATGTGTATGGTCTCAGTATTTTTTGATGATGAAGATGTTTTATGAAGTTCGCCACTACTTTTGGAGCAGCTAAGAAGTGCCCAGGTAAAATGCCAAATGATGCATTTTCTCAAAGTTGTAACAAGAAGACAGCTGCACAAAAATTTAAAGCTAGCAACAAAAATATATATATATATGCTAACCTAAAACCCAAGACGTTTTGTTTTTACCTATGGATATAACTTGGACGATGCTAAAATAATTTCCCTTACATTGTACTCTTGCTTCACTTGCATTATATAATTCAAATAAATGTCTTAAATCTACTTGTGTCATTGTTTGAAATGTAAATATTCAAGTGGAAAGTGTACATGATACTACTTGAAATAGTCACATCGCAGAGAAAACTCAGCAGACTCAGCATATATATATATATTTTTTTTTAATATTTGATTTTTGATTTTTTCGAGAACAAAGTCACATTTACAAACTGACGACAAAATCAAATCAAGGGAAAACTCAATATCCACAAGGAGGCAAAGTAAAAATGAAAATGACAGGACTATAGAGAATAGAAAAATAACTAATTTTTTAAAAAAAAATCTTATAATAGTCATAAATGAATAAATAACATACATTATGCAATAATCACTGGTACAGAGAGAGACAAAGGGTAGCATCACTACCCAGAACATGCTAAGCTTGAATTCAGGATTAGAATATTATTTAATTTTATTTAAGATATCATAAAACTGATGGATGACATTTTCCTTAATGAGAAAGGTACCAAAGCCCCACCCCTTCACATTTGGTATCACTGAAAAGCCCTAAATGTCCTCTGTAGATGGCAAAAGGGGTTAACCTACAGAGTTAAATCTACAGAGGACATTCAGTAGTATGCAGTGGGAGATATTCAAGTTTACAAATGTCCTCTGCAGAGGACAAATTTGAACTACTGGTAGTTTAAAAAAAAATAAAAAATTGGAATGAATGCGGTTTTGAAAATGCAGTATTATAATAAAATAATTTGAACGTTTTGGAAATTATAAGGTTAAATCAGCAATGTGTGATGACACAATGATGTATGTATGTACGCTGTAGGGATGTGCGATATTTTATCGTTTACGATATATCGTCAAAAACATTCGCCACGGTAAGAATATGTCATCCCACGATAAAAACGACAAATTCCCATTGATGACGTATATATGTGCGCGACACACTCGCAGCCCAACACGTGTGGAATATAGAGAGTCGAAGTCCCGCCCCTTCTACTTCCGGGCCATGGGACCTATCTTTCGAAAAAATATGAACGGCAGTCTATGGCGAAAGATAAATTATTTTCTGGTCCCGATCGACTTGTGCCTTGGATTATACATATGTTGTTTTTCAGAATAAAAAATGATTTTACATGTCAAGAATGTCACAGTTTGTCGCAAGATAGTTAAGTAAAACGCTATGGAAAATACGTAATTAAACGAACTACAAGTCCCGCATGCTGGCGCGTACAGAACCGACCAAAACTCCCTTCGTGTAACTACAGCTCTCGACATGACCCGATTTATAATGATTTTCACCTCGTTTGATGCTTCTGCCTTCGTCCTGGAAGAAGACGGTAAAGCTCAACAAGGAGACAGCCATAGTTCTCTAGTGACGTACATTGTTCGAGACGAGAGATGTAGTTCACTAAGCGATCTCATACAAAACCTAATGTTGTTCAGCTTATTTACGTCAAATAATTTATCTCTTGAAGTGAAAAATTATCTTTTAAATTCACACACATCATATGTGAAATTCATGCCACAATTCGAACGGGACCAAAAAATAATTATGATCTCTCCATAGACTGCCGTTCATATTTTTTCGAAAGATAGGTCCCATGACCCGGAAGTAGAGGGGCGGGACTTTGGCTCTCTATTGACAAATTGACGATGGCGGAAGGCGGAGCAGATACGCCCATAGACATATATACATAGAGACCTCATTGAGCGGGTTGGCCCGTTGTTGCGATACGTCCATATTGGAGGAGGCAGCTCTGTCCCTAGAACCAGAGGCGATTCTAGAGTCTGTGGGGGCCCCAAGCAAAAATTCCTAGAGGGCCCTACCAACCAGTGTTCATCACCATTATGTTAGGCTATAAATAATCTGACACCAACGAAAAATGTATGAAATAAAACCTTTTTTAATTCCAAATGTTCTAAACATGAACAACCTTGTTATTTTGGAAAATATAAAATAATAAAAGTAAAGAATAAATAAATAAAAATAATAATAAAATAATTGTATAATAAAATACAGTAAATTGCTTTAACAACCCAATATAAACTTTGTACAAAATTTAAAGTAGCCTAAATCATTATCTGCTTCACTTACCACTGTCTTTCTTTCTTTTTGCTTCTTTTTCTTTTTTTTTTCTTCTTCTTTTCACTAGATGGATAGCTCCTCTTCATTTTCCTGCAGCTAATTTTCCAATTTAGGTTACTGAATGATACAACGTCACCCATTCGCAACGTTCATTTTCGAAACGGGGAAGTTATCCACCTGGGCTGGATTTTGAAAGCCAATGTCAATCAACATTCCATCCAATCGGAATTTTGATATGCACTCGTGTTAAGTAGGCCCTTTCTACGTTGGCACTTGATACGTATTCGCCTGTTGCTATTTATCTACCGGGTGTAGCTGGCCATCTGAGAATCAATGTGTTCATTAAAAGATGATTGTGACAATCATATTCATATCGATTACATAAGTATGTATCATGATACTTCACTACGATGAGACAACATCTCTTATAATCACTAGAACTGTGTGTGCACTTCAGCCGTCTTGACCAGTGAACGTTAGCAACTATCTTCTAGCTTTGTTGCTAAATTAAGCAAAACATGGTAAGAATATCGCGCATGTCTGTCGTTTTAAAAAAAATATATGTGTGGATTCTTTGAACTCGTTTGAACACAGTCAGATAGCATACATGTACAGATGTATTGTTTGTACAACAGGACAGGAGCACGCAAAATCACGTAATCCATCATTCAATCCCTATGGACGAAATTCTCGTTTGTCCCACCGGCAATCGGGGGCCCCCTAGCGGCACGGGGCTCCAAGCAGTTGCCTGCCTTTCCTGTTGACAAGGTGCGCCTCTGCCTAGAACCAATATGAGTGAATGGAGTGAACTTTATTAAGCGTCTTCTACAAAGTGCTGTAAGTTAATGCCTCTTATTTACATATTCACGCACGAACGTATATATTCAGGAAACTGATACGAACCAAAAACAACGTCTGATTACATTCTGAGTAGTTAATGTTACAGATGTTGTTTTTGGTTCCTTACGTTCTGTGTGAATGTGCAAATGCTTATAGTACTTTGTAGAAGACGCTTAATAAAGTTCATTCCATTGACTCGTATTAGTTCGCGGGACAGATCCAATATGGCGGCGACGCTGACGTACGGTCCAGCGCTCAATGAGGGGTCTATGTATATATGTCTATGGGTACGCCGGGTAGCGAGGAGCTCGTTCCTAAACGAGGCTCCACCTCCATTATCTGGAACTGGTTTGGTTTTAAAAAGTCTGATGCGGAGCAGCAAATTACAAAATGGAAGGTTTGCAAACAAATAGTGCATAAAAAGGACAGTAACACCACTAATTTGTTCCGCCACCTCAAACACAAGCACAAACCAGAATAATGAAGGAAGCAGAAGCACCGTTGACTTCATCCAAAGAGTCCGGTAAAAAAACAACAACAACTCAGATAAAACTTGCCGATGCATTATAGTCAAAAAGATTAGGCTGAATTGGTATTTATTTATCGTCATTTTTATCGTTACTGTGATAAATACCAGAAATTATCGGGATACATTTTTTAGTCCATATCGCCCATCCCTAGTACGCTGGAGGTCAAACGTACAGTGCGTTTTCAAAATGGAGAAGTAGGCGCTCAGTGGATCAGGTAAACGAAAACAAACGAAAGAAAAAGAAGCCAAAGATGCCGATTTGGTGCAGCAAATTCCATCCATCTCAACATTTTTCATCAGAAACGTGAGGCAAGATGATGGTACTCATAGCATCGGTGCTAGTACTACAACTCACGGGACAACCTGCAGGATGCTAACACTGCTAGCTCAAGTTCACTGGAGACATTTGGTAGTGGTGGAGCAGCGCTGCCTCCTACGGACACCTTTGCGCACACACTGTTTGCGTGTGTAGGCAGAGGCCCGTGGCAAGTTTATGTCCAGGGCCCGTGGTCAGGATAATCCATCTCTGCTCAAAATATCAACATTTTTCTGAATTCTACCAGTGAATTCTAAAAGAAAATGTCAGGAAATTGAAAACAAGAACACAAGTCTACTAAAGAATGGTTAAAGAAGAACATAATTTATATTTTGGAACAGCCAAGTCAAAATCCCGACCTTAATCCAATAGAAAAGTTGTAGAAGGACCTGAAGTGAGCAGTTCATGTGAGAAACACTGAAGTGGTTCTGTACTGAGGAAAGAGCTAAAATTCCTCCAAGCTGCTGTAGATGACTGTTCAGCAGTTACTGGAAATGTTTAGTTGCTGTTATTGCTGCACAGGGGGGTCACAGCGGTTGCTGAAAACAAGGGTTCACTTTTTCAGCTCACAGATACTGTATGTAAATGACTGATTTTCTTGAATAAGCAAATTATTGGAGTAAGTATAAATATTTTTATTTATAGTTTCATTTGTTTGATTGAGCTCTCTTTGTAGACTTTCAGGACTTGTATGAACATGTTCTGATTATGCATAAATGTTACGATCTGTTGCAGATCATGGAAAGACATTTAGCACCTACCCTAGCCCTGCTTGGTGCCTGTGTGGTTGTTTTTTGTATTCATGTTTTGGGTGACACTCACAGTGACCAAACCTGAGGAAACTTCTTCATTTACAGAAACGGTGACTAGTCCATTTCTGTCCACAAATATTTGCATGTTGTTGGCAATGATCATAGCCATATATAGTGAAAGAGCAGTTTGCAGTACTTTGATTGGATGGTGCTCCTAACTTTGATGGTGAGTTGTGCTCTTTAAAAAGCGAGTGACAATACTGTACTTCTATCAGACCTTAACTTCAGATAGCTCCAATCTCCTCCAGACTAACTCTGCAACATTTACCAAGACTGGTTGATCTGAGCAGGTAAGGAAAACCTTTACAGAGCAAACAAATATGAACTGTTTTATCAAAGAATAAGAATCTGGGATTTATTCTTTTGATGACTTCATTGACCTTTCTGCTGACATCAAGTTAAAGCCTGTTGAACATTTTAGTAAAAGTCATTTAACTGAACATATTTCAAGATCAGATGTGCTTCAACATGAAATATAATACTGTAAAAATAAATAGGAGACTCTTGTGCTGCTTGACGTTCGTCTTCTGGTTAAATTAGACGTCACTCTCTTAAGGAAATACTTAATTACTAAGGAAAATGTTTCATGTCCCATGAACAGTTTTTTATATGGATTTACAGGATATAAATCAACGATAAACTTACAGATGCACAGAATGGTCATGCTTGGCACATGTTAATTTTTTTTTCCGGATAGTCATTTATCTCATACCACAACAAATAGGCCTCAAATTTCTCAACTTGATAAGCTGAAGAGATAAGCTACTTTATCTCAAAATAATGGAAGCAAAAATAACTGCAGGCATAACCGTTATTCCCATAGTAGTATAAAATGACTGCATATTGTCAAATTGAATTGTCCACTGGGCAGAATTTGCACTTTTTGCACAATTCTTTTGGATTACTGCCATCAGTTGTTTTTTTTGTTTTTTTTAATTCTGTATCTACTAGTCTGGCACATTACGGATTCTATTTGAAAAATTAGCATGTCATTCACCACTTTCCAGACATTATTTTTGACCTTTTTGACAAAAGTAAATATCCTTAAAAATCTGAAAAAAAGCCACACTAAACCACAATGATCTGCAACTAGTCAAAGCACAAAGTCTGTGTGTAAAATGCTGTCGTATTCAAAAACACTTCAAGTCTGAGTGATAATGTAAATTTGCCTGGGACTTTTAGCCTGTTCACTATATTTGATGTTCATGTTTGTGACTTTGTTAACTACTTTTCTCTTTCTCTAGACAGGATGAAGTTTGTTCTACTGATCGCTATCATGTGCACTCTAGCCCTCGTTCATGGGCGTGGGCACAACCAACGTCCGTGTCAGAGTAACCCTGACAATAATGCGTATGCAAAGTTCGTTCGTCAACACATCCTTCAGTCCATACCACGAAACCGGAATGAATGGAGAGAGTAAGTTAAAGGGTTGAAGTCAGTAGTTTTTATGAATCAGTGAATATTCTGAAAGATGTATAATTTGCATATTCTGTCGAAGTTAGTTGTCTTCAGGCATGTTTCCTGAGGTTTACTTTGCTCTGACGTCATTTTACTTCTTATTCATGCATTACTATTTAATTTTCAGTAACTTTGAACATAGATCTCATTCTTCAGGTTCTTGAACGCCCGCAGACTCTGCCACAGAAAAGTCCAGTCCTTCATGGAAGATGAGGAAAGTGTCAAGCAGATCTGTAATGGTTCTGGAAACCGCATAGATGGCACCAACTTATGTATGAGTATGTCAGGCATGATGGTGTATGACCTCAAAGTTGGCCGGGGTTGCCAGATTCGAAAGCAACAAAAAACTAGAAAACGTGTGATTGTGGCTTGTGACAAAGTTGGTAATCGTTGCCGTCCTGTTCACTTTCAAAAATACATGAACCAAAACCCAGGAGCTGAAATCTGCATGCCTTAAGGGCCCTGCCATTTAAAACATCTGTCAAGCTTATGTGGTAATATTGACAAAGCAATATTGATTCAGATTCAGATACAGAGAACTTCACTTGACGTGTGCTTTTGCTCTTACGCTACATTCCAAGCACTGTTACATCTTTCAACCTGGTCCCACAACATTTATTGACATGAGCAAGATCTAATCAACATGCCATGGATTAAATTAAATATGGATAGTGTTGTAACTGAACGTTTATACTGTATCCCTATATGTTCTTGAATAAATGCTTTAAACCTGCATTAAATCATATTCCTTATGCTAACAATAATTTAGCTGTGGAAAAACTAAACTGAATGTTGGTTTCTTTCAGTTTTTCGTGTCTTCTACGTATGTGTTCTAACGAGAAAATCAGGAAACTTGCTAATGAGCACTGTGCAACATCTACTTGTTTAGGGCAAGAAGCAACTTCAGGGCTGCATTTCTTTAAATGGCATCTTGAGTGAGTCAAAAGTGAGCTTTCTCATTTTCTCTTTCAGTCCATGTGCACTGATCAAATGATGTCAATTAACAGGAAATCAGCTAAATCTAAAACTTTACTGAGAAAGACGCAAGCTGAAGGTCCAGTGTTAAAACCATTGATAACATAATATTTCCGGGAAATGTTACTTTTCTGATATCTCATCCAGCTAGAATAACATGCAGAACAATCAAAATTTATTTTTATTTATTATTTTTATCTTTTGGGCAGTCCCATTTTGTTTGTCTCATTTCACTTTCAGCTGTCTCTGTCCAACTGCATGCGCTTTAAAACCAAACTCTTTTATCAATGTAGCTTGTCTTTTCATTGATTTTGTTTCCATTTTAATCAGGTACTTTGTCACCTATATTTCCTCATTGTCTTCATCAGTGTTTATTTTTCCCTGTATATATATATTTTTTTTTCATGTTGTAGTAACTAAGTCAAGGAGCGGCAATGAACTACATGTCTCATGTGACTCATGCGCAACATTTATTTAACCAAATACCGTTGTGCGATTTTGTATTTTCCTGAGAGTGTCTTAACACTTACCCTTAAATTTTCATGTATATATGTGTGTATGTTTTCCTTAAAATGATTTATACATACATGTATACATAATATTACTCACCAACACATATTCAAGCAATGCAAAAAAAGAATGATCTTATTTTTATTTTAGGAACAATTACAAGAATTGCCCCTTATATATCTGCTATGCTGAGTGTTAACCCATTAATTCGCCACTGTTGTGTCTCTGGTGCCTGGACTCCTTATAGAATTAAATTTAAATTCTAAATAATGCAAAGTGCTTACATTTAAGCCTAAATAAAGACCTCTTTCTTTGCCTGCTGACCGCCCACACATACACATCAAATTCTTCTCAATATGACAACAACAACGACAACAACAACAAGCACTGTGTTTTAAATGTTTTGTTGTTCATTTTTAATATGAGAGCAGAAACAAATCATTGTCTGATTTTTATTACCCAATGTATTAGTTTTCCAAGACTGCGATGATCTTAAGACTGTCCAGTGAGTTTAGGTTTGTTCTCTTCAAAAAGTATACAAGAAAGTGTTTCTTCTCTTCATCAAGTAGAAAACATGTCATTGAAACAGGATTACAGAAAATTTGAGAAAATGAGAAAAGGGTGAACCCTGGTCAGTGACGTTAGGTAGAAAGGGTTGGGGGAAGTTAGCCTCTGTTAACTTCTTTCGCTCACATCCATTGTGAACGTCAGAGTTGAGAGCTCTAACGCATACACTTGAGCAGCAAACCCTGCGCATCAACAGAGACGGAAATCCTCTTCTTCTCTGAAAATCGCCTCCTCTATCTGTCAGTAAAAGTTTCCCATAAGGTCATTATATTAGTCCCTCACACGAAACCGTACAGGAAGCAAACAGACACTGAGTGTGTTTGCTGAAAGATGAAATAAAAAAAGTATTAAATTTGGGGTTTGCCATTACTGGCTAAATGAACTGAAAGATGGCAGTAAACATTTATTCATCATCATCATCGTCATCGTCATCATCATCATCATCATCGTCATCATCGTCGTCATCATCATCATCATCGTCGTCATCATCATCATCATCGTCGTCATCATCATCGTCATCATCATCGTCGTCATCATCATCGTCGTCATCATCATCGTCATCATCGTCGTCATCATCATCATCATCATCATCATCGTCGTCATCGTCATCATCATCATCATCATCATCATCATCGTCATCATCATCATCGTCGTCATCGTCATCCTCCTCGTCATCATCATCTGGATCAATCTCGCCAGACAGAACATCCTCAATCCACTGCTCAAGCTCATCAGCTGTGGGCATGTCATCTTCGTCATCGATTTCCATCCACACGCTGTCAGCCTGCCAAGGACGGAAACGACAGCACTGGCAAATACATCTACACATATCAACGCCAAAGGGAACTGATATCCTACAGCAACTTGTTACCCCGTGCAGGCAGGGCGTATCTTTTGTCCACTTGAAAAAAAAGTGGGTCCAGTTTTGGTCCAGTTTTAGCTCCATTTTTGGTCTCCTCCGCTACAGTCACCTACCTGACGCTAAAGCCCCGCTCACCTATGAAACAGTTCACTTGCTGTTAATCACTTTGTAGCTTCCGTTTGGTCTTTTGTGGCATTTGAGATTACTTCAACTTGATACCTGCTCACTTCGCTAAAGTTTCTTTGGGCCTATCATCATCGACTTACATTCAAATTTCAAGTGTCTTCATGTGTATATGCCCATTAAATTTGTCTGCATTTTAATGGGGAACTACTGTTTTTTACAACCTGGACCTTATTTCTGGCATAAAATACGGTTGTTTACTCACCCATATAACTTTTGTGTAATTTGTAGTCCTTCAGGAGATATTTAGATCTGCGTGTATCCATGTAGTGGAAGTGACTGGGGCACCGAAACGTAGCCTCTAAATAACGCATTATCTGCCGCGAAACCTGTTCATTTCACCAATATTTTGTTATTGTACACTAGTGCTATTCCCCAGGGTTACCTGTTATCATCATCCGGGGTCTGTAGGTAAATCTACATGATGATTCTGACCTGGACGATGTCACCTCTGAGTGCCGCACGCACCCGCGACAGTCGGTTTGTTTACCTGTAATTTGCTACTGCTATGGTTTGTCCACAACCTCAGAATCAGAAAAAAATATTCAGCCATGTTGCAAGAAGCTAGCAGTAGCAAATCACAGGTAAACAAGCCAACCGCGGCAGATGATGCGTTATTGAGAGGCTGCGTCTCGATGCCCCAGTCATTCCCGCTATATGGATATATGCTGATTTAATTATCTCCTGAAGGAGTGCAAATAGCACAAAAGTTATATGGGTGAGTAAACGGTCGTATTTTATGCTAGAAATAAGGTCCATTTTCTGTTGTAAAAACAGTAGTTCCCCTTTAAGCAATATCATATACTGTACCTCACACAGTATTAAAATGTTTTCTGAGAAAATGAATGCATATTTTTCATTTGCTAATAATGCAAACTACTACTCATTCTGATCGTCTTTTAAGCGTGCCACCTGTTTTCATTTCAAATGTTTGCAAGATACGAAAAGTCTGCTTACGTCCTCCACATCTACTACACCAATCTGAGGAGAAGAAAGGTCGATGCGGAAGGTTTTCTCCCAGTATGGGACCAGCTGAAAGTGAGAAAAGTAAGAGTTAGACAAGGTTGTCTTTGTTATTCGAATGATATTGGTAAAAGATTATAAACTGGCCACTAGCTGATGTGAAATGTAAGTGTGGAATGCTCATACCAGGGGGAAGTTGTCCGGGTCGATCCAGATGATGCTGAGGTTGGGGTTGTCAGTGTTCTCACGTGCCACCTCCTTCAGGATTTCCAGGAATTCAAAACCATCTAGGGAATGGTTGGAAGTTCAAGTACCAGAAAGTATTAGCTTGATATTTGAATTTGTGATTGAGCTAATCGCTGCATAGGTCATATAAGTGCTGAATAAAAAACTTACCTGGGTCATCTTCCTCAGCAAAGGCAACAATGTGCTCTCCATCAATGTCATCCTCCTGTGAACACAGAAGTGACCATAATCAAAGGCTTTCCTTCAGAATGTTTCCACTTTGGTACGTCTCACAAGAGACTAGACTTTAATGGATGAGGATTGATCACTTTTTTATAAATTATAGAGACATTTCAGATCTCTTACCCAGATCTCATACATGCTGTGAGGCTCAAGCTTCCTCAGAGTGGGCCTGAAACATTAAAATATCCAAATTGTTATACTATAGGACTCAATGAAATACACTTATTTTAAGAATTTACTGAGGTGTTTCTGCAAAAGACAGTTTGAGACTGTATCTTAGTGTCTTCTCATCCGCCATAGCTAAGATCTTGATATGTTTAGAACACAAATATTTATTAGATAAAAAAAGTCAATTGTCACCTGTCATGCTGCTCAATGTATTCAACAATCTCAGACTCAATGTAGGGCTTTCCTGGAATGGTGACAGGGTCCTCCATGAATGGCTCATAGAAATCAACTTCATTCATCTTCAGTTTCAGCTTCTTGGCAATCTGAAAAGGAGAATTACAAATACAAAGTAAAAAAAATAAATTGTGCAGCACTTTTTAGGTATCATACTGTATTAGTACAGCATAAATACACACTATAAAATATACTATGCAAATAACCTACAGTCAGTTTAAAATAACGTCTGCATTGTCTTGCATCTCACAATTTGTCACTTCTGATGTTCATGCGAGGAACTCGAGGACATTAGTTCACAAACAAAATCACATAAGTGCTCGAAAAATGTATACCTTGGGGTCGAATGTGGCGAAGAATTTGACGAAGGGGTGGAACTCCTCGGCAGCGTCATCGTACTCAATAAAATCTGCATGGAGAAAATGGATGGAGGAAAAACATTATTTTCAAGCTCATAAAGACAATACATAAAACATGTCTAAGTAACATACACATAAATGCAAGGTCCAAAAACAATAACACGTTTTGTTCTCTTTGGCGACACCTGTGGCAGTAAGTGGTAAATACATGTTTTTAAAGTTCACTTGCTGACTTTGTGACATCAATGCTTCCACCACCTGCTGTCTCTTTCAGAGGGATGATGGAGCAAGCATTGCTAAAGCTAGGCTCAGACTACAGGAGTTTCAAAATCCAAATTCTGAAGTCAGGCTTTGTCTCTTACTTCAGGAGAAACTTAACAGATATTATTTTCTCTAATATTCTCTAAACTTGCACACTACAAGATTTAAAAATAATAGCGCAACTCACACTGGCACACTTTTTTGAGCCAGGTCAGTGAGCACTGAGTTTACCACCTCACATGAATTCATGCAGAAATGGATATAAATGGAGACTTGATTTAAATGCCAATCCACACTCCAGTTCTGTAGGGGGCAGTAATGCCCCTGTAAGTTTGTTTGCCAATAAAGTACACGTCAAATACATTTTTTTCAAGGATGGTTTTAGTCATTTTAGATAGATGTAAAGCTATCTAATGATACATACTCAAGTGTACATTAAAGGGGAACTACCGTTTTTTACAGCCTGGACCTTATTTCTGGCATAAAATCGTTTACTCACCCATATAACTTTGTCATCATTTGGAGTCGTTCGGACGATATTTAGATCCAGTGGAGTGCCGCGTATATCCATATAGAGGGAGTGATCAGGGCACCAAAACGCAGCCTCCAAATAACACATTATCTGCCGCGAAACTCGTTCATTTATTCGCATGACGTGCAGCGGTTTGTTGTTCTTTAGCCAGCTGTTCCTCTCTCTGCCTCCGCATCCTTCAGCTCCTCATCCGTATACGCTGGCTCAAAACGGTAAGGACGTCCATCATAAACAAAGTCATCGTCCACAACCTCAGAATCAGAAAAATATTCAGCCATGTTGCAAAAAACTAGCAGTAGCAAATTACAAGCCGACCATCACAGGTGCGCACGGCACTCAGAGATGACATCATCCAGGTCAGAGGTTAGTAGGTCAATCTACAGACCCCGGACAATGATAACAGCTAACTCCAGACTCAACGGGGAATAGCACTAGCGTTTCATAACAAAATATTGGGGAAATGAACAAGTTTCGCGGCAGATAATGCATTATTTTGAGGCTGCATTTCGGTGCCCCAATCACTCCTACTATATGGATATACGCAGCGCTCCACTGGATCTAAATATCGTCCGAAGGACTCCAAAGTTATATGGGTGAGTAAACGATCGTATTTTATGCCAGAAATAAGGTCCAGGTTGTAAAAAAAAACGTTAATTCCCCTTTAAGTTTCGTTTTAGTTAGTTATTTGACGCTATAGAAACAGGATGTGACATCATCATAACTACAAGTTTCCATACCAACTGCTCCTTGAAGTGGTCTTGTAGGACTGTGAGAGTTGGAAAAATAAATAAATACACAAATAAGAACAGCGTATAATTCAACATTTCAACTGCTTCCTGTTCCTGTAGACGAAAAGTTAAGAGGTCCAGATTTCTGTAATCGTTTTGAGGGGTGAATTCTGGAATTAATCAGCCCAAAACTGTTGTAGTCTGAGCCCAGAATAACTGCATGTGGCTTGTGATATTTTGTTGTAAATGCAAGGATTTCATTGGTTCACTGGGCCACAAGCTGAATCACCGTCTTGTTACCTCATTTGACCACAGACTTAAGCAAAAATCCCCAAGATTGCCGCTTTAAGAATCATTGCATCTGGTTAGTTGGAAGCTCTTTAGATCACACTCTTGAACGTACGAAGAGATCTCTCGCTCTTGAAATACCCGACCAGCCTGATAACCTCGTCCATGTTGTAGAAACCCTTCAGCTCACGCTCGTTGTCAATGATCTCCACGGGTTCCTCCATCACCTGAAAAAACAAACGTGTTGAATATCCGAGTGTTGGAGGGAAGGTGGTTTGCTCAATTAAGACACCGCAAAGACTGATGTTGATTGACCTGCATGAACTACAGATTCTTGGCACCATCCCTCATTAATTACTTACATCATAAAGGAACTCAACCAGGGTGTCGGCGGCCAGCTCTCCATCGTACTCAATGATCTCATTGTCGGCAAAGATGTAGATGCTCTCCACCTCATCGAGACCTGGTGAGAGAAAAGTGTTTTATCAGTGTGACAAAGTAATTTGGTTCTTGATTCCACACTAGTAGTATACAAGATAACCCCCAACCCTAAACCCAAACCGTAACCCTTAACACTTACAAGTATTATTTATTTACCTGTTACGTATAATAGGAACTGCTGTATGTACTGTAATTCAGATTTCCTTATGTCTATTTTTATTAAGATGCACAAGTGTCTTTGCAAAAGAAGCATATATATATGTATTTATATACATATATCCTTGTAAAGATCAAACTGTTAGTCCGTTTTCTATTCTTGAAATTATATATTTTAAAAAAAAACTACAAGCACAACCAGTCAAGTGTTTTTTTTTTGTTTTTTTTATTTAATTTTGAAAGGGGTTTTTAAGGGGTAATCACAAACCTTCCTATGTCAAATTGTACCTGTTTTATGTAAATGTTGTTTTATTATTATTGTTGTTATCATTATTATTATTATTTCATTATTTTATTATTTTACTATTAATATTTTCTGTATCTTTATTTTTCCCTTCCTTCCTCCTTTATAATGTTATGTAGGTTATCTTATTATTTGTTTTATTTTGTTTTATTTTCCCCAATTATTATTCTATATCTATTGTTATCCCATTGTTACTGTGTAATCTCGGCTTCATTGAAAATGAGGACTACCCTCAATGAACCTCCGAGAATAAATAAAGATTGAATGAATTGAATGAATACAGGATATACACTGATCAGGCATAACATTATGACCACATTCCTAATATTGTGTAGGTCTCCTTGTGCATCCAAAACAGTTGTGACCCAACAGAGAATGGACATGGGCCTTCTGAGGGTGTCCTGTGGTGTCTGGCAACAGTATATTGTTAGTGGGGGCCTTTGGGTCCTATGGGTTGAGGGGAGGGGCCTCTGTGGATCATCCCACCTGATCAGTTTGGGATCTAGTGAATTTTGAGGCCAGGTTTTTCATGTTTTTTCGAGTCTAAACCTTTTTTTGTGTGTATGCCTGTATCAGTGGGATGGCTGCTGCCATCAACGAGTGTCATTGCTATGGGGTGGGGGTGCCTGGTCTGATCTAGGTGGGTGCTACATGTCTAAGTAACATCCACATGAATGCCAGGTCCAAAAGTTTCCCAGCAGAACACAATTGTCACAAGACGGTCAATGTTATTTACTTCTCCTGTCAGTGGTTTTAATGTTATGCCTGATCGGTAATTATACAGGCTGTATGCAGCTATACAAGTTGCAGTGTCTTCGGTGAACACTTGAGGGCATAGTTGTTCCATATGACTTCGAGACCTCACACACAAGCCTTTTCCTAACACATTTACAGCTGAACTTTACATCTGTTAATAACTAAAATGTTTTTTTATGGTAATTCTCCATATTTTTTACTCTTTTCTGTAATGCTAAATGATCATAATATAGTCCTATTTTTTATGTCTTTGCTGCTTTATTAAATGTTATAGCCTTCCAAAATTTAGCAACTTAATGAGATTTGTTGCAGCATTTGGAAATTACTGTGAGACTCTGAGACATTGAGTTAACACTGAGTTAAAGGAGTTTATGGTTTGACCAGTAATGTCTCTCTCAAGCTTACCCAGCTTCTTGGCAACAGCAGAGTCCTTCTTTTCATCCACCAGGGCGAATCCAATGTCCTCATCGTCAAGATCGTCCAGCACTTGGGCTGCGAGCTGAATAGAAGGATGAAGAGATATGGAGACAGAGAGAAGACCGGGGAGTTCAGACAAGAGGCAGAACCAGTGAAACTAGTGCTCCGTGTCATGTGTGCTCATGTTATCTCTGACTGTTATTAGTGACTCAGATCTCTGTCCACAATGGACATTTCCTAAGCTCAAAATGGCATTAAAAGCATTCTTTCAGTTCAATTTACCCAAGTAAACCCCTGACATTTCATCTCAATTTCAAGGCCTTAAAGGCAAAAGCTCTGGACTGCTGCCTTGCACTTTCTAAATCTGAAGTGAAACCGAAGCCAACAATTGACAGCCCTCAGAGGCGGCATGAGAGGAGGACGGACAGCGGGGTTTCCAGAAGAACAAGAGGGGCAGAACTTGAGCCAACTATGTCGGCGGGAAGAGACGCCGCGACAGGTGTGGTGGAAAGGAGAGGAGCTCACACTTCGCCAAAGCATACATGCGCACACATACTGTAAACATACAGACTAGAACATACCCCTCCTTCTCTCTGATGAACTAGCTCAGTTATAAACATGTACACACAGTGATTTATTTTTTTTATTGGTTCTCACTTCACTTCATTTGCCACATCATCTAAAAATGATGATTGAATGTGAAGTTACACTTCATATGAAGTGAGTCAAAAGCATTATGTAGCAGCTTGCAAAGCAGCGTTGCAAAATGGATAAGATTCATGAGCAAATGCCCCAAAGCACCAGCACAAATAGCTGTACACTATGTTCGCTGTGGTGTAGCATGTTGGTGGCCCTCTGCAGACAGTCTTTAAAGCCATCCATTCATTTTGGACACGTTAGCTTATTACTTATTACCAGTTTTCTAGTGTTTTAAATTATATGTGGCAAGACTTTTTTTTATCATTTAAAAACAACAACAACTAAAGAATTCTGCTAAAATCAGTTCTAGCAGCCAAGAAATACCATTGTACGGTGGCAGCAAGGTGCCATCTTCTTTTATTTTTAAACCACTTTCAGTGTGGAAAATGCAAACGTTAATGTTTTGCGCTAAAGCCTCACGATTTTGTTATCTTTGCAAATGTCCTGTTTAAGGAAGCTAAGCTACACTAAGCTAATGACGTGCTAGCTTCTGGCTTAATATTAACAGATATGTGGGTGGTATCAACTTCATCTCTTTTAGAATCGGCTCATTTCCCATTCCCAGTGGTCAAACGTTTCACCAAAATACAATGGAAGTCAATGGAATTTAGTTTGTTTTGCCAAAGACAACTGAATACTATAGGTCTTGTTGTGTACTGTTTTCATTTAAACTACTTATTGAGTGGTATTTAATTGGATTTGCTTTTTTTGAAGTAGTTTTTTTTTTTCAGCCATTGACTTCCACTATATGAGGGTGATGGCAATGGCACAGAGACGCTATTAAACCAGAATACGTGTTTTGGATAAAGTGGCCCCTTCTAATCATTCATGATTGCATGGATGAATGAATGGAGGATGGCTGGACATGTTAGCGTTTTATTAATCGATTAGACGGAGGCTTTCTCAAACTATATACTCTTATTTTTCCTTTTCGCAAATGTGAAGTTACACTGGCACAGCCCAAGCTGCTGCTGCTGCTGGAATTTGAAAGCAGTTCAGTCATCATCGTTCTTTGATGTGCGTAATTTTTCTATTAAAATATTTTTGTTATAAACTAAACTGCAGTCAATGAGTGGAGGAAGTGGAACAATCAGCAGAGACCGTAGCAGCAGAAGAATCTGTATTTCACAGCCCAGCTTTGAAAGACTTGACACAAGAGGCAGACCTTAACATACCTGAAAGATAATTGCTGCTTCGCTTGTGATCAACTGCAAGAAGAGGTAATGCTTTAGGGCAAAGCACAATAGTCACAGCGTCCAGGTTTACAACAAATTGGAGTGGCCTTCACAGGAAACAAAACAGGTCCAAACTTAAACACTGAGCTTTCACTAGCGTCATTAAAGCCACATTCACATGGAACTATCATTACCTGAGGACTTTATGTACAAATTTAACATGTATGAAATAAAATTATTGAAATTTTTACCACAAATGACATTTTTATTTCATATAATGGTCATTTGACATAATGTTATATATATTAATTTACATATAATTGTTTTAGACAGTATCAGCAGTCAGTAATTACATGAGGTCCTAGGGTAATGGTACTTGAATGTAATATGCGTTAGCACTAGAAATGAACCATTTCTAGTGTAGTGCATAATTTTTTCAATTGCCTGGCAGCAGAACAGTCCCAGGCTGTAGAGAAACTCTACCACTGACCAGTCTACAATTAACCCATGAAAAAACTTTTTAGTATTTGTAAAAACATGTCAGTGTTCTGAATTTGACATCAATTTGCCAGATGGATTTAACTTGTCCTAAACTATTCCCCATACTACTACAGACTTTTTCTTCTCTGTCAATGCAGCCATATTAGTAACACTGGGGTATTTATAAGAAGGGAAGTTGTTGCCGTGAAGCGAAGCAGGGAGTCCCACAGCTATATAAGGGCATGTAAGGAAGCTTGTCCAGGAGCAGAAAAGAAGGCCGAGATCTGTTACATCTAGAAATCAGTGTGGAAAGTGGAGGAGAGAAGACGGGAGGCGCTGATGAATGGAAGAAGACACCTGACACGCAAGTTAGCACTCACATCAATCATGCTCAACCGATTTGTCCTCACTCAAGGGTCTCTCATTTCTTTTGATTTCTCTCTCTCTCTCTCTCTCTCTCTCTCCCTCTCTCTCTCTGGATATTTTTTCACACCCTTGTCCTCTGACGCCCCTCTTTGCCCTTCCTCATGTGTTCCCTTGCTATTACCCGACCCATCCAGAAATCTGACTGCATGGAGCCAAGTGAGAGGTCAGTGGTGTAATCGCTTGGGTCCATCGCCAGATGCCCAGTCACTGTCAGCTTGTCAGGTGACTGAGGCGGAGGCAGATCACCATGGTGAGTTGTCAGAAACGTGCCCTGGCTCCCCGCTGCACTTGGCTCTGGCACCAAATGATGAGTTAGGGGAGAGCAATGGGTTCACAGTGCAGCGGAGGGGTCACATTTCTTATAATATAACTGTCCCCTGCTTAGTCTACACTCCTTCACGCAGTTTAGCTGAAGTATTGGTTGCTATGGGTTAACTGGGTTTGAATGACAAGTGTCCAAAATATGTGAAGAGCAAGTTAAGTTCAATGGCAGTCATAAAACTACCGCTCTCTGGTTTGATCTGTCTTTGCTGCACAGGCTGGACTTAAAGCAATTCTCCACTGGCCATACCTCAATGGTACGGTGTCTCTGAATGTCTCTTGGATTCTCAATAATTACTGTTTGTTATCCTAAAGGTATTGTGTTAATGGATGTAGTAATGAGGTACAACCCAAGCCACAGCAGATCAAGAAGAATCCTTTAAGAGGTGCCTCAACACTCAACTCTACTGACTGGGATGGTGATTCTGGCCGCTTCTCTGGTTCAGTCTATGATGCTATAATGCTCAGCTCTAACTTTTTAAAACTGTAGTGCTTCTATGACAGGTGAGTTACCAACCTACTACCAGAGTTCAAGAATAAAATAACTTCATTGCAAGGCACAACCTGCCAGTGTTACTACCATTATGAGGGTGCAACAAGCCAGATTTCAAAACAGCCACAAAAAAAGCCACATGTTGCGAGAGAACATAAAATATCTTGCCAACGAACGCAAAAACTTTGCATTACCGAATAAAAAGTTGTCCTCAAAAAGACTGATGCCATGATCTCATTTCATCACACTCCACCTGACACTCAGGTAAAATGTTACATATTCCACCTGATATAGTATAAGAAGTTACAAATTTGACAGAGTTTCAAAGCCTACAAAAGTAAAAAACACCTAATTCCGTCTGACAAAAATTTTACTTGTTACTTTTATTTCAAGGTCACTCAGTTTTTGTTCACATGCAAATGATAAGGCAGGACTGTAATCACATTGTCAATCTGTACGTGCAAAACAGGTAATCTCACCGCAAGCTACCATGAATTGCTTGTGGAGGTAGGAATGAATTCAATAATTCCTCACAGACTGAACTGAATCATAGCCTGAACAGTACATACGGTACTTATTAAGCCTGAAAATGTTCTTTAAGCTGAATCATGCTTCGAACCTTGAGATCTTTAAGTATGTCTACCTTTGTATTTCAAGAGAGACATGGGAGGTCGTTGGAGACCGTATGTGTAATCCATTCCAGGAAAAATACACCACCTTACATAAGCCCTATTTGGATTCATTTATTAAGCCGTGCACCCATTCATGTCCCCCCCCCCCCCCCCCCAGAGCCAGTTCATAAAAAGGCCTGAATGAACCATAGATTCAGAAGACCTTGTTGTACTGTTCCCTTCGGTCTAAATTTGAGCCTCTGACCGAGACTTCTGTTTGGGTTTTGCGGTGCATATTCTTAAGTGAAAGACTTGAGCAGATGATGATTCACACATTTGCGTGTGTGCATCACATTATGATGTAAGTCAATGGAGCCAGTGGATCCCAAGGGACGCTGACCCAGCCTGCAGAGGAAAAAAGCCAGCTTTTCTGTTGCATTTGTCAGCATCTCTTAAAAGGTGCATTAATATTTCTGCCCTGAGAAATCTTACAGGAAGCTAGAAAGCGTTTCTTTCTTTAAAGCCAATGCAGTATTTGAGGGTCTGGTTAATTTGATCAATTTTTAACCTACAGATCATTGGAGATTATCCAGAACTAAACAATTGAAACTCTGAAGTGCCAAGACCGTCTTCTCCTTAAATGACAAGCACTGATCTGAATATCTTTCTGGGTTTGTAGCAATGTATAAGCCACCAGCATACCATACATAATCTATAATTATAGAAACTCTTTTGTGAAAGAGTCCATTTTAAACCAAACCATGCCCTCTGTAGTTTTAGGGTAACTACTGTTTTTTACAACCTGGACCTTATTTCTGGCATAAAATACGATCGTTTACTCACCCATACAACTTTGGTGTTATTTGGAGTCGTTTGTCAGATATTTAGATCCATGTATATCCATATAGTGGGAGTGACTGGGGCACCGAAACACAGCCTCTAAATAACGCATTATCTGTCGGGAAACTCATTCTTTTCACCAATATTTTGTTATGATGCGCTAGTGCTATTCCCTGCTGAGTCCGGAGTTTCCTGTTATCTGTTCATGGACGTGCAGCAGTTTGTTGTTCTTTGGCCAGCTGTTCTTCCCTCTGCCTCTGCATCCTCCTTTCAGCGAGCTCCTCATCCGTATACTGTGGTTCAAAACGGTAAGGGCGTCCATCATAAACAAAGTCATCGTCCACAACCTCAGAATCAGAAAAATATTCAGCCATGTTGCAAAAGACTAGCAGTAGCAAATTACAGGTAAACAAGCCGACCGTCACGGGCGTGCGTGGCGCTCAGAGATGACATCATCCAGGTCAGAGGTTAGTAAGTCAATCTACAGACCCCGGATGATGATAACAGGTAACTCCGGACTCAACGGGGAATAGCACTAGCGTATCATTACAAAATATTGTGAGTTTCACGGCAGATAATGCGTTATTTAGAGGCTGCGTTTCTGTGCCCCAGTCACTCCCACTGTATGGATATACGCAGATCTAAATATGTGACGAACGACTTCAAATAACACCAAAGTTATATGGGTGAGTAAACGATCGTATTTTATGCCAGAAACGAGGTCCAGGTTGTAAAAAACAGTAGTTCCCCTTTAACCAAACCCAACTTTTTGACCACCACAACTCTGACATTCTTCGCAACTCTACTTCTTTCACTTCTTTCTAAAACTGATGATTTCCTAATTGTGTAACTCCTTATCACTAGAAATCAACACGTTTGTGTGGTCTTCCATACAAAGCTACTGTGCGATCTGGTAGAAGCACTTAAGAAGCCCAAACTCTACACTCTACTATGGAGTATAAAGGCAAATGGGTCACGATATGCAAATTTGTAGGTTACGTGCCAAATGAAAAAGTCAAATCACACTTGAATCTTTTTCAAATGTTCTTAAATTTCCGATCTACCATACAAAAAAAAATAATAAAGCAACATCAAAAGGCAGGAAGGCTTTCCATCTTCCAGCAAAAGCAAGTGTCCTGGGATCTGTGTAAAATTAGACGGTCGGCTCAGCCACATAAATTAGTAATGGCTGCTGTAACACATCAGGACGTTCTACACCCGGCTGTTACATAACACTGCGCCTGGGTGTTCATGAAAGATTCAGATACGACAGCGAATAAAACACACGCTCTTACTCGCCGTCGGCTAGTCTGACTGCACTTTCTGGAAAGAGACGAAGCTCATGCGTTTCGGAAGGTCTCTTTTCAGTTACTATAAATCTAAAAAGAAATCTCTTTCTGATGTTTTTCTTTTTTAACTTTCCTAATCGGAGATTTCATTTTCGGAGTGTGGTCTCGTGGGAGATACGACACATAACACATAACACATAAAAAAAGCTTTTAGAAAGCTCACAGGCACACTGGCGAGCTGATTCACTACAACAAACTGTGAGGGCAGAAGTGTCTGGGACCATCTGTGGATGACTCACTTTGACAGCAATACATCACTAACATGTCACATAGCAGTCTAAGCTAATGAACTCAGGACCGCTGTCTTGCATTTGTCAAGCAGCTTTTATAGAGATACATAAAATCTTGCAGGTATTACGGAAAAGAAGCTAGATTAGATCTGATGGATCAGAGCTTTCCACAATAAAGAAGCACAGAAAAAAAGCCACAGATGTTAACAATAAAGTTAATGAACACTGAATTCCGCTGCTTCAGTTTTAACGTCTTTTGATTGTGCAGGTTGGTTTATTGTCAAACTAGATCCATTACTGGTGCATTTAGAGCCGTTGACCAACTTATTTATGTCTTTGTGTTTAATACTTTGGCAAGTCACAATGTCTGTCCAATGAAAAGGGGCTAAGGAACAGCTCTATGCTGTAGAATATGTGGAAGACAAAGGAACAACAAGTGTACGTTACAGTACATACAAATTAAATAGGTAATCACCAAGAAACAGATGAAGGGCCAACGTATTTTGCTGCACTCTTAAGGATATCATTATTCACGGTCATCACTTTGTGGAATTGAGTCTCAAAGTCTTAATTTTTAATGGTGCACCTTGGTCCCCTCCATTTCCTTCACATTTTTCTCCCACAGCAGGGGGATCTATAAATCATCATAAGCAAGTAAAAGCAGAAAGACAGTTCACAATACAACACATGTTATCAGGTGTGAACCCACAATCTGTGGTCGGCCATCTGTATTTGTGATTCATAGTCAATTTAAGTCATTATCCCCTCCATTTGAACGGATAGCCATCCAATGACTTATTTTGATCTTCTAGGTTTTACTTGCGGAGCAAATGTCAAAGGATCGCTGTAGATCTTCAACCTTATCTCTATCTATCTAGAATATACAGTGTTGTAGTATGGACAACAGGTAAATGTATTCTGTGTCTGTGGTCCAGCTTCAGTATTTGTATTTCGTCATTGGTTCTCGGAAAAACTGCAAATTTCTGCTTTCCATGCTTTCCAACTAAAACTATTGGTACAGAATCACAAATGTATGCACCAAATGTCGTCGATGAAGATACCTTTTACAATATATAGACTGCCTTGGTGAAGTCAGGGCATACTGACTTCACCAGGCAAACTGAAAGAAGAATAAGCAATTTAGTGAAGACAGGTCGAGGGTGCAGCTGCATGAAAAAAACTGGCTAGAGGGGACCATCCACAAACTGAGCATCACAGAACAAACCAACTGGTGATGCCACTGACTGTATGTAAAAATAGACGAACCCTCCGTGACATCATTCGTTGGATTTCTCTGGTGGCCATCTTGGCACAGCCTGACTCTGTTTAACTTCAGATATTGCATTTTATTGACAAGTTTATAGGGTTTTGTTGTTGGATCCCAAAGACATATTAGAAAATACCTTCCCCAAGACCCCAAGGACCGAGGGGACAGATGACCATTGAGTAAGAAACTGTATGGCCCTAAGTCTCACTAAAAATCATGTTCTCATGCAGATTGCACAATTAAACTGTTTAAAAAAAAAAAAAAGTCCAGTGTATCCTCACCCCGGAGTTATTTGTTTTCTTGGCTGAGATTAGCTCAGCATTGTCAGAGACATGCCAGGTGCTAAATAAATGTCATCAGTGTATGAAAAATTACTCTGACTGCCAGAAGGGGGAGACAAAAGTGCAGCACTATACAGCAGTGTTAATGTTAAAACTCGCAGAACCAGAAAACTACATGAAAGCTGCTTCGTGGAGCCCTGTAGCGATGGTAAAGACTTTAAAGGGGAACTACCATTTTTTACAACCAGGACCTTATTTCTGGCATAAAATACAATCGTTTACTCACCCATATAACTTAAGTCACTCCCACTGTATCGATCTAAATATCGATATAGTGGGAGTGACTGGAGCAACGAAACGCAGTCTCTAAATAACGCATTATCTGCCGCGAAACTCATTTCACCAATATTTTGTTTTGATACACTATTGCTATTCCCCGTTGAGTCCGGAGTTACCTGTTATCATCATCCGGGGTCTGTAGATTGACCTACTAACCTCTGACCTGGATGATGTCATCTCTGAGCGGTCGGTTTGTTTACCTGTAATTTGCTACTGCTAGTTTTTTGATTCTGAATATTTTTCGGATTCTGAGGTTGTGGACGACGACTTTGTTTATGATGGACGTCCTTACGGTTTTGAGTCAGAGTATACGGATGAGGAGCTCGTTGAAAGGAGGATGCGGAGGCAGAGAGAGCCCCAGTCACTCCCACTATATGGATATACGCGGATCTAAATATCATCCGAACGGCTCCAAATAACATTAAAGTTATATGGGTGATTAAACGATCGTATTTTATGCCAGAAATAAGGTCCAGGTTGTAAAAAACAGTAGTTGCCCTTTAAGTATCTCTGTCACCAAGATTGTGGATGTAATTGCGTTATCTGTTCGCGGCAAATTCGCGGCACCCTTCATCCGCAGATAGGGGCGTGATTAAACTCAGAAATAATAACATGTCACTTGAAATGCCTCAGAAAAAGATGGATAAATTCATGCCTGCTAGGGTTTCAGTTCAATCAAGTTGAGCACAGCATTTCATCATATTCACTCTGGACAAAATGCCTCTCCTGAATAGACAAAAAACACAGTAGCCAAGTATCATATTGTACTGTATATCGTCAGGTCATACGCATTACTTACCATAGAGATGCACAGTCATGCCTGTGAGCAATATACTTCTATTTTAAAAGGTAGAAAAAGCAGAAATTACATTTGGATGAGTTAATGTTAGTTTGGTGCTATTTCAGACAGCAAAATATAACGTTTCAACAACAGCTGGAAACCTCTAAATCAACTCATCTCTATTATTAATACAAAAATAACAAACGACAGGTGGCTTATGACATGGAATAAAAAAGATCGTCCGGATTGCCGGTCTGGCCAGCGAACATATTTAACACTGATGAGATGTCACCAGAGAAGGACACTTAATCTAAACATAACTCCTGCCACATTTAATGACATCACATCTTACAAAATAGTTCTTAATTTAGTGCCTCTTTCACAGCGCTAATTGGGGGGGTTGAGGAAAGGCAGTAAGAGGAGAACCATCAAGGAGCCATGTAGCGCTGATACAGTGGAGGAAACTGACTCTGAGTTTGCGAAATGAACCAAAGGCGTTTTGATATCAGCAACTTAGCGCTGGTTGCGTGAGAAACTCTTTAAAATACTGGACAGACAGGCTGGATGAAATCTAAATCATCGGGGGTTCGTGAGGTAAAGGGTGCCGTGGGGACTTGTGGTAACGAGATCCGACTTATACACTCTGCATGTGGGGTGTCGATGTCCGTTGCATAAAATCAGAGTCAGTAATAGCCGGCGGGCTGTCTGTCAGGTTCATAGGTTGTTGTGTGGGAAGGGAATGCTAATGAGGTCATATCGGTTAATACTGAAACAGACTTAGAGGAATTACACTGTGTCCACTGAAAATTAGGAAGCTAGCTTAGTTTGTTCTCCGCTTACACCGGAAGGAGCAAGATGGAAAGGATTTTTGGCCACTTAAAACTCTTTCTCAAAAAACTTACCCTTGATTGCACACAGAGTAGGCGGCAAAATAAGCCTTTTATTTCACGACCCTGCTGGAATTGTGGCAAATTTGATCGGTGTTACGGAGTTAATTAAGCCAAAGTTAGCTCAATGAGGGATGTAAAAAACAAACGTGCTTTTGATAAATGTATACATGATGTGAGGTTATAGCAAAAGGTCAATTTCAAAGTCAGTTAAGAATGAACAATAAGAAATTTAAAACAAGAATTAAGGTATTGTAGCTCGTCACTTTATATGCAGAATAAGTAGTCTAGCCTAGCCAGACTCAGTTCTTATTAGAATATGAGTCTGGTAACGCGCCATTTGGATTTCTTTATAGGGCGTGCGTCAATCAATAGAGTACCTCTTTACGCATTCGTTTTGTAACTGACAGCTAGTTACAGGTGGGTGTTTTGGCTCTGGTTGCCTCGGTAACCATCTTTTATATTTTCCACCTGAAATGTTTCCGGGTGAAACAGAACATTAAAAAGATTGCTGCTGCATGAACAGACCTCTATTTGAAAAGAAGATACCAGATGTGGACGGTGAATTTGGTGTTAGGAACTAAAGTCGTGGATGGCGTTTGCCTTCATGAGACATTTGGCAAACTCGAGATTATATCAGTCACTCCCATCATTGCTTCCATCACGGCCGCTTAAAGTTGAAATGAGTCCAGCCTGTTACTCTCACACTTGCCTTGTTTCCGTACGGCTCTCTCCATCAATGCTATCCTTTACCGTTAAGAATTTGCCCGCTAAAGGCGGAGGCCTCCAGCAGTCATTGTAGTTACCACAGCGACTGTCTGACCTTTTGCCAGATCTCTGAGAAGTAGATGGAAGAACAGACTGAAGCAATAGTCACTTTCAACCCATATCCTGGATCTTGTAACACTACGTTTTGACTTTTTTCCTCCTACAGTACGTCAGCTTTTTAAATGAGCCTAGGGAAAAACACACTTTTACTTTATCGCTTCTCTTCCAGGAATGCTGTAACTCTTACTGTTCCTCTTTGTGCCAAGGGTGTTGTAGCAATGCAACGATCACTGTTCCCGTCACTGTACTGCTCTGTAATTTGTTTATTGCTGTTGTGGGTATTTACCATAAAAATCTAGATTAACGCAATTGGGGAGGCAGCGGTGACTGCTCATTCTCAGCAGTCTTACCCCTTGTTGTTTAATGGTAACACTTTAGAAAATGTCAAATGATAACCAAAGTCAGAGAGTGAGTCCTTCTCTGGGGATCATGACCACTCGTACAAGGATGTTGAAACGTCCCCAGAGCTTTGTTCCAAAGTGCAGAATCCAGCTTCTACAAAGTTGTTAACGTAAAGCTAAACTCCTGCAGTGCTAATGTTCTAATATATTTTTGATTATTATTATTTGATGCATGAAAATGAACACATGACATTTACAGTATGGGGTGATTATGCCCTTTTCAGTTTACATCTCCACCAAACTATATGTTTTTCTCTACCATTTATTTCCTTATGTTTCTTCCTCAAGACATCATTTAGGGCAAGCTCATATTTACAGAGATGTTTATTGGTTAAAATGACATAAAAAAAAAACTGAATGATGTGTGATCATGAACTTAAACTCATCAAGTGTTACAAAGAAGAATATTTAGTGTGTATTGTATTTGTAGCCTAGAAGGTATAATCAGGTATTCGTAGCTCAGTACTTAAGGGCTTAAGTTTCCCAATAAGTACTTTCTAGATCAGGGGTGTCAAATATATGGGAGAGCCAAAAGCAGCCCACCAGAGGGTCCAGTCTGGTCCGCAAGATGAATTTGCAAAAACTACAAAGAAGAAATTGCACTTAGTTTTCTTAAAGATTTTCAGGTTCATAAAATGTTCTGCAAAAGGGTAGTTCAGTAAAAGTGGCAACATTTACGTATGTTTGCATGATAATAACTACATACTGAGATTTCACTTTGGATGTTATAAAGCCCCATTCTGAAATCCCTATTGACATCTGTAGTCATCAAATAAATAACAACACAGCCTTGACACTGAGACACAGTTAATTCAAATGTATGTGGTTAATTTGTTAAAATCACAGATGTTTCAGGTTCTTATACTGTGGCTGCTTCTCTATCAGATGCAGATTTCTGAGGGAAAAAATTCTCATGCACAGTATATAATGTATATTTACTTCTTTTTCTGTTTCTTATGCAAACCTGTGACCAAGCAATGTCCATTGTGGATCAATAAAATCTATCTCAGTCTATCCAAAATAGTCCACACCTGTCAGAGGGAGTAGCAGTTAGAGTAGGGTAATTAGCAGTAGTGATTATGGGGTTCTTTTCTATAGTTTACTGGGTGCAGTAGCGTCAGTGTGTGTGAGGGGAGAGCCGTGGTGTGTTGGTAAAGAAGGAGTACCGTGTTGGATGAGTACGACTATTTACAGTTTGTAGCGTGCCAAATGTCAGAGTTCAAACCAAGAGAGAGGATGAATACACAGACATGGCAGATAGAGTTGAATCAGTACCAGGATACATAGAGTATTTCAGGATTTTAAATTCGAATGTGTTTTAACCAGAGTAACCCTCATTCATTTAGTCACTGCTTTCGGCACATTCACGTAAGGCTTTCGATGGCCTCTGTGTTTTGGTCTCCATCACAATAAACAAATGTTCGTAGCTAAAGTGCTGCAGCTGAGGGGGCTGATCATGACGGTCAAATCTATCCTGTCTGCCGATTTCGCCTCCACTTCACTATACAAACTGCTTTTGCACAGATGTTACACATGTGCAATTACCCTCTGAAACGACACATGGAAGTGAGTGATTGCACACAGAGGGCTGTATTGAAACCCGTTGCCAAGCTAAACTTGTACTCTTATCATCAGTTTTAATCACCACCATATCAGCACGATGGAGGAGGACATAGACAGATTCCTGTTTCCACTCACATTGCCGTATATACAGCAAATGCTTAAAAGGGGAATTACCGTTTTTTTACAACCAGGACCTTATTTCTGGCATACAATACAATAGTTTACTCACCTATATAACTTTGGTGTCATTTGGAGTCGTTTGGAAGATATTTAGCTCCAGCGGAGACTGGGGCACCGAAATGCAGCCTCTAAATAACGCATTATCTGCCGCGACTCGTTTATTTCACCAATATTTTGTTATGATGGAGTTACCTGTTATCATCATCCTGGGTCTGTAGATTGACCTACTAACCTCAGACCTGGATGACGTCATCTCTGAGCGCTGCGCGCACCCGCGAAGGTCGGCTTGTTTACCTGTAATTTGCTACTGCTAGTTTTTTGCAACATTGCAACAATATTTTTCCGATTCTGACGTTGTGGATGACGACTTTGTTTATGATGGACGTCCTTACCGTTTTGAGCCAGAGTATACGTTATGGATATACGCGGCGCTCTGCTGGATATAAAAAACTTCCGAAAGACTCCAGATGACACCAAAGTTATATGGGTGAATAAACGATCGTATTTTATGCCAGAAATAGGTTCAGGTTGTAAAAAACGGTAATTCGCCTTTAAACATGTGCTACTTGTCTCCAAGGTCAAGCAAATATACTGCCTTTATGTGTAAAACTACAAACCCAAATAGTATAATATTCTAATAAGAATGAATCTCATTGCATTGAGATAAAGTAGGTGAAAGGCCACAAGCTTTAAGAGGTGATAAAATCAATTAGAATGGTTATGTATGCACTGTATATATGGCGAATGATGGAAAATGAGAGAATCTAATCTTTATTTACATAGCTGCTTAAGTAAACACAGATGATTCAGTGATCCGTTTCTTCATTTTAGGGTAAATCTAACGGACCAAGTTGAAGAGCAACTTGGGCAACTCCAGTTCATTATGATGGACATTTCTCATTTTATTCTAAAGTTTCATTGACCAAAAACAGATATGTGGTGTATTCATTAATTGCAACCATAACAAAATTGCTTTAAACGCAATCAAAACAGAAAATAGCATCAACATTGTTTTTCAGCCTGAATGGGCATTCATCCCATCTCATTCATCAGCTGTGTGGCTGTCAGATGACTGGTCATCCATATTTCAGTGCATTCATGTGCTCCTTGGATTGGTCTGCCTGAGTTGGGAAGTCGTTTTTCCGGCACTCAACTCTTATCAGAATGTGAGTCCTGAAAAATGCCTATGGTATTTCAGTGTGGGCTGCAATTATATACTTCTTTAACCAATCAGAGCCATTTTGTTGTGAACAAATTCAGCTTTACAGCACTCAGATGATATGTATGACTACATTGCAGCTGCTATTTTTATATTTTTATATTTTATTATATTCCATCACTGTATAAACCTACTCAAACCATTTGATTGGGAACTACGTTTTTTTACAACCTGGACCTTATTTCTAGCATAAAATTTGATAGTTTACTCACCCATATAACTTTTGTGTCATTTGCACTCATTCAGGAGATAATTTGATCAGCGTATATCCACATTGCGGGTGTGACTGGGGCACCGAGACACAGCCTCTAAATAACGCATTATCTGCTGTGAAGCTCGCTCATTTTGCCATTTCGTCCAGGTCCAGGTTCTAAAAACAGTAGTTCCCCTTTAAGGCAGATCTTTGCCAGGGCATAAGCGGTTCCCATTGGAGTGACTCCAGAGAAATTATCATGGACGCAACAAAAAAAAGTGTGTTTTTTTTGTTGTTTTTTTTTTTTTTGTCACTCTAGACTCTTAAATAACACATTAATAGCTGTTTTGAGAAAGCTCATTCATGTTAATCATAAAATTTGCTTGGAAGAGATGGACATGCGACTTGGACCATACAACATCACAACATCTGCCAAGTTTGTTGTGCCAAGTTACTTAAACTTGGCGCCGTTGTAGGCGGACGCCTGTTGCTGCAGCTCCTGAGTGCGTGCGTGTTTTTGTGTTTTCTTTCGTTTTGTTATATTTACATATGGTTGAATGCCTGTACACTGCTGCTGCAACAGAGAAATTTCCCAGTTTGGGATTAATAAAAAAGTATCCATCTATCTATCTATCTATCTATCTATCTATGTCACTTTGCAATATGTCAACAGGCTGTGCAAAAACGAGTGAGTTGCATAACCATTCTGCGCCACGCAGCTGTCACGAGACCAAAGCCATTTTTGTCCTCGGCCATTTAACACAAAATACACGGCTCTGGACTCTTCTTGCAGTTTGGAGCCAACCTCAAGCAGCCATTTAAGCGGCCAGCAAACCAAGTTGCGATCAGATTAACAGAAGGTGGGCCAGGCAAAAACAGATGAAACATCATCTCTGCCCACAAGCAGTTTCATTATTCATTACACAGCTTGTTTCCCAAACAACCAACAGTGATGGTACTGTGTAGACTCCTTTGATTGAGTATTGCAAAGCTATTACACCATTTTGGCCACTACAGAGGAGTCTGAGGTGTCACGTACCACAGCCAGTCACAGCTGTGGGGATTATTTTTCATAGACTAAAATGAGTCCAACTGTGGTCAAAGGTGACATGTTGGACATACTTCCAGAGTGATAGGATAACTCTTTCCAGTACACAGCATTTTTTTGTGGAAAATGCTGAGTTTGTTTGTGTAACAGTGTGGCTAACTTTGGCATGTTTGACCAAAGGTTTGGTGCCTGTCTTTCAAGACTTTGAAATTCAATATGCTTTCCTGTCATTATTGCCAGGTTATTGCCCAACATATGAATTTGTATCTTTTTTGCAGCACACAAAGACATTGTCAGGTTTCACGCAACAGTACCCTAACCCATTTGAAATGAATCCTGTTTCTTGGGCCCAGCAGTGTCCACTCATATTGGAAATGTAGTGTCTGCATTGCTCTGTGATTGTTCCACCAAAACACTAGTCTATGTGATTTCTATTCCACTGTCTGCTGAGTTTATTTTGGTTAAGTCCGATATTTCAGGCGATGGGTACAGAACAAATCATTGGCGCTATTAAATGCTGACCAACAGTACTTTTAGTAAAATCTCTGATATGCAAAGTAAGGTGTTGGAGGACTCGGTGCGTAAAACAACTTAACAAACAGAGACACACAAAGGTGACTTGTTCAGCCACAGAGAGGCCCGGTTGACAAAATGCATATCAAACCATAATTTGTAGTAACATTTCTTAGGAGGTCCACATGGCGGAGGTTACATATGCCATACATACAGAACATAGGTTGTGTTAAAGGTTTGACACAGTTAAGTTTTACTCAGTGTTGTGCACTGGACATATACTGAAATCTGGGATGCTTGTTGCACCAAAGTCACGAAATACCACAGTCAGGCAGTAAAATGCAAAAAAGAAAAGAATCCTTAGTAACTCAGTGATCTTTTGTGGCATTTTCTATCATATATTGACATCATGTTTTCATAAAACCATAGGTTTGGTACTTTGTCTCAAAGAAATAGAAAAAAAAAAAAAAGCATACACAGAATACACGTCCCTATAGTAAATTACTATGGCCAAAGGTAATTAAGATATGAGTCCCTGAATTCTAGGCCTTAATAATGGATACTTTCAGATTCATAGGTGCTAATGACCAGCTATTTTAAGCATCCCCTCTGAGCACCTCAAGTGCCCTTTCCTGATTGGCTTAATGGTCACAACTGGCAGGAAGTTAGTAATTGAGTAACAGTCCAGCAGGGACCTGCTCCTGTAACCATCTCAAGCCAAGACGAACCACTTGGCAGCACAGATAGGAAATTGATCAGATCCAGTGACTTGGGTGTGTAAATGATGGCTTAGGACTACAGCCTACACCCACAGCGCCATGTAGTAATACAAAACAGAACAGTGAGAGAGCTGTGTGAAATATGGCCCTAAACTCTATGTTTGTCCCACGAGGGCCTTTAGCCTCTTGCTAAGCATGCAGTGCTGTCTCAGGCTATTTACAGAGGTGACTTATGCAGGCTAGTGTAAGGTACACTGTGCGTATGTAAGAAGACACTGCTGCTCTGACAGGCTGAGGGTTGCTGTGGTGAATACACTGCCTGACGGCAGGGCCCAGGTGCATCCGCAGTGGGCTGGTAAAGAGTGCTTTAGATTCATTTATCCAATAAGAGTCTCCAGAACACACATGCTCTCTTTCTAGAGTAAGAGCCTGGCTCAAAGGTAACAGCTGCTGAAGATGCAAAGACTAATTTACTTGCTAATTTCCTGACATCATTCCTGCAGAAATACAGAGCAGCGTTATTACAAGACTGTTTAAAAGAGCTCTGTTTATAAGATATAAGGTGTCTGATCTATTTATGCAGTTTTGACTAGATTATTTCTACAGCTAGTATAGGCTTTTGATTTGGCGAGAAATGTAACTGGTGATAAGTGTGTAGTTGAGTCCATGTGGTGTGTGTGGCTAATACCTACCTATGAACCTATGGTGAAAGTTCACAGTTGACATGCTTGATGTGGGCACAATAAGCTTTTTCTGATCCATGAATTTAGTGGAAAACTAAGAATTCCATGAATATAGGATCAGAATGATATAAGACCCTTCTTGTTGTCTGGTGCATTGCTGGTGTTCACCATACAGAGTATAAGGTAGCTACAGGCAATGGGCTAACATGACTAGCATTGTGGGGCTAATGGACAATTGTTGAATTGAACTAGGTATCACAAACAGTCAGCTGATCATGTCATCAATGCTTTTGGAAGGGTGAGATTAAATGAATTGTGTAAGGGGAGTAAAGTGCACTGAAGATATTCACAGTCACCTTTATGAACGAAGATTTAAGAAATTTATTGTGACAAAGTTTAAAGTTACTGAAGTGGATCTTATTGACAGATAATCTGGTTTAGAAAGAAGTAGTCATCATGTGATTGAATGTTTTAAACCATCGCACATGCTTCCTGGTGTATAGTTCCATATCAGTACTTCTCTCCACTCTGTTTCTCCAGTCCCCACATTCACCAGTCTGCCTCGTTCCTGTCAGCATCTAGCCAGTCATGCTTGGCAGCTTGCCACACCTGAAATGATCTCGATTCCCTCAGCCCGACGTCACTGAATAATCGGCACCTTCCTGCTCACCTGTCAACTGACTAATCCCACTCATTTGAAATCCCAAGTGCAAAAACCACAAATGCTTCAAGGAATTTCCATCTGGAGCCACATTCTCCACGTGTCCTGACCCTTCCCATCCATGCTCCACATAATCATCCAGTAACATGCTTTGGCGGAGACCCACCTCCAAAGCCAGCTCCTCTATCTGAAACTGCTTCATGGCACTGCGATTCCCATCCACATTTTTGTGGTAGTAGATCACCATCACATCATATTTCTTCATGATGGACTTGTAGTTCTTGGCGCTGAGAGCATGGACGCGGTCTTTGCCATCGTACTCAGGGACCTCCAAGCCCTTCTCCCCCCAGGACAAGGTCCCCAAAGAGAGGAAGACCCCTAAAAACACCCAGCCCCACTTCATGGCTATTGTCACCTGGTGGATGCAAGAACACCTCTTCTCAGAGCCTGTTGATGGTGGGGTACAATACTCTCAAAAGGTTTAACGTAGTCCCTAACGCAAGTTGGTGTCAAGCAGGGAGAGTTAGGAACAAAGTCAGCTTCTTGTCCCCACTGGCTAGAGAAGAGCCGGTCTAACATTGGCACCCTCCCTTTAAAAAAGAGATACACGTGGTTTTGCTGACGCCACTGGCCAGGGGAAAGGGGGTGGGACCCTCTCAGGGGCACAAATCTAGGACGCACAACACTGATTCAGATCCTCCACAAGCCACGGGGCTGCCAAAAAAGTCAGAATGAGAGTGGTGGGGGTGGAGGTGGACTCCCTAGCATTGGTCAGAAAAATACCAAACGGGTGGTAACATGGGAGGAGTCATGCTTGGGCCACCCAGCCACCTGTTTGAAGCCACGGCTATGAAAAGGGACGGCGGTTGTGCCGGGTGTTTACAGAGCTACAGATACCAGCTCAGTGTCTTGAAGGACCGAAGGTATGGACGGATGTATGAGGAGAGCGGGTAGAAAGAGGACCTCCAAGATGCCATTGCCATATTAAGTTTTGCAGGGGAGTGGGTGCTCTCGCTAAAAATATTAACAACACTGGACAAGATGGCGTCCGCGGAGTCCACGCACGGGGTCAGAGGGTAGATGTGCTCTGATTGATGGAGAGAAACGGAGACACAGTCATGCACACACTTGCTTATCTTCTCCTTCAAAGCAAATGGCGGCATGGTGTCTGACTTCTTAAATCTGTGGTGGAAATTACTTTTGAGTATGTTTTCATGAAGTGTGAGTCGAAGATCAACCAACATAAAATTATATTGTTTATTGTTAAAGTGGGGGGAGGGGGGTACAGTACAATCATTATGTAATTGGAACAGCATTTGATGAACCAAGAAGCAGAATGCAAAGGCTGAAAATACCAATTCCCAAATCAAAATCCTCTTCAAATATTGTGGTTTCAGCCACTACTTGTGACTTGTGCGCTCAGCTGTCATGCAGGTTATTTATTTGTCATCATGTGACCCAAGTATGGAAAAAAATATATAGTTAATTAAGAAAGTAGTGTGGTTTTGCACTTCTTTTAATGCTTTTAAAATAAGTTAACCCCGGCACAGATTTGAAGTAAAGTCTAAAGCTATCTGCGAAACGACAGCTAAAGCTTCACACGACTATTTAGTTTCAATACGCACTGTTTCAACCTTAGAGGAAGTTGTGTTAACACAGGGAACCGCTGACTTATCCCAAAAACGTGTTCATACTCAGTGCCGTCATAAGATTAGTATCTTTAGGATACGGTAAATTCCATTCTGATGCCAATAAAGCCTGGCGATAGTTTCCTGTGTCTGCCAGCGTCATTTTAAGCCCCGTTTCCCCACACTGGTCAGAAATGTACAGCATGTGGAGTATATTTTAATGCGTGAGAGAAAAGAGATGGAGGAAAAAAGAGAGACGTAACAGAGAGGCTCAGAGACAGTGTGAGATTATGTCGGCTATTAGTTTACAATGAGAAAGGGGAGAGGTGGCTATTAATAACAGTGTGTAATATGATCAGCCTTCTCCTCCCTGCCAGCATGGTGGGACAGGCAGTATGTGTGTGCCTATTTAGATGCCAGTGGCGGGCGTGGGGGAGCTGGGTACTAATGTAGAGACGGGGCATCATGACAATGTTTGACTACATATGTGTAAAAAATAATAATAATAATAATAATTCTATGTGCTTGGATGTTACACTATTGCTGTAATAGTTTGATTGAATTAATAGCATACGCAGATTAGCCACCTTCCTAATATTGTGTAGGTCTCCCTTGCGCCACTAAACCAGTTGTGACCCATCAGAGAATGGACATGGGCCTTCTAAGGGTGTCCTGTGGTATCTGGAAACAGACTGTTGTTAGTGGGGGCCTTTGGGTCCTATGGGTTGAGGGGAGGGGCCTCTGTAGATCATCCCACAGATACTTGATCAGTTTTGGATCTAGTGAATTTGGAGGCCAGGTCAACAACTTGTCCTGTTCTTCATGTTTTTTTGAGTTGTTCCTAAACTGTTTTTATGCCTGTGTCAGGCTGCATCCTGCTGGGGATGGCTGCTGCCATCAAGGAGTGTCATTGCTATGGGGTGGGGGTGCCTGGTCTGGTGTAGGTGGGTGCTGCATGTCTAAGTAACATCCACATGAATGACAGGTCCAAAAGTTTCCCAGCAGAACATTGAATTGTCACAAGATGGTCAATGTTATTTACTTCTCCTGTCAGTGGTTGAACGTCTCGATCAAAGTTGTGGTTCATCGGTGTAAGATATGCTCCTAAATGAAGTGCAATAATTTACAATTCAAACCACAGTGGTATTTCAACCACATACAGTTCAAAGCCATTTGCTTATTGACTATAGCTGACAGTCAGTGTTTGGAATAACGCCGTTTAAAAGAACGGCGTTAGGTAACGACGTAATTTTTTCAGTAACGGGGTAATCTAACTAATTACTTTTCCCGTCGTTACAACGCCGTTAACGTTACTGGACATTAAATGCGGTGCGTTACTATGCATTGATTGAATAAACTGTGTAATCCGAACGCACCCCTGGCTCACCGCTAGTGAGGAGGTGGGTTAATAACGAGGTAAGCGACTATGATTGGCTAAGGCAGAGTCATGTTTCATGGTAGCCAATCAGAGCCAGTGGTTTTACACACATGACAGCACACGCGCCACACACACACACACACACACACAACAGCTAAACAGAGATTCGACGAAGCAGCAGAGATGGCGAGTCAGGAGCAATCCGATGAAAAGTTGGCATTTTTAAGGTGGAGATATAAGCACTACTTCAATAAATAAAAAAATTCATTGTGGTCAAAGGGAGGAACGTGCATGTAATGTGTACATTATGTCCAGGAGCGAAGACTTTCTCGACATCCGTTGTAAGCAACTCTAATTTAATGAAGCATCTCACAACGACACACGTATCTACAAAGCTAGTGGCCAAAAACACCGATACCTCCACCACAGATGACAGCTCGCCGTCTAAACCCTACCGAAATATAAATATTATAAAAATAAATTTAATATAAATATAATCATAAAATATATATATAAATATCGAAAGTTATGTACAAACACCTGTCCGTTCTAGTCATTTCAACTGACTTGTGAAAACTGCTCAAAAAAATCCAAATTCTTTGACATATAGCAACTTTTTTTTTTTTTAACAGTTACGCAAATAGTTACTTTCCCTGGTAACGAGTTACTTTTATTGTAGAGTAATTCAGTTACTAACTCAGTTACTTTTTGGAACAAGTAGTGAGTAACTATAACTAATTACTTTTTTAAAGTAACGTTCCCAACACTGCTGAAAGTTGGTCGCTAGTGTATCTTTCAGGTTTTGGTTAAACGTTAAACTCTTGTATATTTCCCACCCCAAATTTTCAAGTGAAACAAGCAGAACATAAAACATAAAAGTGTTGCTAGCTAGACCTAGGTTTTGTTGCTTCTTGTCGACCATGTGTACTTGCAGTAAACATTTGAAGAGCACGGTGGAACAGTGGGTAGCACTGGTGCCTCACAGCAAGAAGGTCCTTGGTTCAAATCCCCAGGGTGGAGAGGTTTCAATTCTCAGGGTCTTTCTGTGTGGAGTTTGCATGTTCTCCCCGTGTTTACGTGGGTTTTCTCTGGGCGCTCCGGTTTCCTCCCATCATCAAAAACATGCTAGGTGCTAGGCGCTGGGTCAGGTTGGCACACGGTCGCAGTGGCTCAGGACTAACCCTCCATCCGACCATGTAATTTTGTTGTACAAATAAAGCACTTTACTTTACTTTACTCTATATTTGCATCACATGTTGGCCACCATATAGACTAGTCGTCTTGAGGTGCCAATCCAAGACTAGATCCAAGATGCCAATCCAGGAAAAGCCTGAAACCAAAATCATGCCAATAATCAAATAAACTGTTGATTCACAGAGAGCATTTTAGCATACTGCATCGCAACAAGGTATCTTTGCTGCTCTGCAGTGGACAGTAAGGCACTGATTAGTCAAATGACACGTTGTGTCTAGCGCACAAAGGATAATCAGGAATCAGGAATCAGTTTCAGATTTATATTTATATTTACATCCATACTACAATTCATATTGATATTCCATTCCTCTCAGATTTATATTTATATTTATATTTTTTCCTGTTTTTACTATTTATACTGGGCATCTAGCCCAAACTAGATCTCGCTGCATTGTATAACTTGTATTGTTCCATCACAATAAAGACTGTTCTTATTCTTATAAAGAAGAAAAAAGTCAAAATAGACACAAAAAAATAACATGCGTAATTCCAAAGACCTTTGTTATAAATACAGCAAATCTAGCTTGTATTTTGGAGGCAAATCGAATGCACCGAATTACAATTTCTTCCGTTTTTCCATTCATCGAGAAATGCAACAATGGTCTACTGACAGGCTGACTGAAACGCTTTCAGCTCCGTGCTAAATATTTTGAAACCGCCGGAGAGACAGCAGTCGCAGGCGACGGGAGAAGACAGCGAGAGGACTTGACATTTTTCAAAGGCTCACGAGGGAGCATGCTGACAGAGGTGACACAGAGCACACACATCCCTTTTATATTCTGCCTCCTAATCTATCATCGGGGAGAATTGCCAACAGGAAGGTTTAATGAGACTCTCACCGCCGCTGAGAGCTGACATTTCCCCTTAAATATTAACAGGTGTGTAAGAGCTGCCTCCTTTATTTACAGGAGCCGGGTCCTCTTAACTGTTGCCCCTCTGAGGTAAACAGCTCCCTCCTCTGGCAGCTGCCCCCGCAGACCTCACTGCTCCTGCCTAATTACAAGTCCATCTTCTCTCTCACTCGTTCCTCCTTCACACTCTTTTCAAATCTCGAGCAAGATGAGTAATAAGAAAAAAAGAGAAAAAACGTCTGTATGGTTTGTGCCGAGGTCATTAAACCGTGTGTGTGTGTGTGTGCTGTTGCTACGGCGACAGGAAGGCTGACACAAACAGCTTGGGTTTGTCGGATAAAAAAGCACAATGCGCCACAAACGTGTCTCAGCTATGGGTGGAGGATTTGATGAGGCAGATCCATCAGTCCCAATTAATCCAGGCTGATGTTTTTTTTTGTTTTGTTTTTTTGTGGAGATGAATGTCATTAAAAACAAAATTTTGAGAGTGAAATGTGAAAGGCGTGCGTCCATTTATTGCCCTTTCAGGCTTAAAAGACATCCGTTCACCGGTCGAGACGTTCACCGTGATGAACGCGGTCCGCGCTGCTTTGTCCTCCCGCAGTAATGAACCGAATTTGTTCTGGTTGGAGACCTGCAACGCATGTCCGTCTGTCCGTCCTCCATGTTGTACGCCACCTCCTCCACAGTGGCAGAGGGTGAGAATGTGACACGTCTGAGTTGGGGCGCTAATGAGATCTAAAGGCTCTATCACAGGGAGACAGGAGGGAGGGAGGGAGGGAGGTAAAAGGTGTAATGGGAGAAGAGAAAATGAGGTGAGAGAGCAAGGGACAAAGCCAAAGAAGATGGAGAGAGAAATTAAATAAGGGAGTTGGAAAATGTGCTTGTGAGACCTCTAACAAGGCACTAATTAATGTGTATAAGAAGAAGCAAGGACATCACCTAAAAACTGCAAAACGTGTATTACTAAAAACACTGCGTTTCCTTTGCAAATCAACAACCACTGAGTGGTCTCATCCTCAAGACATCTAAAAGTCCAGAAAAATGACGTCTGTTCTTTCTATGACATGGGACATCGAAGTGTGAAGCTGTGGCACCTAATATTTAAGAAGCTCTCAGAGACTTGATTTAGCATCTCAGACCCAAGCGGCAACCTCCAAGACTGAAAAATCAATCCAAAAGCTCATCTAATAACGTCTCAAAATCAAGTCAGTCGCCATAGACCTCCATGTTTAAAAAGGCCCAGCTGTACAGCAGATGTAAACATAATTTCATCAAACATTCATTCATCTTCTGTAACCACTTGTTCCTGTGAAGGGTCGCGGGGTCTGCTGGAGCCTATCCCAGCTGTCATCGGGCAAGAGGCGAGGTACACCCTGGACAGGTCTCCAGTCTATCACAGGGCTAACACAGACAGACAGACAACCATTCACACTCAATTTAGAATCACCAATGAACCTAACCAGCATGTCTTTGGATGGTGGGAGGAAGCTGGAGTACCCGGAGAGAACCCACGCAGACACAGGGAGAACATGCAAACTCCACACAGGAAGGCCCAGTCGGCCCATGGATTCGAAAACGGGACCTTCTCGCTGTGAGGCATCAGTGCTAACCACCCCGCATCAGTGCTAACCACCCCCCCACATCAAACACCAATCATCTGTTTTTATGTAGCTCAGCTTTTGCATTGCAGCTGCAGCCTCGAGTTGTCTCCACTAAGTAGTTTCTTCTTCCTGATTTTTTATTTTTGTTACGTAACTCACCTATTTAAATGATGGTTGTCTCTCTAGGCATCACCTGCCCATCTTGGCTCCACTTATGCTTAACCTTTTTCCACATTTTTAAATGAGCTGGGAGTTGGACAGGGGAACCACTAAGATGGTGACAGCCAGTGCCACACACACTGAGGTTCAAGATGTATAGGGTTCATCCATCTTCATATACCGTCAATGGAGCAGAATGCACAAAGCCAAGACTTCCCCTAAATTGAATGCAGCCAACATTAATATACATGTGCTTTCCCCGCTGTGACAGGTCAAAATGTCTCCTGGGAAAAGGCCTCTTGGTCTCCTTGAACATCCACTCACAACATCAACCTGTTGCATGATTGCAATCATGTTTGTTTTCACTTCTGATTCAACCTGCTGCAGCAGCGTAACACAACTGAGATTTCTCACGTGTAATAAAAGATTTGTTAATTTGCTAATTCTTTTTTTTTTTTTTTTTTTTTAGACATGAATAATCTTCCAAATCTGACCGATGTCACAACCCTCCACACACACACTGCCACCACCCACCAGGACCGGTCTGGTCCTGTGTCCCACACCCACGATCCGTATGCTGGCGTAAATGTTGCTAGGCATCTCACCACGCTCTCCACACGCACGCTACCATGCGCGAAATTTGCCGAACGAGATGAACAAAGAAGCAAATTTCACAACTGAACTTACGCGCGTGTTCAAATGAACAAACAAATACACGAGCATGCAGAAGAAATCACTCAGCCACACACACATGTCTCTTTTGGTAAAGTGGTGGGTTGGCGCTCTGTGTGAAACACTGGCCAGGTTTTTGGTGTCCAAGCAACCAGAGAGCCTAGAAACACTACAGCAATGACACATATGAGGAGAGCTTCTTTGATGTGCAATTTTATATTATTAGCAGCTAAGGCCTTGACATTTCCAGAAGAAAAGGGAGAGGCCGGGTGCAACCGCTGTGAGTGAGCCAAATTTTTCACACTTCAACAAAATCCCCGTCTTTCAGGTGAGACACTGTGAATGGCTGTCAGACGTCACCTGTCTGCCTGGGTGCCTGTGAATAAATTGGAGCGCAGTTTGACTTTTGAGACTCAATACTACGAGCAACTTCACTAACTCCACAAGCTCATAAACAGGGATAGCAGGAGAAAAGATTGATGTTGTGCTGCAAGGTGACACCTAACTTTACTATTTTTATTTTCAAATCTTGAAAACAGCGAGTGTGCAGACAACTATCAGCCCAATATGCAGCTTTCATCAGTATTAAAGATTTGTGATACCTCGTTGTCTAGTTGTGCAACCCCAACTTCTCTGTTTTGGTTCTAACCATAGACTGTATATAAATATGGACAATGCATCACCAAATCCTTGCATTGGCCAAACTGGTGCAATTTTCCCCAGGATACAGACGGCGGCATCTTGCAATTTTGGAGCCAGAGTCTGTGCAGCACGGTCCAAGAGTGGAGCCACATGGAGCCGCGATATTGATGCCCCGCCCACACTTCCACCAGACTCACTTGCGTGTTCGTTCAATTAATACTTCTGCCTCCACCAGTTACAAGGAAATGTTGGATTATACACTGAACTTATTTATTTATTATTTATTTCAAATCTCACGGCCCTATAGGACCGCTTGTCATGGCAACTTGTAGTGATCATGATGTCACGTCCTGTTTCTATAGCGTCAAATAACTAACTAAAATAAAACTTCTGAGAAAAATGGACACCTTTATTAACTACCTAAAACGACTGAAACCATCCTTGAAAAAAGAATTTTTGATATGTATTTTCTTGTTTTAATTTAGCCCTAGTCCCATCCACTAACATGGAGGACGTGGCGCATATGCTGCATCCAGTCACCAGGGGGAGCTCTACTTGCTTTGGCTTCACTTCTGAGGAGCTGATACTATCTATGGTTCTAACTCATCTTAGGTACTGTGCTTTCTGGTTTCTGTTTGTAGTCCTTGGCCTTGGCCAGTCAAATTTGATCACCCTTCCAGCTTTATGAAGGAAAAATGGCACAAAAATGCTGCTGTTGCAAATCTGCAAAACTATAATGTAATAACAAAGATTAAATGTTTACTTTGAACCATTTTATTTTACATTTTAAAGAAGGCTTATGTGCTTTAGTCAGTTTCTTGACTGACCTCAGGCTTTCTGTTGCCTCGTATATTTCTGTTGATGTGTTGGTTTTAGTTTGGCACTGCTCGCTTTGTTTGTTGGTACACTTGGGTTTCTATCACTTTTTGTCACCCAAAAAGCACAGAATTCCCTAATTACACATCAACCCATGCTGGCCCACAGCATTTGCGTTCACCATGAATATTTGGTCAGTCAGTAAAATGTGGACGTAGTAAAATGTGGAGAAAGTCTCATTAGGAACGCTTTGGGGCTTTTACTGCTCATTTTATTAATATCTGAGGGCATCTGTGCTTGGAGCAGAAGTTAATTCCTGGCTCCAGTGTGTTTGTTCATCCCTGAACTGTGAGACCATTTAGTCTCTGTCAAGAAATGTCAGTATGCAGACGGTCTTTGACAGTTGGCGGACGACTTAAGGATGAGATGTTGCTAAGTAACTGAAAACCTGACAGACTGAGTGATCGAGCTTCAGACTCAAATGTCGGCGTGCTGTAGTGAACGTGTAACGTTGTGTGTGTGTGTGACAGTCAGAGCGTGCAAATGTTTGAAGCGGAGTCACTGGGTTTAACTTGTTTATAGTGTAAACACCCTGCGATCAAGAGACTGAAGCAGATGGACGTCCAATCTTTTACCCCCTTTAACTGCAAGGAGTGTTTGAGTTACCAGTGACATCAGGGATAATGTGACAATTATCTGTCTGTTGCTTCAGTTTGCGCATCAAGTAGTTCCAGAGCAACATTATGATTCATTCTGAGTCATGTTTGTAGCCACCTGGCGAATGTAAATCCAATATTCACTCTTTCTAAGCTCTGTTTTTAGTCTACCAACTGTTGCAAATACACTCCTGCGCACTGCGAAAGGCATTTTGCCTGTTGAAGGTCTTTGGCTATAAAAATTGTTGCTGGTAATCAACTTGTCCTTCTCCAACACATAATCATAAATCACACGGATCAGCCACAACATTATGACCACTGACAGGAGGACTAAATAACATTGACCATCTTGTGGCAATACAATGTTCTGCTAGGAAACGTTTGGACCTGGCATTCATGTGGATGTTACTTAGACATGTAGCACCCACCTAGACCAGACCAGGCACCCCCACCCCATAGCAATGACACTCCTTGATGGCAGCAGCCATCCCACACACACAAAAACGGTTTAGGAACAACTCAAAAAACATGAAGAACAGCACAAGGTGTTGACGTGGCCTCCAAATTCACTAGATCCCAAACTGATCAAGTATAAATACCTAGCTCTTAAGCTGCTCACTGGATGGACTATGTAATTCCTGCTGTTTTTCACTGAGCAGAACCATCCAGTGTTTCCTTTTCACCAAAAACTGCTCACTGCTCCAGCCAAAAATGCTACTATGGGAGTGGCCAAATTATGTCTCCCTGTATCTAAGGTGGTAGCTGTGTTGGTCTAGCTGCCATCGCAGGCCCTTTGGTTTTCTTCATTTTCATGGCATGACACCCAGTACCTCACAAATTAGTGACCTGCCCAAGACATTCCTACCCTTAATTATCGCATGCCTGGGTGAGTTCTAACTGGAGGAAAAGCACCAAGCGGCCTTTGTACCTCTAAAGGGCCGTACACATTGGAAGAGAATATTTTTTTGGGAGGGGGGACTGACTATACTCAAGACTGTAATGTTATCTGAGCGCTGTGGAGCGGAATTTGTTAATAACAAAATGGCTTAAAAAGTCACACTTTTATGTGACAGCTATTGGGAGCATCAGATGATGTTGGCATATGACAAACAAAGACTTCCACAAACATTTACCATAAGATAACACCATCCACGACTTTGGTTTCTAACACCAGTTTCTCCACGCTGATAGCAGGCTTGGTGCATCGGGTGAATCCAGATGGAGTGGTGGTGTATATTTTGTTCATATAGGGAGCAGTGATGGCAAGAAAAAGCTAGCTCTGCCCGGACATATTTTTATATTCTGCTTGTTTCACTCTGACAGATTTGGGTTGGGACTAACTAGCGACAAACTTTTAGCTACAAAGCAGCTTTTCATGTAGATGGAGTGTGTCTATATTGTGTATAATTCCATTTTCTTCTTTCTGGCTTCACTGTCCTCAGGACCCCAGTCAGGAATTAAATTAGTGTTTGGACTTGTCTGAGCATGTTTTTTTGAAAAGCACATGACCACAATTTTACTGAATTTACACAGACGGTTTCATTTGTTTGCGGGGAACTTTTATTTATTTATTTGTTTTTGATTGTTAGTTCACTAACAAAGCACGCCTTCATTTAGAGTTCATACTAAGACTCTTTTCCCTAAAATCCCCTCAAGCCCTTACGCAGCCTGCCAAGCCAATTCCACCGACACAGTCATGTGCTTCACGTTGGATGAAGACATCCATTTGTGTTTGTGCTTTTTTAGGTGCGAGGTAAATAAATGTGAATCATTTCATCTCACTGCAACCCTTTTTTTTCCTCTAACACGGCTACAACGCAGCCACTTTGTGCTGTGAGTAATGAGCTATAATCAATATGTCTGCAAGGTTTCTGAAGTGACAACCCTTTTAACCCATAATTGGAAATTGTAATTGTGCCTCGGCTAACAGGCCTTGTGGGGACGGTATAATTAAGAGGACTGCTGGTAATGGAGTCCAGTTACTGTGGCATGGTTTTCTAACCCAGACCTGGCCTAATGTACCTGTGTCTAGGAGCGGATGAACGGTGCCAGCGAACACACAAAAGGCATAAATACTAAAATGACTCACGGAGAAGTAAACAATTTTTTTGTCTGCCTTTCAGCCTGACACTGTTTGCAGATTTTTTTGTGACAAATCTGACACAATAGAATGCACTTGATGAAAATAAAAGAGCGAAAGTTCCTAGAAGCCGTGCGTTGCATGTGACGAAAGAGAGACCCTGGCGTGATCCTCATTTTCATGTTAATGTTATGTGTCATGCAGTAGTAAAATGTCATGTGTGACGAGCCCATTGTGCGGCAAAAAATAAAAATCCTTTGGTTTACACAAGCCACATTGCTCATCACAGCAGTGGTCGATGTGAAGCGCAATTAACAGATTGTACTTAGGAGTCACGACCATCTGGATCATCCAGACGCTTTTAGATGAGGCTGGAGTATTTCAGGAGATGAGCGAAAAAGGCCCTGAATGATTCAAGTCACCCTGAGGAGGATTTGGATCTTGACTCATGGATGTCATGTTAAAATCTAACAATTCACTCATGCTTAATAAATTAAAAAGAAAACTTTTTCCTGATGTCATGACTTCTTAAACTACTACATCCACATTGTACACTCTTCAAAAATAGCTAAGTGCTGGACATTCTTCATTTTGATGTATACTACAACATTGTAGGCAACATGACATAACAATGACATTTTCTTAAAGCTACTATCTAGTATGGATCCTGCCTTAAAGCTGTTTTAATTACAAAGTTGCCATGGAACTTGGAAACATTGAAAGTTTTGCTATTTGCTATTCCAGTTGTCAGTACAAGGGGGTATCACAACCTGAGCCTGTTACGTTAAGTTCACTATTTAATTTCATTTTTACCACTGTTTTGGTCACCACCAACTTCAAAGGGAAATAGGCGGCTCTTAAGCGACTAGATGAACCAGTGTTTTCACCAACTTGTCACAGACTTTGTGGAATTGGGTTTATCTGAGCTGGAGACATGAAGAATCTATACTAGATCTACCTAGATCAGGTGTGCCCAATACGTCGATCGTGAGTGACCAGTACATTACGAAGGCAGTGCAGGTAGATCGAATGCCATTGAAAAAAATCTGTACCTACAGAACAAACAGTAAGACAAACGTCCATCTTCTTTTTATCTGTTTAGAAAACTATTAAACATTCTCCTCTGCCAAAAATATTTTACTGACCTCTGGGCCTTTGGGTGTGTTTAAATATTGTATCATTTTTTGACTGCTCATGCTTCTTGCCTGTTTCGTTTTAGAAATCCTGCTTTGTTTCCAGGGTTGCCCCAGGCAAAGGCAAAGTGTGCTTTCTCCCCAGTTCGAGCCCAACTAGCGAAATTTGTTAGAGGGCAGATAAAAGGGGGGTCTCCTTATCTCACTTTTACGTCTGTTTTGTTTTCCACCATCTTCAGAGGAACACAGGATACTCTTAGTGACTAAATAAATGCTCCACTGTGTTCACTAGCTCGCAGTCAGCTGTTACACGGTTGGAGCTTCTTGCCTGTTAATATTTAGCATTGTCGCTTTATTTGGGACAGAACGTTCTGAGTCATGTTATTGTTACATCAACTGTCACCACAAGGGGCATCATCTTCAACCATCTTATTATCTGTCACATTAAACACTGTCTGGCCAAAAAAAAAGTCGCCACCTGCATTTAACTAACCAAATAGATACGAGCCTCCTATTGGTTAATTACTGCATGGGTGATTATCTTTCAGCTGGCAACAAGTTATATAACCCCAACTGATGCAATGAGTAGCTTCTCATTTCACATCCTGTGGTCGTGGAAAAGATGTTAGTCTGTTTGAGAAGGGTCAAATCATTGGCATGCATCAAGCAGAGAAAACATCTAAGGAGATTGAAGAAACTACTAAAATTAGGTTAAGAACTGTCCAACGCATTCGAGGTAGAAATGTAGTCGAAAAAAAATCCCGATTGATCGTGATCGGTGATCATTTAAACGTTTGGTGAAATGAAATGGAAGAAAAACAACAGTAGAACTCAGGGCTATGTTTAATAGTGACAGTAAGAGCATTTCCACACGTACAATGTGAAAGGACTTCAAGGGATTGGGACTGAACAGCTGCATAGCCTTAAGAAAACCACTAATCATTGAGGCTAACTGAAAAAAAGGCTTCAGTTTGCCAGGCAGCATAAAGACTCTGGATGACATGACTCTAAAGAGGGTCATGTGGTCCAATGACTTTTTTTGGTGGCGACTTTTTTTTTGGCCAGGCCGTGTATCTTTACAGAACAAATCAATCCCCCAGAGGCCTATTAATGTATTAGCCAATATTTACTCTGTTTTTACCTCTGTTTTGGTCTCCACCATCTTCAGACGCAAATATGTAGTAACTAAGCTAGTCACTCATTGTGTCTGGCAGTAAAACAACAATAAAAAGCTTCAAGAAAACTACTGAACATTTACAGAATTTACAGATTTACAGAAAAAATCTGCTCAATGTATCCTTTACCTGAGAGGTGTAACTGTAGTTACACTTAAAACCATGGGCAGAAAGCACCAAGTTCACACTTGTTGTCTGGTAATTGCAAAGAGTAACTTCAACAGCTTAAAGGGGCATAATAATAACTATTATTTTAGAATTGTTCATGGAAATAATAATAGTGCTCTTAGTGTTATTATTTAATCACAGAAGAGAGCACAGCGGAAAGCATTAAACAGTCACGGTTTAACCGGGGAGCGCAGGCTTGTCTGTTTGTTATCAACCGGCTGCTTTGTCATTACCGCTCTGAGCTGGCTCTCTCTGTGTTTATAATGGAATCTGATGCCCTGGGCTGCTTGAATGCACTTAGTGTTGCTGGAGCCCGGCTTTTAATTTCTGCTGCGGAGTCATGTGGAGGGGCGAGGAGACATGAGGTGAAAAACAAGGAAGGATGCTGAACGAAGATGAAAATGGAGATACGGTCGAGCGACTTCCAAGTTTGGGTGTGTGAAGGGAAAAATGTCTACACGGGAGGATTTAAAAAGCGCAGACGGACAGTGAGTGATGAGTGCAGGCAGGTGAGATGGCAGAAAGATAAATGACAAAAGACACCAGCTGGGAGACAAATGAGGCGAAGCAGTCTTAGAGAAGGATGCGGCTATGTACAGTGCATCAAAGCAAGAGTGAGGTTGCATGTTTTAGCCCATTAAAGGGCTTTATTTGCTATTTGATGCTATTTGAGTTAGCATTGTTAGGTCTGTTTGAAAATGGGAAAAAAATGGGTGGTTTGTGTACCAGATATTTGTAACCTGCTTCACATCTCTGCTTGAAACTGGTGGAGTGAGGCTGCATTAGCCACCACTAGCATAACTACAACAACTTTAATCAATAGCTAAATACTCAGCACTGCATTTTTATGACTGTGTGAAACAGGTGACTTCCAAATGAGGAACCTCACAACTCAAGTGTCAGCAGAAAATTTTAAATCCCAAAGAAATGAAAAGCTCCGCTCGATTTCACCTATTTACGTGTGTTTCGTAAAAACAAGAAGCTAAAGAGGACAGGCCCCGCCTTCAAAAAAAAAGTCTGCCCTGATTGGTCAGTTCCAGTTTCCTGAACAGGCCCACCCATACACGTTCGAGCTGATAGCAGAAGCCAGCAGTGCTGCTGGTGAAGAAGAGGCACAGAGGAAGGGAGGGACATGGAAATTTAAGAAAGCACTTCATTGTACGCCAATGAGTCATGTACATTTTTGAATCGTGTTTCAGGAAATTACAACCTTTAAAATTAAAAAAAGTGAATCAACAAAACATTTTGTCCACGCTGCATAGGACACTGGTCTTTAGGTGACGTGCAGTATAGAGGCACTTTCTGTATATAAACACATTTTCATGGGAACTTTAAAAAGATGGGAAAAGCAGAATTAGAGAAGGTAAAAGCAGCATCTGAATAAAAGGGGTGCAGTGACTCTGCATTTTCATTGTTTCTCTGTCCACTGACTCATCCCTCTCAATGAGCACATTCACACACAGCCACACAACTGTCCTTCTCTTTCCCTCACTCTCTCTCCGTTGATTTTCTTTCTGTCCTTCCTCCATCCTTCTCTTTTGTGGTTTATTCTTTCTCTTTCCCTTCCTTCTCTCCTTACGCCCTTCCCTTTTCAAAGGCTAAATCCTCAGAGTTGTTTTGTTTGGAAGAACTTCCTCTCTGTGGCTCTTTCTTCCCCCCTCTAATAAATGAGCTGGTCTTGTGATGGGAAACAAGAACTTCCCTATTTTAAATTCTCTGGACTGATCACGCACATACACTGGCGTTGTCAGGAACACACACCATTCTGTTAGACACAAAGAAGTACATGTCTTCAATCAAAATGAGTTTTCACCCAACCTCAGATTTAGGTGTGTGTGAGAGAAAGAGAGATAGAAAAAAGAGAGAATGGCGTTGTGTTTGATCTGGATCCTGTATGTCTGTTGGGACAGCCACTTCCATATCCCCAGGATGCACACCCACGTAGGAATGCAATCAGTCACTGCAAATGGTCTAAATATGGTGGAATATTAAACTATTCCATGTAAAAAGTTTTTACAACCCTAGATATGAGCTGTTTGAACGTGGGACAACACTGAAAAAAGTGGTAAAATGTATGAGAAAAGTCGAAATCACAGAACTATACACAACTGAACATGACTTTACATGTAAACAAACAGACCAGAGGCTCCAAACAATCCATTAGAGATTAAACAAGGTCAGGAGCTGCATGCATACAATCATCCCATTATTTTATAGCATTGGGAAAGTTGGAAATGTAGTTAGAGAATAGATAAATGTCGCATGTCAAATTAAATGTGTAGGTGCTAAAATTTAAATAAAAAAAAACAACAAAAAAACATTTTTAACAAACAAAATAAAAAGGTATATCTACATTCTGTGGACTGGATGGTTATAAATTTTTTCTACTGTTTATTACATTTTATTTACTGATATATTTTCCGTATTTTGTCCCATTTGTAACTCTATACCTATACTATATGTCATTGATAATATTAACTATGTCTTTCCCTCATTTTGCACACACGGACCCAAACCTTAGGCTGACAAAAAATTATATTTGGACATTCAGTTCAGTTTTACATTTTATTTGCTGATGTATTTTCCACATTTTGGTACATTTTGACCTCCGTAGATCTGTACTCTGTACTATATATATAGTAGTATATTTTTATTTTTACTATTGTCACCCACAAAACTTAGCCTGACAAATGTGTTAAATTTGTAAATTTTATATCAGTGTGCATTTTGGCAAATATAGGAAACCTTAGAATGCCAAAACTGTTATATTTGGAATTATTTTTTAAAACTAACTTTACATTTTATTTATTGATATATTTGCTGTATTTCTGTCACATTTGTAATTCCATACCTCTAAACTATATATCGTTGGTCACAGTAACTAGACAACTAACATTGTCATAAACTTTAAAATGACAAATCTGTTATATTTGGATATTTTACACCAGTTTTGTATTTATTGATATCCTGTATACATTTCTTCAAATTTAGGACTCCATATGTTTGTACTCTGTATAATTGCCTTTCTGTCTGTCTTTTGGTTAATTTTATACACATTATCACAAACTTTAAGGTGACAAATCTGTTGTATTTGTGACTTTTATATAATTCTATTGAGTTTGAATAAATGATGGACTGCTAAGCATCACTTTGTACTGACTAGCCCACAATCAGAGAAGGTCAACGTTGGGCTAATGGTTTAATGTTCCATACTGTGGCAGTGTTTTTATCACAGCAGGTGATGCCCTTTTTATACTTTTTTCTGTAGTTCAAACTCCATGTGAAAGTGCTTTGTTACCATGGAAAGCCTGGACAAATAGATTGGCACAGATATATATCTTTTCATACCTGTTGAAAAGTTTTGGACAAACTAGCTCTCCCACATATTTCACACATTTTCATAATTCAGAGAATGTAGGAGATGAGAACTCTTGACGTGGAAATGACTGAGGCATTAATTCTTTGTTCCTCTGTGACAAGACAAAGTTGGGGAGCTGTCGTCTGTCATGTTGAGAACATTTCCATAAATCCCACCGTGCTAATCAACATATGGCCTCCGACACAACCAAAGATCATCATCTGACTCATCCATCACCCACTGAGAGCTATTTGAATTTCTGACATGTGAAGTATGAGAGCCTCTTGTTTGCCGCTTGTCTTTCTTTGGGTTAGTATTGATGGGTTCAATTTTGTTTGTGCAAAATGTTGTCTCTTATTAGATCACATAAAGGTTAACGCCGAACAGTCTCCTGTGGAAAAATGCAGCCATGGAAAGAAAAAGGATAGAACCATGTGTATCTGAATCACTCTGAGTCCAAAGAGCATTTTGTGTTGCTTCGTTGTAAACGACCGTGAGCTGATTTGCATAAATTAACAACAGTATCCCTTTTGTGTCAGTGAAACCAGCCGGAGAAAGGACATTTTATTTAGGTGGTAACAGGTAGAGGATTGTGTGAAGGCTACGTACAACAATCATTGTATTCACTCTGTTCAGCTGCAGCCCGAATATCTCAACAGATATCTAAACTTTTAAATCTAAGAACCTGATGTTCTATGTACAAAACATTGTTTCTCAGACATATTTCCTAATCTTATAACCCCTATTGTTGTTGTTTTGTTTGGTAAAATTCTAGTTTGAGCTTTTATTTGTCTTTAATATCATGAAATTATCACCGTTTAGAGACCCTTTACCTCTCTTTTTAGTCGTACACATGTGTGTACACACTTTTATTTCTGTTTTGTGAATGGGACACAGCAGAACCTGTTCAAGACCTGTAACTGGTTGTCCTGGTTCCTTCTTTTGTTGTAATGCCACTGGGCATTTTCACGTCAAAAGTCAGCAACTTAAAAACAAAAAGAAAAAAAGAAAAAACTAAGATGATTATTGTGTCTTAATCATATTTCCATCGAAATGAAGCTTATTGTTTCTTTCCGGGGAAATGTAATAATGGCAATAAAAATCAGTGTTCACATGCAACACATGTGATGTGGGCTTATTGGATGAGAGCACAAGATGAAGAAATAACTGAAAATGACATTTAAATCTGAAAACGTTCAGCACATGTTCAAAACTGGACAAAGTATGGTATCCTCCTCGTCAGTCTAATATCTCCCCAGTGACAGGTAGCTGGTATCCATCATTACGCAGACAAGAGGGATCACACGTCAATAGGCAAGGCCCCAGTCGGCATGGATACGAACCCGGAACCTTCTTGCTGTGAGGCATCAGTGTTAACCACCACTCCACTATGCCGCCTCATATACAATATACAAGGATATATGTATATATGTGTATACAGTATATTAGCATTTATACTATACTGTATATGTAATACACACGTATGTTATATATAATATGTAACATCAAATGCATTTACATTGTGTACAATAAAGAAATATATAAAAGTACAGGTTAAATAGGGTGGAGAAGTGAAAAATTAAAATACAATCTGTCTAAAATATGGAATGGATATAAGATCAGTAGTGTGTATATGTGGGTAAATACGTCTGATATGAAGAGTTAATACAAATATATAGAGGTAAATATATGAAAATTTGTTTAAGACTACTTTGATGGAAACATGACATATAAATAGTGTATAAAATATATGAAATAAATGGGATATATAATTCTCTAACAAAAAAACAAATAAAAAAACTCAAGATAATAGTTCATTCACCAAGTCTTTTTGCGTTACCCGTAGTTGCAGTTTGGTTTTATGGTCAGAAAATGTTGCTTTTCCTCTGCCAAGTTTTTTTTTTTCTTCTATGTCATTTTGGCATTTTTTGAGATTCGTTGTTTCCGCTGAACTAATCTTTGTGCAGAAATTAAAAATGTGCATTTAGACAAATGGATGGAAAGGCACTGGAAAGAGTGAATGAAAGAACGGGAACATCCTGGCGTTCTCTTGTATGAAGAGAAATGGAACTGCACAACACTCTATTGGCTTTTATTACAAAGAAACAGTGCACACAATAACTGTTCATAATATATTTAAAGCACAATACAGACCTGTTATGAATGGTATCAGTGTCTGGCGTTGAAACAGTGGCAGATGTTGTTATGCTCTTGTCATCTTGTTAAATGAAACATAAACCCAGCTTCAGCTAATCTCTCATATACTCTGGCCCTATCTCCGTCTGAACTGAGGCCGTATCAAAGCTAAGTATATCATGTCATAAAAGGTGCTCTAGAGCAGTGTGTATATTCCAGTGCATGCGTGCCCTTGTGGAAGGGGACTTCATCGTTGCCTGCGGGTCAGAGACCTCACAACAAAAGTTTCATTCATCAGGAGATTGGATGATTCGCCTCATCATGAGTTACACAACAAAAGCAATGTCACAACTCTTTTTCCAAGGATGAGTAAAAGCACAGTTTGACAAACTGAAGGTCATGAGATGCTCGGCAAAGTTTAGGAAATCTTTGGAGCACATAGTGACTCACAAACAACCATGCAGATGAGAATGGAAGGTAAATGTTACTGAAAAAGGCCAAAAGAACTTATTCTTTTTTTAAGAATTGTGCTTTTCTTATTTTAGGGATCTTCCGACCATAGCCATAGCCATATTGTATTTTTAAGTCAAAACACACACATTCACACACACCTGAGGTATGTGAAACCATTAGGAGCCATTCGTCTTTGCTGCCAGCAGAGCCACCTTTTTCAATGGCTTCATGTGTGGTTGTGGCCTCTTTGGTCCTCAACACCTGTGAGCATCCGGGTTTAAGTTACACTTCACAAGAGCTAAAGCAGCTGTGCTCTGTACACCCACATGCACACATTTCTGAAGAGAACTTGGCGTCTAGAGGAAGAAAACCTGGGATAATGTTGTGGTTTTCGTCTGAAGAACAGAAAATGTGGCATCGCACATTAAGGTGTTTCCATCAAACTCTATCACGCTGTCTGGCTGTAGAACATTATATTCTATGACTTCATAACTGGCTCATAAAAATGGGCTTGTCTTCCAGTTTTTGTTTCACATTTTGTTTAGACTCGTTTGAGTAAAATGTAAAAGGTTTAGAGCAAGGTTTTGGTTGGAATTAGGTTAGCTGTCATAATTATACTAAAAAACATGTGATTAAGGCTAAATATGGATATGGATATGGATATGGATAAACCACACTCAGAGCTTTGTCTACCCATCCATCCGGCCCGACCTCCTCTCACTAACTGCAGACTTTATGATAAAGAAATAATTGCTGGAGCCACTAGAGGGCGTTTCACTTGAACACAAGCATACTGTATGTAAGGATGGGGATTTGATGGGATTTACTGATAACATGATAATGCTTTATTCTTATTTTACAATTTTGCATTTCAAACAGAAGTTGAATCAGCCAGTTGCAGCATCTAAAAATGTCATCTTAAAAAAAGTTCAAGGACTTGTGGGGGTTTTGACTAAAATGAGATAGTTCATTTCACCCTTGTATTAGTCCACGCACTTTAGCATGGTTTTGATTGTATAACTGATTCAAGGATGTCTAATTTCCTTCCAAAGAATAAACTATTAGTAATTTCTTAAAAGATATTTTCTGCTGGACTGCATGTCTTCTATTTCACCTCTTAGAAATCTGAAATAGAGGCCTCTATTTCGAAATAACATAGCCCTGATTTCCCACTTGTATCCACTTTAATTGTGCTTCGTGGCAACCTTTCTTTCACGAGGCCAGTGGAGAGAAACTAATGAATGATTTAACTTCACTTGAGGGATCAACACCCAGCAGCACAACTCCCGTTGGCTCGCTGTCACTTTTAAAAGAATGGAGCCGGGGCTGGAGCTGAAGGGAAAGGGGTTGGTGTTTTGGATGGTGTTGTGATGGAGAGAATGAAACAGGAGGAGGGATTTGCAGACCGGATAGCTTGGTGACATCAGCTTTGAAAAATGTGTGTGTGCAAGTGAGTGTTATGTGTGCCAGTGTGGACTCAAATGCCAGGACAGAAAGAGCGCTCACTCTGCTCCTTTTACTGAAAACCAGAGAAAACCCGAAAAAATGCTCATAGGGCTGGAGCCTATCCCAGCTATCATCGGGAGAGAGGCGGGTACACCCTGGACAAACCGCCAGACTATCGCAGGGCCCAAAAAATGTGCTTGAGTATAAAATCCTGTTATTTGTGAGCAACCTTAAGATATAATTTGTTAAAGTGCAGCCTTATCAAATTGTACTTTGCGTATCCTTTTTTTCTCCTTCAGCCCAGATATGTGGATTTTGTTTGTCTCCCACATGTGCAACAGATAAAAACAGACCAGTTTTCAGGTCATTAACACATTGCCCGACACGGGAAACCTTTCTCAGTAGCTTCAGATAGCTCTGTGATACTGGAGGATGCCATATTTTGTCCTACTGTACAAGCCTGTGGGGGCAGTGCTATGATCTGGGGTTGCTGCAGTTGCTCAGGTCTAGGTTCAGCAACATTATGTTGCCCAAAGAATGAGGTCAACTGACTACATGAATATACTGAATGACCAGGTTATTCCATCAATGGATTTTTTTTCCCCCTGATGTTCACGGGCATATTCCAAGATGACAATGCCAGGATTCATGAGGCTCAGATTGTGAAAGAGTGGTCTTCACACATGGATTGGCCACCACAGAGTCCAGACCTTAACCCCATTGAGAATCTTTGGGATTTGCTGGAGAAGGCTTTGAGCAGTGGTCAGACTCTCCCATCATCAATACAAGATCTTGGTGAAAAATGAATGCAACACTGGATGGAAATAAATCTGGTGACATTGCAGAAGCGTGTGCAGAAACAATGCCACAGTGAATGAGTGCTGTAATCAAAGCTAAAGACGGTCCAGGGAAATATAAGAGTGTGTGACCTTATCCAGTATAAACTATCTACATTTACTCTAGGACTCTACAGTGCCTCCCTGTGAGGAAACAACTGGACTATGGAGTATAAAAAGCTACTTGGATGAAATGTCTTCAGGAAACTCAGCAAACCCAGATGACTTATTTTCATTTATTGTATTTTATTTTTTATTTTTTTGTGGCTATATATGTGCAGATCCAATGAGCTTCATCTTTCTCCGGACAGAGTGAGCTTTCGTTCTCAATAGACGATCTGTGCACGAATCAGACAACGTGCTTAACCGTGACCGAGGGAGAGAGAGAGAGAGAGAGAGAGAGAGAGAGAGAGAGAGAGAGAAAAGGCGTTTCCACGTTTCAGCAGCCGGTTACAGAGCAGCGGGCACAGAAGCAGTCGGAACCGAGAGGAGAGAGGAGTCACGACCGTCCTAAACCCAGCATTCCTCTTTTATTCTCCACATAACTCCGACTGACAGTTCATCCGAACCCGTGTCCCCTCCACGGCCGCGTCTCCAACGCCGGTGACACAGACTCAGACCCCTCACTGAACGACTTGACACCGTAAAAAGTGAACCGACACCGGACTTTTTTTTTGTTGTTGTTGCTTTTTTTTTTTTTTTTTTTTTCCTCTCCTCCTCTGGTTATTTCTTCCTGCGCCCCTCCCGTCTTGGCCCGGCACCACAGATTCCCACGGAGCTGATTCTCTGTGAGATCCAGAGGGACTTATCATCCTCCCCGCAGACTCCCGCATCTCTCCCTCTCTCTCTCTCTCTCTCTCCCCCCTCTCTCGTCTGTAGCTGACTCATTTCGCTGCACCCGGGGTGAGTACGTCTCTTCTTTAAACTCTCCTCCTCCTCTTTTTTCTCTGCTGCATTTCAAACGTGCCGTACCCTCTTCCTTTTGGAAACCGTTACGAATCCCCCGCGGAGTGTGGCTCACCCGTTTGACCGAGCTGGGAGTCGGTCAGCCCGCCTCCATTCACGGAGAGAGTCGGCTGATTTCGGTGCTTGCTCGCATACCGTTACGCGGTGACTGTGTGAGGGACGCGCCTACTTCACAGCCCGCCTGTAAAATGTAGTTTCTTTGTTTTTTTGGGGGTTTTTTTTGGTTGTTGTTTTTTTGGCGACAAATGCACAGATTTTAGTGGGAAAAAACACAAAAACGCTGCGTTCAAGGCACCTATGAATACATAACTCGTCTACAAGGGAATTAAAAAGTAGAACATTTCTAAAACAGCAAAAATAATAGCCAATATACAATGTATATTCATTTGTGAACACTTTTCTTTGCATCTTTAAAAACTATTTAAAAAAAAAAAAAAGAAGCTTGGAGCCACGTGAGATGTGTAGTGCCTTGTTCATTTGGCTCCACTCATTCATAAACTTGACTTTGGAGTGGCCAGTCCGTGGATTTTCCCATCCTCGAGAGGGCATTTAACACACCATTGATTAAACTAATTGGATTGGGTTTAGTGTGGCTAAAGTGTGGACATCCAGTGTCCTTTTCATTACTCCCCTACCAAATGTCCACAGTCCTCCTGTTGAGACTCTTGAATGTCACATTACTGTACGTCCTTCTTCTTAATCACTCAGCTTTCATAAAAGTTCTGTATAAAAGCCTTTTACAGGTGTGATGCCTGCGTTTTCCGGGACCTCTTTAAGGGCTGCACTGCATATTATCTGCCTCTAAGTGATGACAAACAACTGGTAGCCACCTGTGACTGTCCCGGATGCTTTTTTTTTTGTGTGTGTGTGTGTGTGTGTGTGTGTGTGTGTGTGTGTTCATGAGCGGATGGGGAAGGGGTGGGTCTTTTGTGAATGAATGCGCCTGGACGGCCAGCACTTATGTGTGCCGGGAGCAGCCCGGAGAGGATTCTTTCTGCTTCTCCCTCACCAATAACTGGCTCACCTCGCCTTAAAATATGCCTGTGCCGTCTGTTTTCTGTCTCTCGGTGGACGTTCTGGCGGTTTTATAGGACTGCAGTGTCTCTGTAGCAACGGGGCAGCTCAAAGCGCCAACCGGACAGGAGGCAGAAAAAGTCAGTAAGAACAGAAATACGAGGAACAAGATCGGTCTGTATGGTATTTGCTAAAAAAGACTAGTTACATATATTTTGATTTTACTCTGAGCCACATTGAGTGTGGATTTCCTATTATGCCAAAAAAAAAGCACCAAATCCCGGCAGTTAAGAAGCTGAAATCATTGCAGTTATTTAAGTTTTCTGTTAAGTCACCACCCCTTTCTTGCATCCTGACCTTGTGTGACACACATGTGCAGCGCAATACAACTCGGAGTGTGCGCCTCTTGTACAGCATGGCAGCTGTCAGTCCACTTCCTGTGAGGCCGCATTCCATTCATGTCATCATTCTTTACAAGCAGCAAGGCGTTCCCATGAGTCGAATAACAGCGCGCTCTTAGATTTTTATTTTATCTTTTTTCCGGAAGGCTTGCTTTAGGCTAAAGCTAGGCTGCAGCTTTAATGGATAGAGCTGCTGTAGGGTCCTCACAAGTATAGAAGTAAAACTTGTGTGTGTGAGCCTTGACTCAGCTTTTTGGGAGCCGGCCTCCTCTCCTCTGTGATACATATTGATCTCGGATAGAGGAAAAAAAAAAAATAATAAATCTGGGTAGCGCAGCAGAAATGTGCTTCCCCTCTCAGGTTCACTTCCTCTGTGTGTGTGTGTGTGTGTTTGCGTGCCTGCGGTGTCGGTTGTCGGCCTTTCCGCCGCCGGGGGAATGTTTGTGGTTGACTGTTTGCAGGCGCCGAGTCAAACACAGTTTTCGGGAAGATCAGTGTTAAACTGGTGCAACTCGAAACAATCAAAACAAAAGAGGAAACACGCCTTTGTCCTTTCCGAGTCCTTTCGCGGGAAGCTGTGCGTTGTCGCACATTCCAGGCGTCCAACAACAGATATTAGCATCGACTGAAATACTGTTGATCGCTGCATCGCGAGAGACAAGTTGCAGCTACTGTTTTCGGCCCGACAAGCAACACGTTGAAAAGGATGTGTTATTTTTAGTGTGCACAGAAAGGAGATTGCTTCACCACAAGCTGAAACCAATATAGTCTTTCCATTCTGCGAAAAAATGAAAGCACATTGTTGACTATGGTTACTTCAGCAACCACAGGAAATGAGGAATCGAAACTTTGCTCAGACAAAACTGGACTCAATTGACATCTGAGCTGTTTCCTCTCGCCTGCCTCGCTTCACTTGATATGAAACACTACACAGTGCAATGAATAGTGTCCTGACTTTATCTTTATCTCTATATTTATCAAAGCTGGCTAATACAGTTTCATTTTCCTAACTCTTTAACATCCTGACATTCCTAACATCCTGCACGTGCAAACATTCAAGCTTCAATACTAAAACACCTACACAACTTGGAGGCTAGCATCACCACGGACGCTCGCGCCAAATCTTTTGGGAATCCATTCGGCAGTCAGGATGTTTCACTTGGGAGTCAACCATGATCAATATGCCAAGGTTGAAACAGGTCAATGTATTTGCAACGGATCTACACAGAGCCTACATCCCGGTAAGCATTTTATACTAGTGCATTGGTGTCTAACTAGTGGGTGGCTAGTCAGGAGTAATGAGTTTCTACTTTTATGGAAGTTACCACAACTCAGAAAAGAGAAAGGACGCCAGAGTAGGCGGTTCGTAGGGCCACAGAATTGAGATTTTCTTTGCTTGTCTGACCACTGAGGAACGCAGATGAGGAACTGCATTTTTGAGCAGTCACCGTTGTTGCAGTCAGGAACTTAGGATATGGAGCTATCCTACGATATGGAGCTACCCTACGCCACCGTACCTTATGCCATATCTCTGATAGAAGAACAAATCTAGCATTGGCAGCATTAATAGAACTTTGGGTTTGGCTTGTGAACCAAACAGTTTCAATGCTCCTCTATTGTCGTTTTTGTATTTTAAGCATTAGTATCTAGTCACCAACGTCCCTGAAGTGTTATCAGTAGAAAAGTCTATGACAAAAGCTTTTAAGTCATTACAACAAAGCCTAACATCCTTTGCCTTAGTTGACGACGCTGACATCCAACTTTACTAAAACTCTGTCTCAGTCTGATTTGACAATTGCTGGGTTGCATGCTGGGTAATTAAGATCACGTCACGCTGAAAACAAAAGTGTGTGGTCTTAAAGTGCGGACTCGGATGACGCGATAAACAACCCGTCTGACAGGATCGCTTCCCGCAGCAGCGGATCCTCTGACATGCATCCATGTACACAGAGGGAACAGATATGTCACTGTCAAGCCACCCCTGCTTTTGTTTCCCGTGCCTCCGCCGCCCTCCCCTGCTGTGCATCTGTTTATTTTCACCATGCGTGCGCTGGTCTCGCAGGAAGCTATGAGTTACAGAGGGCCAGTGTCAGTATGTCACGTTACATCACCACCTGCAATCTGCACTACGGCTGCAATCGCCCTGCTGTCTACTTTTCTCAGCAGTGTCCTGGGTATCCATTTACAGATTAAACTGCTGGAGCAGATGCAACTTTCAAACTCCACAAGACCACGTTTCTTTAAGTAAACAAGCAAGACAGGTTGTTCACGGAGGGAGCAAATGAATCGGAACTGGACACCTGAAGTGATGCAGGGAATTGCAACATTATGTCATGACATGCTTTAAAACAACTCTCCAAAAATAATCTAGTAAATCCTGTAATTATTTTCTACTAATGACTGTCAGTTCCTGTGATTTTATTTAAGATGTTAACAGGCAATAAATTAGCAAAATTACAAATAAAAGTTGAATACATAATTCGTCTCAAAGGATTGACCCTAATTGGATTTAAAAAGCACTGCCACCTAAACACAAACAATAAAACAGTTTGACGCATCAGTTGAAGCCCCCAAACCAAACCTTTATTGAATCGCTGCGCTATGTTAATGCCATATGTAGTTCCTGGGAAGGTGCACGTCAGGAACCTAAGAGATGGAGGTCCCTTTGCCACCGTGCCTTATGCCATCGCTCCGTTTAAGAAATGCAACTCCCTTATTTGGAATTTTTTGTCGTCTGCCTTGCAGTTACCCTCTGTTTGCTATCAGACGTGCTCCTGACTAGTTCCCTCTCTATGGAAGTTATGACTGGTGTTCTCAGCTAACTGGCGGCAGCAGCGCTGGAAAAAGAAAAGCAGCGGGTTATGTAAGAGTTATGGCTCCTGGAAGTCATTTTGGATTGTACTGCAGTGTCTGCAGTTTGAAAAGCAACAACATTACCATGACAACGATCTGGTCAATTTGAAGCCGTATTGAAATCACAGGGGCAGATCAGGAGTACTCTACGGAACATGGCCTGACGCTGATTGTACTGTGTTTAGACTGCATTTTTACCCTTTGACCAGGGGGAACCGCCACCTCAAGTGAGCCCACTGTATACAGTACCTGCTGTACGACTGTTTAACATTAGGTTGCTGAACAGTGTGGAAACCTTAGTCTAGTGTCTCAGTTTTGGTCAGTGGGGTTCACAGGAAGTGATACTGCCAGCAGGACTGAGTAGGTGTGGGTAAGAGTGAAACCATCACACAGAGCCCTGCTTACCTCGCCCACTGATTTAATAATATCTCTAACAAACACTGTTTATTGTGCTACACTTGCCAAGAGCACTGGACCCTCTGCTCTTGGCCTAAAAGGAAGTGATGCCTAAAAGAGGAAGTCCGCTTTTGTACTTACATCATCGTATGAGACTGCTTATTCCCATGCCTCCTGTATATTCTGGAAACCATCACAGACGACAGTTTTAAGTGGGTTTAGTTATCTGAATCCACCCACTTGCCTCCAGTGGGTGAGTTTCATTTGTAGGTTAATGTGGCTGGCAGATGGTTGTGTTAATGTTGATCTACAATATTAGCATAAAACCCCTATAGGTGCAGGCAGTCCCAATTTATCATTCATTCAACGTGAAGGAGAAATTTACCTTTGCTTAGCTTGGGTTGTGTATCTGAAGCCTGTGTATGATTTATTTAAAAATTCTCAGTGCCACATAGGTTAAGCCTCCCCCTCTCTGGATGCACACACATGCACACACACACACACACACAGGTTTAATCCCTCCAACAACTGCTTGGTTGCGTGGTCGGTTGGTTGCTGCGCTACAAGTGACGCCTACACCAGAAAAAAAAAAAGCTACTCTTTAACGCTGCACTTTTGACACAGTTTATCTGTATCCCCTACACTACGCTGCACTGTAAATTGTAAATGAAGCCATGCAAATACAACACGCTGCACAGTTTTCAGATTTCCTCCTTTGTTACAGGTGATTCAGAAACATGGCAGCTAGGTAGCAAGGATGTAGGAAGGTGTGATTTTGGCACAGCTGTGACCTACAGTAGAGAGGTTCTGTTGATTTTTTATTTTTTTTGTTGATGGAAGGAGAAGGGAGGGGTGTTACCTGCATCAACACGGCTGTGGAAGTGTTTCATAAGCCCAATCTGTCTGAATGGCCGTGTTTCACATAGGCCAGGGTAGTGGATGAACTCAGCGAACACACACACACGCAGTAAAACCTAAGCCTGCACAGATGGACGGAGCTGCACAACAGCAACAGTGCAGACTGACTGAAGAGCACACGTGCACGGACACGTGGGCAAGCACAAACACTCTATTTCGCTGCGTTTTACATGAACACACACACACATCTATCTATGTATATGTATTCGTTCGTGTGCATAAATCTACTGTGCTGCCGAATGAAACGCCTCAGTGGGTCTGATTGAATGTGATAAGACTTGAAGCAGAAGGGGAGGGAAGTGAATACAGTTGTGTACTGTGTGTGCGTTTCAGGTGATACGGGGTATTCTGTTAAAGGTCACCTCAAAGTGTTGGCTTTGTTTCTGTCAGCCTGTCTTGCTCTCTGTCTCTCTCTCTCTCTTTCTCAGACATCAGTTTTAATCATCAAATTGACAGTGAAAACGTCCCTGCCTCCCTATGCCACCCTTGCCTGTCAGCGCGTGCATCAAATGCGCGTCTGATTGCGCCAGACTCTCCGCCGCCTCCGTTTGATCGGAGTTGGAGTCGAGTAGAAAAGATCATGAGACCGAATGTGCTGGAGTCAGCTGCTCAGCAAAGGCCCTGGAGTACCTCTTGGTGCCGTCGAGCTAATGCATTTCACATGGCGCACTCGTCTACATAAACGCAGATGTTTACACGCAGCAGAGCTCAACTTCATACAGTGCCTCCCACTCTGTCATTTGTCTCCGCTAATTTCATTAAGAATAAGAATATGAACCAACAGTATGTGGTGCCTTCAGGTGCTTGTTGGAATGTCCAATATCTGAAGTTCATTTTACCCCCAATCTATCTTTATTCCATTGACTTCCATTTAATTAATAGAATGTGTAATGAAAGCAACTTTGCATTTAAAATCTATGGCTTCTCGTCACATTCAAAGCTTGACACATTAAGGAGGCACTAAACCTAAACCCAAATTTGAGATTGTGTCTCAAATTTGGCAACGGTTAGCTTAGCATAAAGAATGGTACCAGAATTGAATGACTAGCTAGCTAATGAGAGGTGCTGAGCAGAGTACTTGAGATGTTTAGAGTTAGCTTTGCTTTGACAAACTTGCATACAACCCACTGTAAAACCACAGCTTGTCATTTGAACACTCAAAAAAATACAGTGTTACTTAACTCGTATTGAGCTGTCAGTTAGCATCTATGGCTTTAGTCTTTGCAGCGTGTCCTGCACTGTAAACCCTTGTGAGCAGCTCTTCAGCCAGTTCAGCATGTTGAGCCGGTAACAGAATGAGTTGGTCAGAGTCATCTCACATACTCATCTGATAATTCAAATACACAAATATTTCCACAACAACTTGATCACCTAGCATGAATAAGCTGTAGACCAACTGATAAGCATAATTCAAGAGAAACCAGCTCTGTATGACGCTTTGTAGCTCTTATCTTCCTAGCCTCCCAGCTAGCAGTAGCTTTTCTGTTTTCCCCTTTTGAAAGACAAATACAGATTACTGCCACCTGCTGGTATGAAGAGTCATTTATTTACGCAGGTGCTAAATTTATGTTCCTAACCTATACTAACCCCTGTGTATCATTTGTGTGTTTGTGTATGGGGCAAGTTGCAAACTTTTTGGCCAGTTTTTGTCTTGCGACAGACGACGAGTCAGCCTGTAGCGCCACGGAAGAAGCTGACAGGGCCCGCCGGGGGGTCTGGTGTGTGTTTGGACTCCTTCATCTGCTCGTTGGACGATGATTGGAGCTTTGTGTGTTTGCGCAAGACAAAGAAGCTTGCGGCGTGGGCGGAAAGCACGGGTGTGTAACAGTTGCGCTGATGAGCCGCGAGCGCCTTGATGAGACACTTTGTGCTGCCGAGGTGATTCAGAGCCGCGGCCACTTTTTATGCCGCCCTGAGTTGGACGTAAGCACAACAAGACAGTTCCATCAAGGGAACAGTTTGAAGTGCATGCAGTGTTCTCCTGTACACAGCTGCCGTCTTAACTGCGAGCATCCACACATGTCTCTAACAGGATGTCTGGTTCCTGAATTCATCAGTTAAAACGATGGACGTGTCTTTGAATGTTCGTACCTCAGTCCCTTTGTTGAGCCTTATGTGTGCGTTCAGTAATGTGTGCACATGTTCCTGTGCTGTACGTGTGCTAGAAAAAGCCTTGGGTATCAGGTTAACCTCCATGCCAAAGAGATGAAAAATTCACATGTATACACACGCACTCACACACACACACACTCACACATTCCACTTAAACTCAAACTGCAAAATGCGATGCAGACGTCAAGCTTGTTCTGTGCATGTTGTTTATGTAACCCTCTTGGGAACCTGTGTGCCGGAGGTATTGCGGCTCGCACTAATGCATTGTACCGTTACACAAAGAGCCGGCTAGGAGCTTTTATGTAATACCTTTTTTACTGAGTTTTTTTGGAGAAACTCAACACGAGGTGGGCAACGAACAGCCCACATGCCACATCTGCCCTAGTTGTTGTTTGGTTTCGGTCTTGTCCCGCATCTGATTCTTTTATTACTTTATTTACGCCTACGTCTTCTCAGTGGCAATTTGTGCACTCATCAAAGACCGCTATTCATCAAGGGTCTCTCTTTCTGCACATTTCCATTTCCAGTGATCTCAATTTAACCTCTTTGGCCTTCAACTATTGATTTCACATGCAATCAAACCTTTTTCTTATGTCCTTCACATTTTATATCTCCTGGTAAAACTTGGTAGGAATAAATGGGCTACAGCTTAGTGACCCAGGATGGATGCACAAAAGGGAATCAGCATTAAAAACATTTATGGATGTAAATTTACACTTGCCATTTCAGATTTCCAGTAAATACAGGCATTTGTCATAATATGTTTACATGGACGAGAAGATGGAGAGATGCCAGTCTTGGTACCTATGGTAGATGATAGTCATCACACCCCAAGTTTAAAGCACAGAGGAGTACCTGCACGGAAGCCACCAAGTGAACTGCCGTGGAAGGGGTCAACAGCAACATATACTGTTTGTCAGTTACCTAAAACAAGGCTATATATATTCTATCATCACCGCTTTACCTTGCTGTCAGAGAGCTGTTTTCTGTGGTGTCTAGTGCTCTCTTCAAAACCACCAAATTCCATTCGCAGAAACAGAAATTTTCACGTAATCATCATGGTACTTCTTGTTTTTACCACTGTGTGAATTTGGTACTTTGATTGGACCTGAACTTATGCTCCATGCAGCAGTAGACTAGCAACCCGGGGGTTGTCTAAAACCAAAGCTTAAACAAGGCCGGATTGGAGTTGTCTCAAAGAAGACTCTTGGATGAGTGCCGAAACGCCTTCAAGAAAACTCAAAGAAGTCCAGCTGCCTGTGCTTTAGTTTTGTTTTTATATATATACCATGACCTGGATGTCTGAGAACCTTCACAGACAACCCCTGTGTTCTGCTGTGTAAAATCGTAATAACTGTTTTTGCCAGTGAAGTCTGGTGGCTGTGAAGAGCGTAAGATCAATATAGTGGCTTCATTTCCTCATCAGAAAAGATAAAAGTGTTGATAATATTCTAAATATATTTGAACTTGAACTTATTTATTAGGTGGGCATTGTTTTGGGTGACTAGGGTCAGAAGCAATACTTCAGTTAGGGTCAGTTCGGTTTAAAGAAGCTATCCCTAACTCTTGTTTATATGTCATTGTTTGTAGAACAATCTTTGATTGAAAGACGGTGGTGATATCTAGATTTTTTACATCCGTCACATCCTCATTTAAAGAAAAAATAACTAAAGCCTGTACGTCACCAAAATTATTATTTTTTTCTTTACCTTTCACCAAAAGCCATGATGACAGTGTTGCGTGAATCAACACTGGCTGTTCATTGTTCACAGCTGGAGTGATTTTACAGCTGGCCTCCAACATGTTTCAGGACAGTACCTGACTCACACTCTATTGTACGTGCACTCCATTATTACAAAAACCCTTTTAGTCATCGCCGGCCGTGCACTGTTGCTCACATTGTGTACGGTCTCTTAGAGTTTGGACAAATGGGTAACTATGGAAGTCAATTTGACTTGAAAGGCAAAGCACAGACAGAACGTGACTGTGGGATCAATGTCAGTGAAAGCACCGCCACAGTGACAATAAATAACCTGGTACGTTCCTTGATTTCAAAGACCTCACATTAGGTCTACACTGATGTGTAGTAGAACAAATGGTACCTTAATAGTTGTGTTACATTAGCAGTGATTAAATCCAACCAATCTTTAGATGAAAATAACGTTTCACTGAGGTGAGAGCTTTGCTGGTTGCTAAGACAGATGGGTTGGTAAGCAAGGAACTAATACGCAACGCTTCATAATGCTACGATGAACACTTATTGTAGTTAACGTGTGCTGGTGATGGTGTGGTGAAAAGGCAGCAGTATCTACAAGGTTCTTCTTTGTTACTGTGGACACTTTGCTGGCTGCCCTTTATATAATGTCACTAAACGGCTAAAAGAGCAGCTCTTCTAAAGTGACTCGTCGCTTCGTTCTAATGTCCTCGGCAAATAATGGTGGGAATATTGCAGAAATGACTATGGTACCCTGAGGATGGAATCAAATGATGTGGGTGATCTCCAGACTTTTCATCCATCCTTGTAAAACTCCTCCCAGGGCTTGTCTTGTTCGACAATATGACTTTCCTCAACAGGTTGCATGCGCAACATGTCTATAAATGTCATCGTAGTCATGCTTTGCCAAGGGGAGCAGTCATTTAACCCTGATTTATTACTTCAATAATGTGGAGGAGGAAATCGCAGGAGTGTACACGAAATCCCGCGGCGAATTATTCTGCTGCTGTGTGTCTGTAACAGAGCCCTGATGTGTAGAGGCGATGAAAGGCAGGCAGGTAGACGCAACAACCCCGATGCAAGGTGATGGACTGAGTTTAATTTTCTCTGAATTGTACCCATCCTCCTCCCCGGTACAGGCGTGCTTAATCCACTAATGGAACGATGGAGAGGACCAAGCGTCAGAAAGAGAAACGGTAATAGAAGAGCACTGGGGGGAAAAAGAAAGAAAGAAAGAAAGAAGGAAAGGCGCGAGGAAGAGCAGAGGAGGCAGACGAATAGTGAGAGTAATCTGAAATTTTGAGTCACGCCCGGTGTCTGAAACGTAGACTGAACCACTTGTTTAATCTCTAATGGACTGTTTGGGGACTCTAGCCCACTTGTGTGTGTCTGTGTGTGCGCGTTGTGTGTATGTGTGCGTTTCTGTGTGTGTCTGAGGGGTCAGCGGCTCCATTATAGACAGCCATTCCCTACAGTCCCCGACCGTTTGACTCCACGTCCCCGTTAGAGACAGAGAAAGGGGAGCTGCCATTAAAGATTGCCTCTCCACTGTGTGTGCGTGTGGTTGTGTTTTTATGATGTTGTGGGCCACAGTGTGTCATGAAATACTAATGTTGTGGGTCAGCATTAAAGGGGCCCATTACTTTTTGACGGTTTAAACCTGTTAAGACTTGGTTTTAGGGCAAATTTTACAATTAGGTTATGGTACAGTTTAGGGTAAGGGGCCAGGGAATGCATTATGGCAATGGAAGGTCTTCACAGAGATAGAAACACAAGTTTTGTGTGTGTGTGTGTGTGTGTGTGTGTGTCCTCTCCCCCTTTGGCTCAGATGATGGTTGTAACTGACGATGACTCACAGCACCCTCCGCCCTCCGTCCCCCTCCCCTCCTCTCCCCTCCCTCCACCTTTCCTTCATCCTCCTGCTCTCCCTCCTTTTCCTTCGTTCTCTCCATCCTCTCTTTTCTCAGCAGAGGCTCAGCAGCGGCAGCTCTTTCGTTTCTCGCGGAAGTTATAGTAGATTAAGAATTATAGGGTGTAGATGTGCTTTACCGCCCACATCTTTTCATGATTTCTAAAACGCCGACCGTTTAGCATCAGGAGTAATCCTAAACTCCGCGATTGAACCGCTTTTTACGGACAAATGCGCGAGCTTCTTTGTCGATGATTGACACCGAGAAACGCTTCCAACAAGAAGTTTATAGAGGAAAAAAAGAAGAACTTGCACTCACTTTACTTTAAAATAACTGTGGATTTCAATTCAATTCAATTCAGTCTTATTTATATAGCGTCAATGACAGTACAAATCGTCTCAAGACGCTTTACAAAGCCTGGGCTGAATTAGCAGTGTTTTTATTGTTGGAGGCTAAATAGCAGACTTTAGTGTTTATTTCAAGATTAACAGCACCACAAGATACATCCTCTAAAATGATCATCCAGTTGAATTACCAACTTTCTGACACTGTTTCAACATAAACTGAGCATTAGAACAGTCACGAAAGAGGATTTAGTACAGCACTATATATATTATATCAGGATGCATTCTATTCCATTAATGTACCTAATAAGTCTCACCCATGTGCAGGGTGCCTGTCGTCGTGTTTGTGTCCGGGAAGCATGAAACATGGCCGATACCAGCGGACATGGAAGAATAGTCACTACTTGTCCTTAATGTCTCAATTTCGAAGTTTCAGAAATGGCGATGTGATTGGTGACAAAGGATTCGTAAATGATGGTTTTGATGCTCATAGGCGGTTTAGGCTTCAGCGTCAATCTGACGGCGCAGCTATGGCGACAGCCCAGACCCTGCTCGGACCCTAACGCTGTAGCCTGACGTGCATCTCCCCAGAAATGTAACCGCAGACCACACGAGCTGTGATTGGTCCACTCGGTAGTAGCGTATTTCCGCTTTAGTATTTCCGGCTGCTTCTACATCTCCACAGTTTTCAAATTGACTTTGGATCAATAAAGATGGAACACATCGAGGAAAGGTTGGCTGAGGAGGTTCGGAGATACAAACGTTTGTATGACGTTTGTAACGTTTGTAACGTGTGTATGCGAAATTTTGGCACAAGTTTCAGTCGCCTTTGTTGAAAGTGAAGCAGAAAGTACAAACAACAATGAACCCGTTTGGGTGGTGTTGTTACAGAGCGAGCCAGACTGACAAGCGCACAAGTATAAATGGCTCGCACAGGCGTAGGCTACGTACGTAGGTTACACCGTCTATGTCCTGCAGTCCTGCCTTAAATGAGCCTTCAGTGTGGTGTCTCTGTCCATCGTCATCTCGGCAGCGCCTGACTCCTCCTAACTCCCAGCCTTTCGGAAAATGGAAGGTGGAGCTTGAGTGGCGCCAAAGTCATGCAAAACGTTTGAGCTGTACTACTGTATGGATGTTGTGTCCAGAAAGAAAAGCGGAACGTAGAATGCAAATACTAACGCTGCAAGTTAAAGTAAATAATTGCGCACTGAAAATGTTTTATTAAGACCTCTGTATCTTCCCTGCTGTGCTTTTGAAGGAGCAAACCAGCTGTGGCTCAGGACGGAGGCTTTTTGGCTTCTAAACAGGTCAGAACAGGGCGAAATAACATCCTTACTTTCCGACGACAAATCCTCTCCTCTGCCTTTCTTGTCGCGCGGAGAACTACAACAAAAGGCAGCTTCTCCTCCTCCTACTTCTCTGCCGCTTCCAACTCCTCCACCACCTTTGCTTTCTCCTCTTGTCAGGCAGACTTGGAGCTGCGTGATTACAGCCGACGCTCTTTGTGAAGTGCTCCTTATGTGAGGGTGTGATGTCGGCCTGTACCGAGACCAGGCTTCACGCTGGGTCTCGGAGCACATGTCCGTTTCGTTGTTTAACATACCGTACGGTTCGTATGTTGGCTGTTGTTCTGCACATGCAAGCATTCGTGTGGGTTGGCCGTGGCCTGTTTATCCTTGTGTTAGTGTGTGTGCGTCTGCAGCTGTGGCTCTTGTCCACTGTGTGAGGCGAGGTTATGGCATCCTGTTCCTTTTCCTCGCTGCCTTTCCATCTGGAGCAGAGCCAGCCTCAGTGAACTGTGCATTACAGTGGGATACAGCCCCATTATCACTGTGGAGAATGCCGGCATCCGGACCGAGGCCTGCTGTGTAACTGTGTGTTTGTGTGTGTGAGTGTGCGCCTTCGTGTTTGTGCATGTTTGGAGCTCAGAGAAAAGGATCTCTAACGGAATTAAAGGGACAATATCCTATTTAAACAAATGCAGTTTTGCTAAAATATCCAAAACTGTGATTTATGTGTATGCCAATATGGTGCTTGTGTGTTATGAGGTCTAAATGTCTTAATTTAAAATCTTTACAGTGGTTTGTAGCTCTTCCTTTTTCCTCTTTTGAATGACGGATACGGTTTACTGCCACCTGCTGGTGTAAAGAGGTACTTCCTTCCTTCCTTGGATCAGCCGCCCAATGGCTGCAGTCATTGTGGTGTGTTCAAGTACAACTCTTTGGTCAAAACACAGGTTAGAGATGTCGCAGTTGGTTTTAGATAACGGTTGGTGTGTCTGGGCCTACAAACATCTCCACCACCTTTCAGGATCCTTCTGCTGGTTGGATAGTTTGACTCCGCCTTAAGTTTGGCTCATAATTTGGTAACACAATTTACTTTTATGCAGATGCACAAACTGGAATATGTCGTGTAGATTTATTTAGGACTTTATTTAAGAATTTAGAAGCTTTTTGTGAATTCGTAAATCGACTCTAATTGCATACTGTGTGATATTGGATTTTGAGCTCAAGGTACTGGGCCGGCGAAAATGTCTTGTAGCAAAAAGCACAAATGTGAATTTCGTTGCCTCTGGGCAGCTATTTTCCATCTCCACCCTGACAGGTGAAACAGCAGCTGCTGCAGAGGCAGCGGCGAGGCAGACTGAATGAACGTGGAGTCGCAGGCCAACGCTCGCGCTCACACCGCATATGCTAAAAACCACAGGCCACCAACAGGAAATAAAGCAAACATTCTGACGAGCACACAATGTTCACACGTTGATACAGGCTCGGAAAAGGTGAGAATGTGTTGTTGTTGTTGTTTTTTTTTCCAGGTGCCCGTCAAATACAGACTCACACAAATACACCCACGCGGCATTACAATATAAAGTGGAGGGGTGGCAGCTGGAGGCAGCCTGTATGTGGTTTGGTGCGTCACAAACAGAATAAAACTCTTTCAGCAAGTTAAACACAGCTAAGCATGCAAAACTGTGTGCGAGAAGTTTCTCTTTCTCTTGTCTGTGTTTCTCTTTAGCCGCTTCTCCATCTGGCATCAGGCAGTAGCCAAACAGGAACTCATTTTCTTTTTCAGTCTGCAGCTTGAAGTTATTTATGCAAAGGGAACGCAGCCTGCACCATCAAAGTCAAAGGTGGCCTTTTATCAGCAGTGCTTTGCATGTCCGCGTAAGTGATTTTGACCCGGTGTGTGTGTGCGTGTGTCGCTTGGCCTTGTGCTTACTTCGCTGCCTTTGTTTGCATATTGCTGAGAGAGAGAGAGAGAGAGAGAGAGGGAGGAAGTGTCACGGATGCGTGGTGCTGGTGCTGGTTTTCAGGGTAGGAAAGCCATGCAGCGGCCAGCTCTGGACTCTCCTCTGTCTGCGACGGTCAGAATGTCTTCTGCTGCTTAAGAGGCCTCCACCATGGGAGTATCAGAGCAGGAATCCCTTTCAGCTTTGTTCTAGATCATGTGGGATACAGCCTTTAAAGTGATTCTCTCAGCAGATAGACATGAATGTTTTTGTTGCTCAAGGTTTCAGGAGTTCAAAGCCAACGTGGTTACAAGGTTGGCTTTTTAATTCCACATCACTGTTGGCCAAAAAAAGAGTCCACAGCCTCCCATAAAACAGAAACAAGTAATTTTACTAGTTGTTAAAGGTGAAAATGTTACTTTCTACACCCAGGCTGTCTCTTTCTCTTTGTTTTTCACTTTTTATGCTAAGCTAAACCACTGACTACCTGTGTTTGTATTTACAAAGCACTATTCTACCTATTGGTTCTCAAAGCCAGTGAGTAAAGTAGGGCGCTTGTTCACACAAACACTTTTACACAGCGGTGCCATGCACTGGGAGCAACTCCAGGTTTGATGTCTTGCTCAAGGACACTTCGGCTTGCGCTCCATGTACTGTGGATCGAAGCGCTCGCCCTCTGGCTCGTGGACAACCTCCTCTACTTTTAAAGCCACAGACAGCCAGACATTTTTCACAGTTAAATCAGTGCCACAGTGTTAGCATGAACACCTCGCAGCAAGAATGTGGTTTGTGGTTTGAATTTGCCGGCCATGTGGGCCATGTTCTTCCTATACTCGCATGGGAACTCGGGCTTCCTCTTTAAGGGTGTTACATACTCTACGAGAAGCGAGAAATCTGTCCTCGCAGCCCTTGCATGGGAGTTCTCACAGCTCGACAAATCAACCGTCGAGAACTTTTTTCTCGTGGGGTGTCCGGCAGCTATTTGGTGATGGTCAGAAATTGCAGTGGGTGTGGTCAATGCAGAAAAGCAGAAATGCTAGCGGCCACTCTGTGAGCTCCCAGATGCTAATATTGGCGGTATGACTGCTAATCTCTGTTGGGTACAGGTCAGCGTACTGTGTGTGAATGCGTGCTGAATGAACGGTGCAATCCGACGGACACGGCTGTGAAAGTAATAAGAAAAGTGCGTCTCGTCGTTCATCTCCCACATCTCCAACAATGCTTAGTACATGTGATGTACGCTTCCGTGGGAGGACCCTATGAGGACTTCTCTGGAGTTTGGCACTTGAGTTTCTCATGAAGTACCAATGACCTGGCCAGAACAAACTCACCTCAAGACCAAGAACAAATTTCTCGCTTCTTGTGGCGTATATATATATATATATATATATAAGTTTTAGACATGTGCATTTGATGAAATAGCGATTTTAAGTCAGTTGTAGGTATTCGTGGGGCGCGTGGTTGTCTTTGTGTTAGGACTGACGAGTCTACCTTCCCTATCACCTAATGCCAACTGGGATAGGCTCCAGCTCCCCTCGGCCGTCCACAGGAGGAAGTGGTTATATGTAGATTGCAGATGGCACTAAAGGCACTTAATTGAATGAAGATCGTTCCACCGTGCTTACCCTACCCTAAATACGAAGTTTAACACTTCAGACCAATCAACAATGTGTTGAATTAAGGCCATATAACATTGAATTACTTACAGAATGGTTTGGGGAAAATAGCACATGTCCAGATGTTTTAATTACTTCTTTGACCGCCACTGAAGCTGCATATGTAGGATCTCAGCGGTTTGTTTGGCATCAAACTGTCAGGTTTATGTGTTCCGTTACCTGGATGGAGCTTGCTTTGCGTCGTACCCACTGCACCAGTCAAATCATTCTCGTTCAGATTTAGATGCAAATATTATATAACACCCATCTCATGTCTCTGTAGTAAAAATGAAGCTACAGTCAGGAAATGTTTAGATGAACACAGAGGCTTGAAATGGAAGGAAATGGAAGCACAAGAAGCCACAGTTCGGATTGAAGTGCTCTACCAACCCCATGGAGGAAATGCTGCCTGAGACAACCTCAGGGACAATTCCAGATATCAGGAAGTCCTTTCTGTAGAATCACATCAGATAAGTTTCAGGACAAAAAAAATTATTCAGACATTTTGTAGCTAAAATTGATGTCTAAGCACCTTCTGCTATTACCTGACCATATATTTTGAATCTGAAGTTTTTATCCGGATTTCAACCACATATCTATTCTCAGCATGTAATGACTGTTAAAGGTAGATAAAAGACGCAAGATAACAGCATCTAGAGGGCAGAATGCTTCCCTTACAAGAGACTGGAAGATGTCGAGTCTCTGAACGAGGAAAAAATAGAACGCGTGATATGACGTGAGCGCCGCGGTGGGGGAGAAAAATGTGTCGATGGAGTGAATGGGAGGAGGAGAAGGAGGAGGAGGAGGAGGGTTGAATGGAGGAAGTAAAGCAACAAGATGAGGCGAAGGTGGTGGAGGAAAGGTGTTGGAGGAGGCAACGATGTGAAAAAAGAGAATAAGAAACGTGTCTGTGTGGTTTTTAGTCTGGGCTGGTTTTATTCTCCTCAAAGAAAGAAGTGATTCATGATGTGTAACCAGGTCAGTACCGTGTATTTTACAAGTTACCACCATATTTCCAGCACGACGTTACAAATAAATGTTGTACGATCTTCTTCCATGTGTCTGAAGTCAATAATTCTTCAATCATTCAGTCTGTTCTACGTGTAATCTTTGTGATTGAGGGGAAAAGGAATCGTTTTCTGGTTCCTGTCCTTGCTGTCTTAGCTCTCCTTCACCTCTTTCTTCTTTCCTCTTCCAGTGCTGAGTTCATGCTGTGAACTTTAACCCCTCGAGGAAACGAGATGCCATTAGAGCGACTGTTCTGCCATCTGGCTCTCATCGTCTCATCAGGACGGTGTTGTAAACGTGTCTTTGACACGAGTCGCAGCTCATTGAAAGCACCTCGCCCCTCTTCCTCCTCTTCCTCCTTTCCCCCCGCTCGTCTTTTTAAGTCTGCACAGAGGCAATCGTGCAAGGCCCCGCGCGTGATCAGCTGATGGCAACAAAGCAGCCAGACTCCTGTCTGATTTTCTTGATTATTGGACAACCAATCAAAACGGCTGACAGTGTTTCGCTGCAGGCTGTTTGTGTGTGAACGTTTTAGGCTTTTAATTAGATTTCCTGCTTGACTACCTTTGCCACCTGTTTCGCGGGCTGTCTCGGAGCAAAAACCGCACATTTTGGGGCAGAATTCATAGTCCTGTTTAATATTATGGGACTCACGATTTGTCTGAATTTAAAGAGGAATAAAATGTTGGACATGAAGGAGCACTTTTGGTGTGATTATGAATCAAATGAGCAAAATAATGACCAATAAAAAAGACCAATATTATCTTCTATTTGGAACATCCTGCACTTAACTTACTTGAGATTTTTTTTCCATTCAGTTCAATAAAATACAAGAATTGCGCTTAATACAAATACGTTTTTCACGTATACTTTCTTCGCTTTTTTTGTGCTTTAACTTAATGATTCTTCTGTGGCCTCGTGAATTCTTAAATTTGTTAGTTTGAGGCTCAAATTATTAATAGATTAATAATTATGCTCAAAAATACAGTAGACAATATCTACTGTTGATTTTTTTCCTTTGAGCACCAACCTCTGCGGGCTGAAAAATGAAGCTATCAGTTATTCAGTCCCCATAGATCTCCATGGTAAAATTTACAACTTTACACCTGAATTAAACATATTTATGGCCAGCACACACAAAAAAAAAAAAAACACTGGCTTGTCACCGCCCTCCATTTCTTATTGGAATGCAGCTGCAGCTTCGGGTTGTCTCCGCTAAATTCCTTCCTTCTCCAGACTTTTTCATTCAGGCCTGGTACAAAAATATTTGGTACTTTTTCATTTTCCCATTCATGACAACTGTAGGCATTCATTTTTTCTATAATCTGCTTGTTTAAATTATGTCAAGCCTTAATGTTATGTGTTGTTTAGGGCATGGCTGATTTGAGTGACAGGTGAGTGCCACCATAGGTTGCTAGCTGCCTGTTTAAGCCTCAGCCACTCACTGTAGGGCCACTCGTGCTCCACCTCTTTTGCCATTTTTGAATTAGCCGGAAGTTAGGTGGAGTCAGACGGAGATACCACACTGAGCTTCAAAACCACTCTTCAACAAACCTACAGTATGGGTGGCTTTTTTGACGTTTTTTCTTACCTCTCCACATTGGTGCTTGCTCTGGGGGTTTTGGACTTGGGATTCTTTGAAGAGTCAGTTTTTCTTGTTTTTGACACTATATAATTAATATTAAATTGAGATAAAACAGGGAGGGTTCATCCACTTTATATTCTGTGGTTGAGCTTTGTTGACATCCTGGATGTCTTTGCTTAATTTGATGTTATGCGGGTGAACTTTTTACAGTGCACTTGTTTTTTTTTGTTTTTTTTTTCAGGCTGCATTTTGAGCCAGCATTTTGAGCCTTTTCTGTTTCAACACAGAAGCTGGTTGTTAAAAACCGTAATTTTCCTGCAGGTCACGACAAAACAAATGGATGTGAAATTAGTGCAATTTAGTATAATGATGCGCAATTTACTCTTTCATTTGTTCAGACCGGGTCAGAAAGGTGTTTGTCACACAGTGGTTTACTATTTGTGGTAAATGCTCTTGATGAGTCTGAGTGAATACGCTTTTTAAACTGGTTTCATATAAATTAGCTTAGATTTATATTATGTATGAGATCGACATCGTCCTTTCTTCTTCAGCTTTTAGCTTTACAGTTTCCTCTGCGGTATCCTGTTCGCCAAAACACGTTTTGCCGCATACATGCTTCTAAAGCCTGCAGTGGGGTTTTGATGAAGGACGAAGAAGCGAGGAAGAGAGTCGGAGGAAAGGTGGCACAGATGAGGAGAAGAGATATTTTTGACTTCACAGTCGAGTGTCTGAAGAGGCTGACGTCAGCTCTTGATTCGCACCTTTTGTCACATTTTGCCTGGAAGTTTCAAAGACGACACGACTGTGGCAATCTCACAATCTCAACAAACCAGGAAAAAAAAAAGCCAAATTGCATCCTCCTTTCATCTCCACAGACATCCGTGCACACGCAGCCCCTCCCCTCCTCATCCTCTCTCCTCCCAGAGGCACAGAGATATTTTTATCTCTCATAAAACCCAAACGCTAATGAAGCATCGACGACACAAATACATTTCCATTATTCCTCATATCTGGCTCCCACCGCCGCTGCTGTGACACACTGCAGCATCAGCGTCTGCTGTTGTGAACATAAACTGTCACAGTGTGTGAGAGTCAAGATTACCAGGAGTCGTGTCAGCCGTAGTTCGGTGATAATTGTACATCTTGAAATAGCCATTCAATCTTGTGTTCTGTATTAAAACCTCATTAGGTTGAGAGGCGGCGGAGTCAGACAGCTCCGGTTATTTCCAGTCCATTTATGTTTCGAGCAGTTGACAGTGTCATAAAACAAGACCCATAGCTCTTCCAACATAATATGACACTTTGATCGAGACATCTTTGGAATAGGCTGAATTCAGCTGAGTTCACTGAGTTCCATGTTTTATTTATATAGAGTTAATAACAATCCAGAGCATGAAACCCCCAGAGCAAGCAGTAAGGCGACAGTGGCAAGGAAAAGCCGAGCCTAGAGAACCACGCCTAATGCGCGGTTTATACTTCGGTGTCAGATTGACACCGTGGGCATCAGCCCAGACCCTAACGCCGTATAGGTGCACCTCCCCAGAAATGTAACTACGTGTCCCGCCGACGCAGACCGCAAGAGCATTGATCGGTCCGCTTGGTAGTAGCGTGTTTCCGATTTACTATTTCCGGCTGCTTCTCCATCGCCACAATTTTCGAATTGATTGCTTTGGATCAATAAAGATGGAACACATCGAGGAAAGGTTAACTGAGGGATCGGGTGTGAACAGCACTCTTTGAGTCCAGCCACAAATTCTCCTAACGGATTGAAGTCTGGTGGGTTGCGACTCAACCTCAATAAGTTGTAAACAACATGAGCTGCACGCATGAAGGTTTACATGAGAAAATCTAATTTATTGCTCTGTCATAGGGTTCCAAATCATTGCTTTCAAAACCCAAATCTGACGCTTTCATGCAAGCAATCATGAGCTTTCTGATTTCTGAATGATGCTGTAATTTTGTCACCGACTGATACAGGCCAATAAATGCACCATTTTATGCTAAAGTCCTTGGTGACTGTTCCATACTATGCCATTAAAAGCATCACCAAAACGGCAGCAAATAACATCACCAACGGCAGCTTAAAACTACACCCATCTCCCAATCATTGTTGACCGTGCCGACTTATCAGGTGCCGAAGGTCACTGACTTGGTGGCTTAGCCGCATGAACGTAGGATTTTAAGGATTTTAATGGATTAGAGAATCCGACCTGACGCCTTTGCTCGCCGTCGTGACTGAGCACCGCCGTCGCCTTGCTCGGTCTGGCAGCAGTGACTGCGAGGTCACTCGTCAGTCGTGAGGTTTGTCTTGATTGGAGGAAATCCCGAGGACGTGTGGGTGTTTATGGATGCTCAGTAAGTCACGCTCTGGAAATGCTCTTTGGCTTCATCTCCTCCACATCATCTGCATGCATCTCTACACGCCGCATCTGGATATCTCTCTCTCTCTCTCTCTCTCTCTCGCTCTCTCTCTCTCTCTGTTTTTATGACCATCTGGTCTTTTCCTGCAGCCACAATGAAGCGCTTGCCATTTAGAATGTAGATTAAGGAAAGGGCAGCTCCAGTGACACTCTGTCTCACTCTTGCCTCGGTTTCTTTCTATGTCTCTCGCACTCATGCTTCCACATACAGCTGTTCATATTCATACAGCTATTCATACATACAGTTTATTGAGTGTCATATAGACTATGCTGCCTTTATGGAGGCTGTTGATGTATTTACAGCCTTTACTGCAATAAAAAGGACTGTAAAGGCTCTGTGTGTTTGAAATTAAGGCGTATCTGCAGCCTACTCATCCCATAAAGCCTGATGAAATTCTAAATGATAAATCAAGTGAGAGGGTGTTAACAAAGCCAAATTCTAAAGTGCTTCCTAAACTTGTTCCCGCAAGCATTCTTTGACAAACAAGAACCACTGCCTTAAAATTGTCCCTACGCATAAAGCACTGAGACGAGGAGTCGCGTTGAACAAAGCTGAAGGGATTAGCTCCGGTTTTAATTCCGATGGAGAGTCCAGCTGCTGCCCCCCCTTTCCTCCTGACATCCCTTCTCTCTCTCTCTCTCTCTTCTTTTCGGTCTGTCTCTCTCCCTTGGCGGCTGCTGTTTTTTCCGCTGCCCTAAACCCAGGGGCCAGGAAGTGTGTCCATGGCGACGGCAGGAAGCAAAGCCTCTTGCCGGTCAGCTGCAGCCAAGTCTCCACGGTGCGCAGGTTGTCTGGAGCTCTTTGAAATATCTTGTTTTCTCATTCGACGTAGCCCTTCAGACGTATTAACTGGTGCATCTCTGGACACCTCTGTTGTGTTTTCATGTTAATTTTAGATCCAGTCCCATGTTATTCTTATTTTGCTTGGAGGAAAGACAAGTGAAGATGCTAAGAGGCTCATTAGTATGTATTAAGTTTGCTCAAAAGAGTGCGGCGATGCTGTGCAGGCCATGCATTTCCTATGTGATACATGTCGTATGTGGCTGTTTAAGAAAGGTGTTACTAATGAATGAACATGTGCTCAGCCTATTTCATAACCCTTTCCATTCTTGAACGTACTCTGTTTTTGAATGAATTCCACTGTTCACGTGGCAAAACGCTTCGGTTTATTTGCTGAAAGTCTTCCTTTCTTTCCTTTTCGGTGACCTTTGCCCTCTGGCTTCACGCAAGCTTTTGCTAAAAACTGAGAAGTATCTGTATGCAGGACACATCCACACGGTGCCCACAGTACGTGTGCGTTTGGGTTGTGTGTTTTTGTGTTTGTGTGCCTTTTGGGACGACTGATTGTTGGCTCTGCCCACACAAACTCCTTCCCGCTGCTGTTCTTGTGTAGCGCAGAGAAAATAAGAAGGAGGTGTAATAATACATGCAAACACATAAATATGCACAGTTGCAAATGCGTATGTGCACACGGTTTATAGACAAAGGTTGTTTAAGTGTAGAAATAAATGAAGTAAGTAAAGATTCTTGGTCGGATGCTGTTAATTCATAAGTGTGCCCTTATGGGTGCCACAAGTGCAACAGTAAATCAGCCTCATTATTTAGTGAAACAATTAGAATAAAATCAGATTATTTCTGTGATGGCAGCTGGGAGCTTAAAGGATTACTTCACCCACGTTTTGCTGTGTTTCCAGTAGAAACATGTTCCACTGACAACAGTTTGAAGTGATTATCCAACGTAAGCGGGGAATAATTTGTGAAAAAATTCTCATTATGGTTCAAATTTTAAACCTAAAATTTCCTTTTCATTCAACTCAGTTATATTTGGATGCCAGATAAAGCCATGCTATAAATATCTCACTGTCTAGATGAATAAAAACCAAACATCTTGACATCACCAGATAATTCTTCCTTTCTAATTTGGGTGAACTAACCCTTTATACTTCAACAAACTCCAACCCGGACTATCTATAGTAAATCCAAATCCTGCTACTATTGTAAAACGAACAGGTCCGACTGCAATCCAGCGGGTTTAACCATCAGCCCTCTTCAGGAAACACAAAGCTTAAATCAACTTCACATTTAGCTTCCGATCATGTTTCATTCAGACCGAGGGATTATTTGAAGGTTTGATAGACCAACCCAGTTTAATCAAAGACTGTATTGTTTGAAGACTTCCTTAGATTAAATGTAATTTCCTTCGTTTTGTATAAATTCTATGCTGGCTTTTTCACAGCGCCTAAAAAAAAAATCATTATTATTGACTGAGAGTAGAGACCAGTTGCGTAGTAACAGAAACCGACGAGGATCAAAAGCACAAGGCTGACATTATGCTATATTTGTCTTGGCAAAAACTAACTTATACTCAGATGTAGCTGGCCGATTAGCACAGAGGTGTTCAAGACTTCCATTACTTTCAACTCCCTTTAAGGATATTTTGTCAATGTTCAACTAAAAGTTGAAAGTTTCTCACTCACTCTGCTGTCCTATAATAGCAGCTGAAAATTAACATATTTAAGGTCACACACAGTCAGTATTTGCTTTAAAGTAAAGGTGAGATTTCCTGGGCACTGTAGGTTTCAGCAAACTTGTCTCCAACAGGAGTAAATAGTGTATTTATTGGGTAGTAATTTTATGTGCGGAATAATACGTATGTTTCCATTCTTGCAACAATGGAGCTTAAAGATAAAGATAAATTCCATTTTCCAGCTTTTCAGTGAAAATACAGAATATCAACAGCCACGCTAGCACAATACCTCATTTATGCATTGGTTGGTTCCCCGCATTGGTCAGGACTGAGGTGTTACTTCGTACAGACATTCATAATTCCCATGGTAACTTTGTGAACCTTGGCTTTTCCTCTATACTGCCAGCACAAGATCCACATTTGTGCCTAGTGCTGTCAAGCTAGCATTGGCTACCTCAAAGCATGGCTGTCCTCAAGTTTAGCCTCACAGCTGCTAGCACAACTTTAGATTCTTAAGGTACTGGGACAACAAAGAGACATCAAAGAACTAGCGGCATTGAAGGACGATTGTAGCATCACCTCATGTTACCTTGTGTCTGGTCCAAAATGTTGCACCTGAACACACCGCAAATACTAGAGCCAGAAGAGCTAGTATTAGCTGGGGGCTAGGAAGCTAGAAAGAGCTACAAACGTGCTGAATTGAAGGAGGTGACGGGGGTCTAGCTAGTGCCAACGGTGCAGGGCACACCAGAAAACCTAGGCGCATAGACGCTAACCTATGGCCCAACACCAACAAGCGATGACCAACAAACACTTGGCTTGTTGTTTTCTTGCATTCCACAGCTATTTCCCACCATGCTAATCTATCAAATTCTCCAACTATTCTACAGACATCTAGCATGTGAGTTTCCTTTCTTGAAATGGGAGATCAGCCTTAAAAATGACATGCTACTGATGGCGGATGAAACACTTCGAGAGAATTAACAGAGGACAAATCAAATTAGAAAGAAAAGAACCGTTAGAAAATATGACTGAAGCTGAGGATATCTGAATCAACTGCACTATTTTTGCACACTGCAAATCTTCTTTTCTCCTCAATGAAAAATGGGCCAGTGGCCTATATTCTCTGGCGCTTCGCTGCTTCTCCCCAGATTAGCGCTTCCTCCTTTCCTCCGTCTCTCTCCCTCCCTTTCTCCCACTCTCTCGCTCAGGGCTTTTGAACTGATAAGTGCTGGCAGTGCTCGCTGCCTCATTGGACACGAGACCGTCTGTAAGGAAAATGACTGTGCCTCCGTATCGCAGTTTTTCCCTTTCTCATCCCATAATTCTGTGCGCCATATCCCTCTCTTAACTGTCCAAGCCTTTGGTGTGGATGAGGGAACGTGACTGACCTGACACGGGTTAATCCTGTGGCAAAGTGCAGGGAATCTGCTCCAAAGCATGCAAACAGGACATGAGAGATACAGTCGGACGAAAGGAAGAAAGAGGACGACGTAGAAAACAGGCAAGCGAAGCATTTGAACAAGGGAAAACACAAAAGTGAGGGTGTTACACAAGGTGCTTTATTTGGTGGGAGCACATAGGCAATGTTCCCAGCAAGAGAGACATCAAAGTAAGATTAATGGTCAGAAATCAATTCCAATGTTTCCCAGCAGCAAGATGTTACTGCAATGATGGAGCCTTAAAAGCCCATCGTGTGTGTGCCATGAAAAGCACAAGGAGGCTGAAGAAACAAGAATTAAAGTGAAAAGCATTGGCAGAGTGGCGATTCTGTGACTGAGCCGAGGAAAAGGAGAAAGAAGCAGCAGTGGTTGAGAACGATGTGGATGCACAGAGGGGGCGGATGGCACAACCTCAGGAACACTGTGTTTGACCTTTCAACGCCAGGATCGTATTTTAATTTGACTGGGTGTCTATGTGTGCGTGAATGCATGTACCAGATGGCAGTGCTACGCTAGGCCGTGAGAAACGACATGCTGTACGAGCAGCGTAAATGTCATCTTAAAATCCACCTCACTTAAAAATGACACATTTGCTGTCAGTAGAAAATAAACTTACTAAGAGCATTAATGGACTAAACTTAGCTGAAAGCTGCTATGAATAAATCATAGTATGGCCATTACTGAACCCGTATCATATTTTGAGGCATTATTAGAAACCGTGTCAGCAAAACAATGATATTTACTGGCATTCATAGTACATTACTAGATTAACCATGAGTATAAAAACGAGTGTTAGCTTAAATGCAAATTTGAGATACCTAACCCTAACCCTAACACCCATATACACCTTCATTTCAGGTATACCTAAGATTCAAAAAACCTCCTTAAACGTTGAGTGTTTAAAGCTTTACAAGCTCTAGCAAAGTAAATCCTTTTCTGCTATTGTAACTGCTCAGTAATTATATGTGGAACTGTAAGTTTGAGAAGAATTGTTATCAGGAATCCAAACAAAACTTAAAAAATACACAACCTAACCCATCTGAACTCTAATAAAGGTTGTCCATCATCTCAACATAGTCAACCAGTTTGCTTTGTTGGTGGCATTCTTCACTACTGCTGGCATAATCCACAGCTTTTCAACACACTGTTACGCTTCCAAAATAAGTGCACACAGAGGATCATAACTAGCCCAATAAGAATGAAAAAGGAGGCACAGCTGCATGCTAACAGCTTGCCGTCATTCTGTAGCCCAGTCGGATGCTGCGCTGTAGCAGCGGTGGATAAAGCTGCAACACGATGATGTGGTGTGTGTGGGCCAGTCAATCCCTGCAGTGGCTGACCAGCATTTCCTCCTCCTCGATTGCAGTCTGCAGGGGGCATCTGTTTGTTGTTTGATATTGGACAAGAAACCTGCGGGGAGGCAGGCTAGCTCACTTTAGCGCCTGTGGCATTGAGCACTGATAAACGGCCAATTGTTAGTTGAGAGGCAGGCAGATACTGCAGTGGTTTACATGTAGTGTGTTTAGTTTTCATTGTTTGATCTCACATTCTGAGTGACTTCAGGTTCTAGCAAGACTATCTGTCATATGAACAACACCTTGACTTTTGGGTTTGTGTATGTTTAAATAGAGAACATCCGTCTCAAGTAGCATAAACGCCAACAAAGGTTCTTACTTTGGTGGAGTTTTACTGCAGGTATTTACGCATCTGTTTGAATTACAATGACATGACACTTTTTAATTTTTAAAATTTTTTAATTATAGCTAGCCAGCGATGACATTGACTAAAACAGTGCTGTTAGAAACAGAAAAGCTACCATGTTTCCTTACATAATCCAGAACTACTCTCTTCAAATGAAATTCAGCAATGGAAGATAATATTAAGTGTATAGTAGATAAAATGATAGCCTATTTGCTTTTGTTACTCTTCTGTCCATCACTGCATAAAGCCCGCCCAAACAATTTGATTGGCTCAACAGATCTTCGCCGGAGCATACGTTCCCAACGGATTTATTCCAGGCCAACTTTCCGACTCAAAAAAATGTGTGTGCGGGGGAAGGCAGTTAGCTTCCAGGCACGGAGTGGTTGCTTAGCTAACATTGGGTATAAATGGCTTTAGTCATCTTCAACAAAACCATATTCAGATAGTTAATTACTTACTTGAAAGCGTTGATGACGTTGATTCCTCGCTAGAAAGTTGCATCTAAGGAATGTTCAACTTCTTTGGTGCTGGCATTAGCTGGGCTGCTAGCATTAGCTATAGCTGGCGCAGAGGATCTAACACTTCTAAGCTTTTATTTGGCCTTTATTCAGGTTTATGTGTATGACCTATTGATTCCTCAGATGTGTTGCCTTGGTCAGCATTTTGCATTACAAATATTGTCGGGAGCGTTGTCTGCCTTAAAGTCTGAAAAGTGAGGGCTAGCGACTGCTTTCAACTCAGTGTTGTCCTCACTGTTTTGCTGCACCTTTCTCATATACTTTCACATCTAGATGCGCTCTTAAGTTATAAAAGTTGATACTTATTGATTTAACATGAATCAGTAGAACATAATTCAGTTTAATTCAGTTAAAGTATGCTAAAAAGTCATGCAGCCCAACGCTACCACATTACAGTGTAGATAAATGTGACAAATGCACTAAATGTACTTGTGAACTGTGTGGACTTATTGTCGGTAATGCATGTCAAGACTCCTATACATAAGGTTGTGCTGCATTAGGCAGCAGGCCAATAGCACCATAGGGATGAGGGACAAATGTGTGCATAAGTCTAAACTAAAATTAACACTAGAAACTGCTATAAAGTCTCTTGACAGCCATTTTAGGCTCATTCATTTGCTGAGAAATATTTTTCAGGGTTTTGCAATAACTGAGCATAAATATGTTAAAAAGAAAAACAGCAAAGCACGTGGGTTGAAGTGAGATGCTTGAAAGAAAAGGCAATTAGGGCCACACTTGGAGATGCAAATTCATATCCGCTGCTGGGTGGGAGAGACTTGTGACCTGAGAGGTAAGGGTTTTGGAGGCGGACATTTGTTTCGACCTGCAACTGTGAGCTCCTCTGCCTCCTACTCTCTGCTCCCTCATGTCCTGCTGCTCCTGCAAGAGAGGGAGATGATTTACTGCTCTGAGAATGACAGATTGAGAGTGAAAGATAAAAGAAAAGAAATAGAAACTGTGGTGAGCTTTCAGGAAGCATTGCCCAAATTAGAGAAAGATCACTTCAGGAAATTATGTAATTGTTTTTGGAATAAAAGCGTTGTTGTTTTAGAATAGGCACTGCCTTGCATGGAGAGTCAAGCAGATTTTTGTGAAGCCGTTCATTTTAAAGATGGAGAGTGGGCGGGACTCCCACTCTCTGCCTCTCGGTCCATCTGAGTGAAAACAAAAATATATATAAATATATACTGAGAGAGTGAAAGAGATGAGGGGAGGTTCTGAAAGGTCAGGTTATATTTAATGAGCGATTTATTGAACAAGATAGAGACTAGCTGCTCTTTCTCCCTGAGTAAAACATGAAGGAACAGGATAGGTGCAGACAGAGAGAGGGAGAATTAATAGGGTGAGACGCGGCGTTGTGTTTAATATCATGTTTATTTTGGAGTATATTACAGACAAGGTTGGCCTCCGTGCTATGATTACTGTTTGGTGTGTTGCTGTTGAGTACAAACCGGGAAGAAGGCGCTAAAAGAGGGAATGACTATCAACGTTTGGTACCTTTGAATGGGGCCTGTGGTTACAACATGCCATCTAGAAGCCAACGAGGCTAACAGCAAGCTAACGATAAGGTAGCTTAATGCAGAGAATGTAAAGGGAAAATTGTCAATGAAAACATTTTCCTCAGATATATCATGAAAGAGAAACTCTATAAATCTAAATTAAAATATATAATCGTGCCATCCAGTTCTGAAAACGTCACATCTCATGAACTCTAAAACTCAACAGAACTGTCCAGCTTCAGCGTGCAGACCCCACTTCATATGGACATGGTAAACTTGACATGAACTGAAGGCAGCAAGATTGATGGGGGGAAAGGATTTATGGGAGATGTGGTCCTAAATGTTGAGAATTGCTAACATTACTTACCAGAGGTGGCCTTATGTGTTGAAATCGATTTTGAGCTAAATAAAAATAATAATAATTATAATAAACATCTTTGCTTGCTAAGGGTTTGTTGAAAAGATTGACACCACTTTTATGAAGCTAAAGCCAGTTAGCTTAGCTTAGCTTACATTAGCTTAAATACTGAAAACAGCTAACCCAGTTCGGTTCTAACAAAGGTAGCCTACATGTATCGTGTTTAATTTGTAAAATCAACCCGTCTTGTCCACTTTTCGACCTGTTAATTGAACAAAATAAGCTATTCAGAATTTTTTCTTTGGGATTTGGAAGATATTGATGTCGGAAATAAGAAAAATAATTACTTACTATTACTTACTATTATAGTAAGTAATTAATTACTATAATAGTAATAATCTTTATTTGTATAGCACTTTTCAAATCAACATTACAAAGTGCGTGATGTAGTTGTAAAGCAGCTTTAAATGTAACTACCCAAATCATTTACACGTGTGAGCCGCCGCCTCGCTTCTCGCCAGCCTCATCCACCTTCCTGGCAAAGGCACGTCACCAAGAAGAACGTTTGATGGCTAAAGCATAATTTGAGTAAGGGTGCGGCGTATTTTTGTTCTGGATAGATGTGTTTCCACTATTTTCCATCAGTTGTTTCAATAGAGACCACGTGGCAATAAACTGTGAATTCATACGGCTAACACTGGATGAACGCTAACAGCAATAAATACGGAACCGTTCGAGGGAGACACGAGCTGAGCTGCAGTTTGGATATACAGTAGGGAAAACAGTAGCTTCTCATTCCAGATCTCTGTCAGAGAGATTTTTTAACTGCTTTCCTGCCGGTTTGGTTGCCATGGTAAAATCTGAAGGCTTGTCTCCAGCTGAAGTCCAGCACAGTTGGCTGGCACTGTGTGTGTGTGTGTGTGTGTGTGTGTTTGAGGGAGAAAGTGTGTTTGTGAATGTGTCTTTGATAAAAGGAGAAAAGAAGAGACAGTCGGTCGGTGGGAGCATGTCTATTGATCATATGATATGATCACGATGTCACAGTGAGGAGATCAGCATCCTCCTGTTGCCTCTTTGTGCTCCCTCTTTTGTGTGTGTGTGTGCGTGTGTATGGAGGTGCTCTAAATGATTAAATGAAGTGTTTCTGTATTGTTCGTGACTCCAAATAAATTGTAAACAATTGCTGTTTTTGTGTGGGTCAGTCATCCTACTGTGGGGGCTTTTATTTTGAAAGAAGCAGGGAGGGCGCGAGATGAGGTAAAGGTGGGGGGGTGAGGGTTGTCTCTGCCCTGTCGCTAGGTAACAGTCTCCAGGCCTAAAGGCAAAGCCAGGCCTGGTCTCCATGGCAACATCATTGGTGTGGAGGGTGAATGGAGTTTTGGTGGTTGTGGTACACATAGTATATGTGTGTGTACATATGTTTCTGCCTGCGCGCGCGTGTGTGTGTGTGTGTGCGCGTCCTCAACAAAGAGGAGTTCTCAGCTGACAGGAGTGAAATATGAGGCGTCTACTGGAAAATAAAGATCTGTTGAGTGACTCGGCACTCACGGCTTTCAGACCAAGGTCTTCTCCATTTGTTCCTGACATTATCCTCATCTGTGCACACACTGCCCCGGGACTGCATTCGTGTATTTAATAGAAGATGTGGATATGGACTGCTGCCGTGTCAGCTCCACGTTGCACATTTATTAAACCACTTGCAATCAGATGGATGTAGGAGAAAAAAAAGATACAGAGAAAGATAATGAGGCAGAAAGGAGAGAAACGTAGCAGTAGAAGGAGAAGCATTGGGTCGTGTCTGCGTGGATAATGGTCTGACTGAACAATGTAAAGCAGCAGACTATAGGAGGTGGGGGTTGGGGGTCGACAGTTTAGTCATGGAGTGGAAGAAGACTATTTGGCCTCCATTTACACTGAGATCTATGGAGGCGTGTTAACGGCAAAAATAGTGAATCAGTGCAAATAAATAATCCAAGCTGTAAACACTGGGAAAGGAGTGGTGGTGTTGTTTCTGTGCCAAAATACACCATAAACTTGTTTTATCTTTATTAAAATGAAGTGCCTCACAAAGCCCAACTGCTTAGACTTTCTTTGTAGCTTAAAATAGGAGTGTGTCTTCTCTTTCTTCAGGGTTGAGCAGCAGCAATAGGACTTGCAAATCGACACCCATAAGTAGTTTTTGAAAGTCAAGCAGAATTCAGCTGAATGATTTAGTTTTGCCTCTGCAAGTGTATGTCTCTTTGGATAGGACTGAGCTGTAGTGTTTCCTTTGCATAATATATTGGATGACTGCACACATGCTAAACCTAATCATCTCTACTGGATCCTCTGAAGTCCTGTCTGCTGAATAGTACCAGACTATAATAGTTTTTAGAGATAGATAGAGTTTGCTTTCTTGTACAGACTTAGATGCAAAAATATATATATATATATATTTGTGTTTCTATGCTAAAAAACCCCAAAACAAAATAGAACCAGGAAGTGGTTAGCATGGCTTAACATAAAGACTGCAGACAGGGGAAGTTAGTGCAGCGACTTGGCAAGGTGCTCATGGGCAGATTCCTGCAGCTGTGCAAAGTGCCAGTCTAGCCGTTTCCCATTGTTTACAGGCCTTGCTAAACTAAGCTAAGCTAAGCTCAGCTGATGTCAGTCTCTAAGGGCTCACTGGCCGTTTGCCAGTGTCAGGAAGTGGACAAACGTCTGTGACTCCGTTTTTGGTGGTGTGTCCTGCACTGTGGCCACTAGTCGGACCCCTGTCAAAGACTCGATCATCCAGAATGAATAGAGTCTAGACCAACTGATCAGCATGATTTAGGAGAGGCCAGCTCTGTATGACAGTTTGCAGCTCTTCCTAAATTCCAAGATTCCCTTCCTGTTTTAAAATTATAAATTCAGACTATTGCCACCTGCTGGTGTAAGGAGTTATTACCTCTCACACAGTTGCAGAACATATGTACTAGGTTTCTGTTAGCTGTTCTTTATGGTGTGTCCAAGTGCAACTTTTTAGAACTGAGGCAATGTCTTAGTCAGTGTTTGTTGCCAGTAGTTCTTTAATGTCTGGACTGGTGTTTCGAGGCTTTTATCCAAATTTCAGCTACTAATTCCCAAAATCTTTAGATATACAAATCATTGACTGTATATAAATATGGACAATGTGTCCCCTCGTTCTAGCATTGGCCAAACTGGCGCTATTTTCCTGGTTATACAGGCCGCAACATCTTGCAAGTTTGGAGCCAGACTTTATTTTTTGAAGTTAGTTTGGCCCAAGTCCCATCCACCAACATGGAAGGGGTGGAGCTTATGACCTATACTGCAGCCAGACACCAGGGGGAGCATAACCCTGTATTTACCTGTATGCCCACACTTTGCTAAGCTTACTGGAATCCTTAAGATCAGTCAGAAGTAGAAGTTTCAAACTCACCATCAACACATGCAACATTAATGGGACATTAAGACAACTCAAAACAACATCTGCTTTAGTGCCAGGTACCTGTTTAAAGTTATTGTAAGCATAGTTCACGCCTCTTGAACGGTTATCTATAACGAAATGGTATGCAGTGAATGAGCTATTTGACTGTCAGTACAACTTCAGTGACAACTCTTTCTCCCGCTCGCTCACACACTCACACAGACGCACACACCAAGGCAGCAGAGACAGAGGATCGAGCGGACAAAAGCATGTTTGTGTTCATGAGAATGTGAAGCACAGTGGGTCTCTATGTATGGAAGCAGTGTCAGGCTCGTCCCAGAGAGACCCGGGAGGGAGGGAGAGAGGGAGGAGGGAAGTAGGGGCGATTTCACGGGCTCTTTTCCTTAGAGCACGACTGCAATGTTGCAAATCATTTTAAAATGCATCTTCATTTCTGTCTTCTAAGCCTGTGATTGCATTGGTTTTTACAGACTTTCACATCTTGATGCAGACATTTTAAAGAAATTGTCAGGTACTTGTCAGTTGCAGCAGATGAACTTATATTTGGTGTTCAGCCCCTCTCTATAATCACTTATTTTGTCATAACAGATCATGCAATTAAGTTGCTTTTGTCAATTATGATATTTATTTCTGATTATTGTCAGACATTAGTGAGTCTCAATCATGCAAACACTTATGAACTGCAATCAAACAAGTACTTAACTTAGATATGTTTAACTCATCCTACAATAAGATGTGTGAGAACACATGGATGGGCTACTGGATGGGATCTCCTGACAAATACTTAAAATGCATTTCAGTGTTTCATAAAGCCTTGTGCAGATTTCTGCAGCGTCCTCATAGTCCCAAAGTACAGTGACCATACAATAAGTGAACAATATCCCTTTATCCCTTTTACAATTGTGTAATGGGAAGAAGCTGTGTTGTGTATGGAAGCTTGTTTGTGTCAAAAAAAAAAAATAGAATTATCTCCTGCAAACATAATTCCTAACAAGTCAGTGTTTGTTTCTTTTTGTTTCTTTTTTTCTTGCTTGTTAAATATCAACAAATTGAGTTTTTACAACTCTTCAATCAGTTCTGTGAATTTGTTTTCATTGTAATTAAAGGAACAAATCTATAATGCAAAAACAGTAGAGTAAAATTAGATTTCACTCTACTTTTAGTGAGTATTTTTTTAAAAAAAATGTATAGACGGGCATCAAATCAGACACATTTTGCAAAAAGATGTTCTTTCACAAGTGGCACAAATGAACTTCCATATTTGAAAGAAACAGTAACTAAATTTAGAGTGAGTCAGAGCTGAAGCAAAAGAAACGAGCAATTTAGGGAAGTAAAAGTTATAAACAACGACAACAGTAAGATAAATAGATTATTTTACTTTAAAGCGTGGCCAAAATTGCATATTTTCAATAAAAACATCTTTAGCTGACAGTTGACAAAGAGTTAAGGGTTTGGAGAGGGAGCAACATGAAGGAGGTGGTGGGACAGAAACACTAAATGTAGCCACTCCATCCATTGTCGTTTTTTTTCTTCTCCCTCTTTCTTCTTTAAAAGTACACAAAAGCAGCGCCAGTCCATTGTGGTGCAAAACAGAGAGCAGGCAGGGAGACCTGGGTCGAGAGAGGAGGCTCGGGAATGAACACACACACACATCCAGACACACACACACACACACACACACACATTCATACGCATTCATTCTTTCAGCCAGCCTCCCTCCGTGATAGACGCAATTCACACGCTCATGAGTCGAAGCGTACAAGCACATATTCGCTTGAGCACATGGACATACATGCAAATGTGCACACGCAGTTTGCGGTCACAGACACTTGCAGAGACAAGAGACACACACATACACACACACACACAGCATTCAGACCCTTGTTGCATTCATTGGGGTTAAGGTGCATGTCCCTGCTCTGTCCCACTCAGAGCTTTATGTTGATTGAGAAAGTTGCTCTGGTAGGAGAAGAGATGAATGTGACATTTAAGACTGAAATAACACACACACACCCTTGCTCTCCCTTTCTCTCTCTCTCTCTCAAACACACACACATCCAAAGTAAAAGCGCCCTGTCATCACTGTGCTCTCGCCCCGAGGCTGAGATCGTGGTGCAGACAAACCAAACCAAATGCCACCATTAGCCATTAGAGAACACAGAAACAAATATGACCTTAAATCAGCGTCTGGGACAATCACGTTAGGCGTCCTATCTGCTCTGGTGTTCCGCATCGTCCCGCACATCATATGCTGATTTGTACTCACTCTTTGTCAGTACATTGTTTCACTTAGTCGCCACTTATTAGCTGGAAGGGATTTTTTTTTTCTGTCAAATTTTTTTTGAATGAATGCACGTCTCAGTTTCTGCTGCTCGTCTGTAAAGCATCAACTCCTATCCATATGCCCTTGTGAAAAAGGCTTAAGCGATTAAGTGAAGAGAATACTGCTGCACAGTGAGCTGCTCTGGCTGCCTCTACATGCTCGACAGCGAATTGGGGCCCCCTGGCGGTTGCAGCGGGTAACCGCAGCTTAGTTATATAGGTCACACCGCCAGTCACAGAGCTCCTCTGGGCCCTCTGTACAGCGTGTTTATCTGTGATGAGACTGAAAGGATCAGAGGCAGACAGAGCTTCGTGCCAGTGCCCATGATGCACTGCACAGAGAGGCAAGGCAGCCTCTTGCCAGCTGCATGGATGCCAGGGACTGGGAGGGCTGAGGCTGCTGTGTGTGACAGATATAACAGGAACGGCATAGGAAGCTTAAACAGGGCTCGATGGAAGGGATGCAGTCCTGCTGTAACTGTCACTGAGCAAGACACTGGATCCAATCCCAGCTGAAATGCAGCTGTTTTTAAGTGACCTTAATCATCTCTAAGCTCATCTGCTGCCTCATTAGACTCGGTAAAGGCTGGGGAAGTCTCACCAGGAAACTGTGGAAATCCTGAGGGGACCATTTGATTGGTTCATAATGTTAAAAACACTGGCTGCACTACTATGTGTCGTCCCTTTTATGTCTGGGTTTCATAAGACTTCCGCCTCCAGACTTAGCAGAGCAGGAAGGAATGTATACACCATGTCATTAAATACTTATTATAACTAAAGAAATCTTATACATTGACACGGGTTATATTAGCTGTGCGCTTCAATTACTGATTAATTTGGGGCTGTTATCAGATTTTATTTGCATATGTGATTACAAGAAGTAAGACTATTTATATATACATTACATTTTTATGTTTTGCCATAGAGCTGAAACCGTTTGAGAAAAAGAGTCTCCTACCACTCATTTAATCCTTTTAAATTTAATCCAGTTTTTGAAGCCACAATGTACTAAAATTGCTGTTTTCACAGAATAAATTGTGTTCGTTTTTTTATCAAATATCAGTGTGAACTGAACAGCTTTGAGTTTTAGACTCAGACTTTAGACTTGTAACTCTGCCAACTTGCAAATTAGTATACAGATGTAAAGGAGTAGGGCTCTTATCAAATCTCTGCGAACAAAAGGTAAATTAACATCAGTTTAGCTGGATTTTGTTGACACTGAAATCAGCAATGCGTTTTTGCTGTTAAACTCAAGTAGCAATATCACTAGTAACCACTAGATGGCAACACAACCCAAAGATTTGTTCTGTCTGATGAGATAAGGTCACATGCCCATACATAGTACAATGCCCAATGAAATGTATTTTTGTACCTGCAGCCAGTAGTTAAAAGGTAATACAGTAAAAACAGTAATAATTACACATACCACACAAGGTAAACAATATAAATGTATAGCTGAGAAAAATAAAATAAAATATATACATACATTTACAATATTCCAAAGCAACAGCTACAGACATCAATTTTAGTTTCACAATATATTTGAACAGTAATCATCAACAAAGGGATCACATATCTCCCTTGTGACTCATCAGAGAATGGACATGGGCCTTCTGAGGGTGTCCTATGGTGTCTGGCAACAGAATGTTGTTAGTGGGGGCCTTTGGGTCCTATGGGTTGAGGGGAGGGGCCTCTGTGGATCATCCCACAAATACTTGATCAGTTTGGGATCTAGTGAATTTGGAGGCCAGGCCAACACCTTGTGCTGTTTCTTCATGTTTTTTTGAGTTGTTCCTAAAGCATTTTTGTGTGCTGCCATCAAGGAGTGTCATTGCTATGGGGAGGGGGTGGCTGGTCTGGTCTAGGTGGGTGCCACATGTCTAAGAAACATCCTGATCAGTGTATCTACAGCAATGTAATCATCCATATATGGAAGTTCATGTAAATAGCTTGACTCAAATATGTTAATAACCAAGCTTTGAGCTACAATATGCATTTGTGTCTCAAGATGTTTTTTCTTTTGCTTCTTCTGAACTGGCACAGCTGAACGCAGACGGCTTCCCAACATGTCTGAATCACTCTGCCTGTTTTTCTCTGTGTTTTTGTTCCCTCACTGGCTGTCTGCTTCTTGAACAGCGACTCTCATGCCAAAGCACAAACACTCTTTCTCTCACTCACACACAGATAAATATCTTTGTGAGGATAACCTCAACCCCACAATCCTAACAACACCCATTCCTTAATTCCTGTGGCCTTTTGACCACTGCAACCATCTGAAAATGGGGCCTGAACGTTTTCTTACAAAAAGTTGAAGCTGAAATAATTCAGCAATTCCTTTTAAAATCCATTATTCAAACTGGTGTATCTAACTACGAAGTGTTTGATAGTTGGAGATAGTGTCTACAGGATCAATAAAATCTATGCTAACTAATATGCACTAGATATACAGGAGTATCCCTGGATATTAAACAGAACTCCCTGTATTCGGAATTTGTGGTCTCTTTTTCCCAGATTTAAAATCTGAGTCTCTCTCTCTGTTTGAGTTATATGGCCTTGTTAAGGCTCTGTGGTCTTAATGAATTTAATTGATTGTGAAATGATTGTGTGGAATGATGTGACAAGCACAGAATAAATAAGACCTGCTTGTGTGATTTTAGCTCAGAAATGGCCTTCTTCAGTCATTTCACTAGGTGGAGACAGAGAACCACAACAGAGCTGGAGTTCATTCAATGAAAAGCAACTCATAACTGTCAGCTAAAGATGTTTTCACTTCTTGGTACATTATTCTGGCAGTCAAAGTCCAGCTTGAAGGTACTTGCTGACCTATCTGGATAGTTCAGGGTTAAAAAAATCACAGCGACGTTATTCTGTTTTTTTCCTGAACATTTACAAATTTTATCAAATGAAGGGTTCAACTTCCCTACTGTGTCTGTGAGCCCCTCAGACCTATGCCCATTGATTTCCATAGTACAGTATCCATTTTTGGGATTGATACATGCTAATTTTTACAGTGGTTGTATAGTATTGTTGGTGTTGTAATTGAAATTGCGGAAAAAAATAATACACATAAATACAATAGAGTATATATAGCCAGTCTTTTTTTTTTAAGTGGAAGCAGAAATTCAAGATTCTTCCCAGAGTGAATGGATCTGCTCTTTGGGACTTTAAGAATTAAGGTTCAAGCCAGTGTTTGATGTCGCAGGGTTTTCGTCTCTTCAATCAATCACCTCTTTAAGCCGTATGCTTAAAAATACAAAACCTGCTAACAAATGAGCTTTCAAAGGGATCGGCCTCAGTGTTTTTGTGCTCTCCCATCCCACTCTGGTGGTATGCTATTGTCATTAGCTAAGATTTCCTAACTGTTTTCCATTGTGGAGTCTGGGAAGTAGGTGGGCTGCGGCAAACTGTGCAGTTTAAAAACATCAGGATAATCGCAGACACTGTTCCTCTTCTTTTTCCTACATGCATTTTCTGCTACCTGGCTTTGACATCTTTGTAAGTGTAAGTGATCCTTTTTTTTTTTTTATGCCTTCCGTCTAACCGTCTTCCATTTCTCCTCTCTTTGCCTCTGACCAGACCATGGCGGAGTACAGCTCTCTGCTCAGCGACCTGTCTGAAAACATCACCAACGAGGACTTGGAGCAGCTTAAGTCTGCCTGCAAGGAGGACATCCCTGAAGACCAGAGCAACAACATCACCTCCTCCAAGGAGTGGTTCAGCTACCTGGAGAAGAACGACAAGCTGGCCCAGGGTGAGGGACACAAATTAAATCATACAGCTTAATCTTTAGCATTACCACCTCTGATGTGGCATGAAGTGATAGCTTAAGGCCTTTTTAATGAACAAACCCTCTGACTCGCAGATAACCTTTCGTACATCGAGCACATCTTTGAGATTTCGCGGCGACCGGACCTGCTGACGAGGGTGATCGAGTACCGCACAACCGTGCTGAAGATTTCTGAGGATGACGAGATCGACACCAAGCTCACACGCATCCCCTCAGCCAAGAAATACAAAGGTAATATACACCCTATAGGCTTAACATATAAACGTAGACATACACTCACCTGGCAAAACCTTAGGTACACTAGTGAAGCAGTGTCAGAAAGGTGGCAGTCCAACTATATGATCATTTTGGAGGATGCAGTTTTGGTGCTGTTAAACTTCATTGAATTAAAAAGTGTTTTTGTTACTTAGCCTAGCTCACTGACTAGCAACACAAAGCAAGTCATACTACATACAAAGTACTCCAATATGAAAACACAATTTAAGGAATAGCGCTTAAACTTGCTTCATGCAGCTAAGATTTAGTGCAGGATTGTCGTATTAGGATGTTTTCACTAGTGTTCGGGTAAGGTTAGATTTATGTATCAGTTCACTAAAATAAGTTACACACCAAAGCTGGTCAAGTTCTGCCCTCTAGTGGCAAAAGAAAAAACTGCCTGGTTACCTTCTCTGCCTGCTGCCTTTCTGTTGCCAAAGTTAGGAGGAGTCAGGTACTGCCAAGATGGCAATGACTGGAAACACCACACTGAGCTTCAAAACTGCTCTTCAGGAAGCCTGTGGGTGACGCCATGGAGGTTTCATGTATTTTCAGAAACAGTCATTGGTGACTTTGAAAGTACAGTTTTTTATGATATATCTCTCTGTGTTTTTCTTTGTTCACTCTCTTTTTCCAACACTGGGGAAAAAAAAAAGACATCATCCGCCAGCCGTCTGAAGATGAGATCATCAAGCTGGCCCCTCCGCCTAAAAAAGTGTGAGACGATCCCCAGCCCTGATCTTTGCACCTTGATTTCTTCACTCCTGGCACTCCTATCATCCCATCCCTCCTCCACCGCACCCCTCTCACAAACGTGCACCCACAACCTTCCTCCCCGCAGCCCCACATGCCCGTGATGCAGTACCACGAAGGCCAACACCCTCAAAGCAACCAATCAGACCGTAGCGACGCAGCCTGTTCCCAAAGTCAGAGGAGATGGGAAGACAAATAGACATTGCAAGAAGAAATCTGTAGAGTGCGGTGAGGAGAGAGAGCGCCACCTCGATTCTGAGTGGGTCAGTTGATAATGATTGTTACTGTGATACTGTGTTTATGCAACCGTCTGTTTGTGTGTGTGTGCATGTCAGTCAAGGTTGGTTCATTGAAAACTACATCCACCAACGAGGAGGGAGGCAGACATTACAAACCCCACCTCCAAGTTAAATAATAAAATGAAATGGCAAACTTATTTTTTAAGAAATTCTGACAAGTAACCCTAATAGTAATTCTGATGCATTGTATGTCCTGTATAGTGATACATTACTACGACTAACATAATTCAGCAGTGCTTAAATGTCCTTCTGTTTCATTCACCTATTTTGAATGTGCAATATAGCCAAAATATAAAAACTATTAAACTAAAACTATGAATCTAAAATACATAGTTTACATGATCAACAACACATTTAAAAACAAAACACAGCTAACACAGTAGAAAATTTAAACTAATTAAAAATTTTGCTTCATAGCTGATAGCGCTTTCGTGTGTTGCTGCGTAATTGTTCAGGTATGTTAGTTATGTGAAAGAATTAGTTTTGAAGCCGCACTGATGTCTGCCCTCAGAGGGTTAGCTTTAGCTTAGACAGGGGTAACAGCTAGCCTGGCTATAGCCTCATTTGTTGCTCCTGATATTTCGTGCAGATGAAATAAATAAGATGCTAGGAGGATTTTGTGTCTATCCAATCAAGCTAGCTGTTATAACCTGTTTCTAGAGCAAAGTCATGTCTGTTCCTCAGCAGACGTTTAGCTTTAGCATATATAATGAGGTGGTAGGTGGATTTTTATTTTTTTTTTGCAGATTTATGCTAGCAGTTTTCCCTTTGTCATTGGCTAAGCAAACATAACCAAATGCATCTAACAATCTTCTGATCAAACTTTCTAGAAAGAAAGCTAAATACTGTAAACACATTCCGTTTCCATTTCAAACTTAAAGGACAGGACTCTGACATGATAATTATTTTACTTTGTGTAAAGATAAAATCTAAAATATATATATATATATATATTTCAGTTGTCAATATTTAAAATTGCACTGGAAAAGACAATACTTGGCATGTTTGTAATGTGAGCAGAATAGTTAGCTTTAGCATGGACGGGGAAACAGCTAGCCTGACAATAGCTTCATTAAATAAATGATATGCTGGTATAGGTGGATTTTGTTGCTAGCTGTTTTACCCTCATAGTGAGCTAAGTTAAACTAACCCAGCGCAGACGGTAGTTCATATTTGTTGTACAGACATTAAACAAAATGTTGTGCTCTGTTTTTTCTTACAAATTGATTAAATGGGATGCTGGAAGGTGGATATTGTTGACAGAGTCTGGACTGACAGTCCACCAGTTTTTCTCTAATGATAAGCTAAGCTAACTTAACCAACTGCAGACATGAGTGCGGTATTAATCTTCTCATCAGACTCTCAGATATAAAGCAAAAAAAAAAAAAAAGAAAAGAAAAGCAAAAAAAAGTTTGCTCAGATGTCTAGCTGTTCATTTTCATAGTTCATTAAAAGTGACCCTTTACCATGAAGTCTTTCTATTTAAAATTTTAAGTCAAACAAGACAGTCTCTATTCTTCAGCTAGAGATTCCACATACATTCTCTTTACTCTGACATAGATAATTATATCATGTTTCTAGAGGATAAAAAAAAAAAGTCATATATTTTAGAGGAAGATATTTAAAATAGATTTTCGCAGGAAAAGCCAATATTTGCCTTTAGCTCATAGTCACAGCAAGAGATATTTAGAGAAAATATTTAGCTATAGCAGTTATTTACTTACGGAAGTTCCCTGTCCTTAGACTTTCTTTTCATCAGGGGTGCCAGTTAGCGTGAAAGTCTTTAGTATGAGTACGAGCTGCCGAGATGTAAATATACAAATAATATATTACAAGAAAAATGTAGTAGAAATAATATATTGACCTGCATTTTTATGTTCCGTTGCGAGGACGTTGGCTCGGGCAGCAAATCTCCACTGCACATGCAGTTTTGTAGTGTCTGGTTATGCAACTAAAGACTTTCACCCTAATTTTGTCTAATCCGAAACAATTCTGCATCTCGCTGTAAACAAACTGATTACAAATGCAAAGTTTGGGCTATATTAGAAAATCAAAAAATATATTTTGAGATTATATTGGCTATGATATTTACTGTGCGAAAATGTTGCATGATATATAACAATATGAAAGTTACACTTTTTTGATTTTTTTAATTTATTTTTTTTGCCATTTCAATTGTTGCGCAGAAAATAACTGACCAGTATGTGATTACTCTTTGAATGAAAAAAAGCCTCTGATCAAATGGTGCAGGATGGTTGAAAACATGAGAAAGAGAACATATGGCATGTGATACTAAAACATGTGCTTAACAAATAGTACATAAAGTGACACTGATCTCTAATGCACACAGCAGCTCCTAACCCTCTGACTATGCCATTCCTGCCATGCACCAACACAATAGCTAGCAAGACTGTTGAAACTAAACTTATAATAACTGCTCTTTTGAACACTGTGTATCTTTTTTCCCCGCGATGAAGCCTTAGCAGACTTTGCGTTCACCCCGAAAAGTTTTTAGAACTGTGAGAGGTTTCATGTGAAGCGGGCACACGCCAAGTCAATCAAAACAGCTCTCGCTTTTTAAAGAGAGCAGCGGCGCTTTTATTCTGAAATTTGCTAAGGACTTCAGTGTTGGTGTGTACACAATGTCTGTGGTCTGTTTCTGCACCCGTCTTTGTTGCCCTCGAAGCTGTAGGATCAAAAGAAACGAGGCAACAGCATAAAAATTTGTCAGCGTATGACTAGTTATTCAGCCCAGCTCCGCTACCTCCCTGCTACGTTTCCCCTTGCCGCCACTCTCCCCTCCGACCCCAGTGCCAATGACCAAGACTTTTATTTAGATCGCAGTTTTTGGGATCAGTTTTTTTCTTTTCGTATTGCTCGACGTGTATTGTAGTGTTGGACCGATTTGTATCCTATGCATTTATGTCTGTAGGAAAACTCTGCACTGTAACATATCCTCCCAAAAATCACTTAATCTAAAGAACTGAGCTCTTTAATTGTGTCAGGGTGTTTGCCAAGTTCCTGATACTCTTGTATTCAGTTTGCATGATGCTGGATGGAGTGGCACTTAAAAAAAAAGTGTGCAGTTTCAGGAAATAAATAAGTGCTTGTTACCCAATATTCATTGTTTGAAACTGGGGGAAATAAACAACTAGACCAACTATACTGTTCAACTCACATTCTGCTCTTTTGGAAGCAAAGTCTTAACATTCGATAGTCCTTTAATCAGTGCGATTTTATGGCGAGGTCTACCTACACTGGACATGTTTGCATTATACATCCAGTTAATAAAGGCTTGATCGAGCTTTTCATAATACGTTTAAAGAAACAGCTCACCCTTAAATACTTTAACACTATTATATAAAAGTTAACTGAACTGAATCTGTTTTATTGTTAAAGTTTGAGCGTTCCACAGGGCGGTCCACCAGTCGTTTCCTGACTGAAATGTATCAACAAATACCAAGTTGATTGACTGGAAACTGGTGCACACATTCGTGGTCCCCAGAGGATGAATCATGAAGATATTAGTGGATTTTCTTCTTTTGATTCATCGTTGTTTAAATAAAGCAACTATTAAACAGACTACCATGAAATTTTGATACACTCACTCTGGATGGATTTTAACAAGGTAGCCTTACTTTTCTCTTTTATTTAGGATTATCTAGGATCTCATGAGGATTAAAGTTTTGTTCATCCTTTGTGTTGGATTATATTCCTTAAAACCATTCCCACGATCCCGAGATTTCAATTGGTGTTTAGCAAAGATTTGAAAATGCTAGCGTGCTAATGTGCCAAACTATAGTTCGCCACAGCATCAGCCAGTAAGGAATTGGTTAATTCAAATTCAACTGCAAGATGTGCATAGTGTAAGAGGCACTTGATCATAAAATGTATCCTGGTGTATGCACTGATCTTTTCAGATGGTTTATATATAACAGTGTTGAGGTTTTTCCTGAGTGTCCAGACCAGCCTGCGCTAGGCCAGACCCCAAGTGAAGCGGTGGCTGCCCTCCCACAACTTTAGCCTATTAACCACAGCGTGGGACCACTGCATCTATCACAAAGCCAAACCAAGAGCATTCTATCAGGCAAGGGGAGGCAGATGTACTAACTGCTATGATCTGTGGGTGATGGTCTTTCCCAGTGTTAAAATGGATGCAATTACTGGCCATGAATGTTGGATTGCCACTTACCAATTCCTGTGAGGAGCTTTGGTAATTTTACACACCAAAAGTTTTCTTTGCAGATCTCAGCATGCATGTCCATTATTGTAAAAAAAAATAATAATAATAATAATAAAAAATCAGCAAAGGAGGATTAGGGCCATGGAAATTTATGTTTGTTTCTTTTTATTTGAAGTGCTTCTTGAAAAGCGGCTTGTGAATTTTGATGTATGTGACCAAGTGACTTTTATTATTATTTTTTTTTCTCTCTCTCAGAATTTCAGTAGGCAATGGACTCATGTTAGCAAATGTGTGGTAGTTTTAGAGTAGTTTGCAAGTAGTAGTTTGACAAAAATCTAACTGCCTGTTGTTCTAGATGCTCCTGGTTAAAGCTTACGTTAAATCACTTTGTAACGTTAATCACTGTCATCATCAAAATGTGGCTGTGCTGCACCTTCTTTTTGTTTTGTATTGTTTCCCCCACTTCTTCCTTCCTACTCGTCTGAAGTCAAGTCCCATGATTGTTCACACGTGGCACAGTCCACCTGACTTCATCACCTGGCAGATTATATGTCTGGCATTGCTTAGCTGTTTCCTCAGTAGCCATCGGCACATAATATATTAACATATCATCACGAATGATGTCAAATTTGGATTCTTTCATGTACCCAGTACATATCAACTTATTAAATGCTGCAAAAGTATAAGCCAACTAACATACACATGTATTTGTGGTAAATACATAATTATAACCAATTCATGAGTGCCGATGAAGAGGCAGGCATTTTGTGAAGGTATTCAGCATGTAATGTTAACAGTCAATTCACATTCAAACAAGTAACATTTTTGCTTATGGAGAAGACTGGTTTTGTTTTTTTGTGTGTGTTTTTTTTTTCCCATTTTATTATGCTGTAAATATGTATTTTGAATATATATCACTTGTTTGTTTTCAAATTGATTAATTTATTTAATGCCTATATATTCTTGTTTTTACATGTCCCGATTTTGTTTTACTAATTTCAAACAAATCAAGGGGATGAAACCATTGTTATTAGCTTATACCATGCATCGATACTTTCTAATTTATGTTATTCTCTTCTTTTATGTTTTGTTGTTTCAGCTTTGGGGGATAGTTTTTACAGAAAAAAAAAAAAAGAAGTGATACTCATTTAATTGTATTTACTGATATGTGACATATTACGTTTTACTGTGTCGTATTTGATCAGATGTGTTGTGGTCACTGCTTGTAACATGATTTTATTCAGAGAGTTTCCAAATCATGACAAAAGAGGAAAGCGGTCACAAAAAAACTTTCATTTTGTTTGTGTGAGACATGTTGTCACTTGCACGTTGCACAAAGTACAAGAAATTTAAAGAGGAGAGAGCCTTAAAATGGCTAGGTAGGTGCATGTACAAATTCATGACATGTTGACTCGTAATTTGTGGACTGCAGTCTTATGAAACTAATTTGGGAAAATATATATATATATTTTACCAGAGTGGTATTTTCTGATTATGCTCACTGAAAGAAATACGCAATGTGGAAAAACAGGCAACTTATAACCATCATCAGATCAATGAGCAGTCGGTCTACGGAAGCCCAAAGTGTTCAATATTAATAATAAATACATAATTGTAAAATAAATAGTAACAAGAATAAATTGACCAAAATAATCTTTTGCACAAACGTGTAACACAAAAGCCACTTAGCTCATTTTAGCCGGAGTAATGTCAAAGTAATTCTTATTCAGCCATCTGGTGGTAGATGCTCCAAAAAAGATGGAGAAATCACACTCGGTAACTTTTAATTTATCTCAATAAAGCTACACATGCGACATAGCTATCCAGATTTACAGCTATTAGTAGTGGTGGGCCTAGCCACCAGGTTCTAACTAACACTGCTAGACAACCAAGCTTCTTAGCAAGCTAGGTAGGTAGTACGTGCAGCCTGGTGAAGCTAATTGAAAGGTTAGTTACTGTGCATGTTTATATAGAGCTTAAGTAGTTCTGTTAGAATACATTTGTCACTGTTTTGCTCTAGCTAATACAAGCTAATTGCTAAATCGTGTAGCAGATTTTGATTTTGTTAGCTTATGAACAGCAGAATTTCAATATTTTTTTTAAACAAAATAACTTAATGTGGTTGAATTGTGATATTTTTATTTATTTTATTTTTTTAATCTACTGTTAATATTAAACACTTGAGGCTCCATACTTTTATTTGCTGTTCGTTTAAAGAATAAAGGGTGAAGTGATAGATTGAGGCGGCAATGTCATGAGTGCTGGGTAGAGTAGCGTTAAAGTAGTGAGGAATAATTTTGGGGTTTGTAGCTGTGAAAGATGAAATGTAAGAGTGTGAGCAGACCAAAATATATAGGCTCATACTCTGGGAAGTGTGTTCACATCTAAGTTTAGTTGCAGTGCACTATTTTGAATGTGGCACAGGAATGCTGTTCAATGGTGAGATGCAGTTGATAATAGGGTTACTGTTAACGTTAAGAATGCTGAATGTCTTGTTAATCACTTCAGACGCAGTTGTGCAACAGTAAGTTATTTTTGGTTTCAACCATCACAGGAAGATTTTTATGTTCCTCAATATTGTGGAAGCTTTTTAACCACATGCACATAACCACATTTCTGTTGAGCTGCACAGCAACAACAACTGTGTGTTTTTTTTTTTTCATTGTGACAAATAAAGTTTACATTTCTTGCGTTAAAAAGCAAGCTTTCACATCGTAGATAAAAGTGCCAAGTGGATTCAGTTGCAAACTGCTGGGGTGTGTGGGCTTGAAAATCATGACATGCTCGACATTTAGCAGCTTCTCACGATGTTTGTGGTGAACAATCTTTACTTCAGGCGGTCACATTGGTGTTTGTGGCTAGATCAGAACTTCTTCTGAGGTGTTTGTGTTTTGCGGTAGCAGACTATAGAGGTTGTGTTGAAGTGATGTGTTTCATGTGATCATTTTAACCAGAGTGGTGTGATCTGTCACAGTGGGTGAAGGGTTAACTAAAAACATTCCTTTGTGGTGTGGTTTAGATATTATAGGCATCGGACAATTTGAGTTAGCGTGAACGGGTGTGTAGGTGTGAGGAAGTTTTTGCAGCGGCGTCAGACAGTAATTGAAAAGTCTAATTATGTTTCATTACTCTATGAATTAGTTGGTGGATGGACTTTGAAATACTAACGTAGTGACAGAGGCTTTGCCAAAATGCATTTTTGATTTGAAATTCTTCATTTTCTGCTGCTAACTTGATTATTGGCAGTTGTGTTCATTGGGTACAGATGGGAAGCTTTCAGACTTAGCTGGAAGAACAGCTATAAATTAAAACATTTCCATTTATGTAACCTTGCTGTGATTAATTTTGAGATCTGCCTTGTGTGTCACTGCCTTGAGAGTCAGTCAGTGGGATGTTTTCTCTCATCTTCTGCTAGTCTGTTATTTTGTAAAGTGCATACTGTAGTACTCAAATGGTGTAGCAAGTGACAGGTGTGGTTGTTTCACAGAGTCAAACAAGTCCATCGTGTTACTTATGGCTAAATGTGGTCATGTGGATTTACACCTGTTAGATATTGTGCACACAGTCGAACACAGTCAGAATGGTTTGAGATAATAAACTAATCCAGCTTTGTCCCAGTGACAATAAAACAAAATGGGTATTAAGGGTGTGACGTTGCTCAGCAATGCAATGAGTGTCATTACATCCATTCTATTTTTACATTCAGCTCACACCATAACCCGGCTGGATGCCATGGGCTCAATGCTGTTAGAAACCTTTGCTAAGGTGGGGCTAGAAGTACTTCAGGATTTATATTGCAGTGACTGCAACAAAACATGGTCTGAGGTATTCAAGCTAATATAAAGATGTGGCTTTTTGTCATGATTTAAATGAGACTGTACTGAAATTATGCCATTTTGTCATTGTGCTAAAATGAATATAAATATTATATATTAAAATATATTTGCTAACCTACACTGTGGTCCCTGGTGTTTTCTTTCAAAGGTGGTCCAAGTTGTTTGGCTTTTTTGACAAAGCATTTACAATAAATAACTCTAATGTTAACGTGAAGGTAGACTTATACAAAGTAATGTCGCTTAATTAAAAATCTATAATATAAAATAAGTGACTACATAAGCATTTATGCACCTTTGGCCACAATCACAGAATTGAGTCTGTGTGGAGATGTCTCAATCAGACACCTGGACAACACAATCTTTGGAAAACTCCAGTTTGACAGGGATCAAATCTGAACAGTTCTTTATAGATTCAACCACAAATGTTCTATTCGACTGAGCTCTGGGCTTTGACTTGGTCAGTCAGGAACATTCACCTTGTGGTCTTAATACCATGTCTGCGTGGCTTTCACTGAATACTCTGGGTAATGTCAGGTTGGTTCTTTTACAAATGGACTTAGATTGTCCTCCAGGATTTCCCAATAAGTTGCTGGATTGCTTTTAACCTCTACTTTTACAAGTTGTTCAGGGCCTGCTCCAGTAAAGCATCTCCACAACATGATTCAACAATCTTTTCATCGTGGTGATGGTCGGTTTGTTGTGGTGTCCATCACAAACACACACATTATTGTCCTTTCTGATGAACAAAAAGCTCCTTTTTGGTCTCATCAAACCAACATTGGAGTCCTCCACGTGCCTTTGGATGATCTCTTGCCGAAATTCAATATGAGCCTTGACTGAAGAGCCTGTTCAAAAGTCTCTTTCATCTCAACACCTGAACCATTAAAAATGACAATGCTGAAATTTGCAATATAACTTCACACCTTGAGTGTTAAAGTATTCCCTAAGTGGTTTAAAACGGTAGTAAACAACATTATTTATTATTATTTTGATTAAATATTAATGTTTTTTGGGGAAGTTATTGGTTTCACTGTGATGCACAGTGTAAGTCGACAGCCACTATAACTGATGTTACCAACTGTGGTCAGAAGGTGGCGGTGTTGTGTAGTATAATGGTGACGCCCAGACGCAACTGGGCGTTCCAACACGAAGGTGCGTCTTGGTTTCGTTTTCCTTTAGTTTTGGACTGAGTAAAAGATCCGAATGGTGGATGTGAGACAGTATTTTAACAAAGTATTTGCGGCACGCATTGGAGACCATGATGATTTATTGAAACCGCTGTGAAAGGTAAGCAAATCCAGAGCTATAGGTTTTGTATTTTTTGTCTTCATGTTACGCTTCTTGTGTAAAGTTTTAATTATAACAAATGCAGCACGAACCAGAAAGGGCGTGATTCTCCTAATCGCACAGCAAAACACGTTGAAAAAAACGTTAAAAAAAAAAAAGACGTCACCAAGTCACGTCTTAACAACGTATGGATTCAGTTGAAAAGTCGTCATTTTCATGTCTTTGAAGAGACGTCTCCATAAAGACGTCCCTCTACGGTCTAGATTTGGTTGAAATGTGAAAGGTAAAAAGTCGTCACTTTCAAGTCTTCTAAAAGACGTCTATAGAGATGTCCCTGTACGGTCTTAATTTGGTTGAAAAGTGAAAGAATAAAAGTCGTCATTTTCAGGTCTTTGAAAAGACACAGACGGTCTAAATTTGGTAGAAAAGTAAATCTGATTTAAATCATAAATTCATGATAATTTATTCATAATTATGATTTCATGGTTGGAATTAGGTTGAATCTTCAAGCTCAAAATTAGACACCACACCCAACACAATTCAAACATTTATTAACAAAACACTTCCCACGCATGAACAGTATGCAAAAAAAAAAACAACAAACAAAAGTCAGCCATCGTTTGGCTTTATAGCCGCCACCACCAGAGCGCTCAGCCGCATGCACATTTAAATTAAGACTCACATTAAGACTCACACAGTATATAAACTAATCTGTTTAGTTTATAATCTAATCAATTTATATATATATATATACACAGTAGGGATGCAAGAACTTTGACCAGTTTATTTATTTAGCTATGTCAATTGACTCATAGGGGCTTGTCAACATGTGCAGACATCCACTCGTGCCTTCAGCCATATTTCGCAGCAAAACGTTACACGTTACACGAGAGGACTGACTTACTTATGCTGTGCACTCATGGCCGTCAGACCCATTATATGCGGGTAGGACATGTCGCACCCACTTTTTGGGACCAATAATATTGGACCCACTCACTTTTACCATCTTTACAATTTTTCACATGTTGTCAGATGTTACACTAAATGGTCAAAATAGAAACACTGCTGATCAGTCATTACACACTACACCAAAAAATGGAAAACACAATGCTCAGGGCATCATCACATTACAGTATAGCATATAATGTACATTTTATGTCTAAACTGAAGAAGAAAAAAAAGACTTCACAACTCTGTGGATTTAGCATTTACTATGCATACATCAAATATATAGTAATAGGTACCGTGAAAAAAACAAACAAACAAAAAACAATTTTCATCATCATCCTGAAATTGATCAATACAGAAAGTCTAAAATCAAAAGACTGAACACAATTGATCACGGAGTCATTGAGCTTCATCTGGTCATCAACATTACATGCTACATTTGTCCTATTTACACTTCATGTAGTGTAATTGCATTGTTTTGATGGAACATCTCAACTACAATGTTTTTTCCTGCTGGGGTCCTCCCACCCCAGTCTTATATTATCTTATATTATCTATTGTCTAAATATTATTTAACTCCTAAAAATAATTTGGCATTGTTGAGCATCTGTGTCTGCAACAGTGACTGGCAGAGTATTGCAGTTTTTGCCCGTTGCTTGAACACGTTTTGCAAAACTTGGCTCATTGTGTCAAAACTCTTCACACAAGCAAATAAGACACAACACTGGGAAATAAACCATTCACATCTATGTCAAATTGAAACTCTGCTATCAAAACCTAACAATCTTTTGTCAAAATGTCACTCTGATGACAAAATGATACCCACTTGCATCATACGAATACACTGTCAGATCAGCAGCAACACACTAGTCTGCTTTATATAAAACACTGCAGTCTTTTGTTTTCACTGTTTTTATTCAGTTCCACAGAAGGAAAGTTTTCACAACAACCAAAAAGTGAAATACTCAAAATCATTACATTACAGTAGTGTATTTTACAGTACAGTAAATTCAGTTAAAGCAAAATAAACAAACATAAAACAAACAATAGACTACTGTAACCACAGAAAAACACAATTCTGCACAAGTGGGCTTATGGATCCTGCCGTCTCTTGGGGTCTGGCCACAGGAACTCATCAGCATCACAAGCAATGTCTTCTCTAGCTAAGCATCGGGGAAAATATCCCCTTGTGTTCCAAATCCATCCCTGGATTGACCTTACCTCCATGTCTCCGCAGGCCTGTTCCATTGCCTACAGAAGAGGCATACGGGCATGTGGTTGGCGGTCATACACGTGCCGTCTCCAAGTGGAAAAAACATCCCCTATTGGATTTAGAAATGGCGAGTAAGCGGGCAAGTACACAACTTCAAATTGATCATGGTTGGTGAACCAGTTCTGGACCAGAGCAGCCCGATGGAAACTAACATTACAGTTTTTGCCCGTTGCTTGAACACGTTTTGCAAAACCTGGCTCATTGTGTCAAAACTCTTCACACAAGCAAATAAGACACAACACTGGGAAATAAACCATTCACATCTATGTCAAATTGAAACTCTGCTATCAAAACCTAACAATCCTTTGTCAAAATGTCACTCTGATGACAAAATGATACCCACTTGCATCATATGAATACACTGTCAGATCAGCAGCAACACACTAGTCTGCTTTATATAAAACACTGCAGTCTTTTGTTTTCACTGTTTTTATTCAGTTCCACAGAAGGAAAGTTTTCACAACAACCAAAAAGTGAAATACTCAAAATCATTACATTACAGTAGTGTATTTTACAGTACAGTAAATTCAGTTAAAGCAAAATAAACAAAAATAAAACAAACAATACACTAGTGTAACCACAGAAAAACACAATTCTGCACAAGTGGGCTTATGGATCCTGCCGTCTCTTGGCGTCCACCTCCATTAGTTCTTCTAGCCATTCTGTAGAAAAATGCAACCACAAATTGTTATTGTTTGCTTCTTTTTTTACAGTACTGAATATACTGTACTTTACTGTATTTACCATACAAAGTACAGAAAAATCTCAACACATTATCACGGTATGTTTCACAAAACTACCACTTTTGTTCGAAAAGGAGCATTAGCCACCCTGCAATACAGTATGTGATATGGTAACGTGATATGGTAAAGTACTGTAAATACTCTAGATACAGTCTGGGTAGAGTAGAGAGTTGAAGACATACCTGTTTTCCAGTCGGAATGTCCTTATTATGGATGAAACTGTGAAACGGCTTAGATTAGGGTGGACACTCTGCCCAGCTTCCCTCATAGTCAGGCCATGGTTTATGACATGGTCCACCAAAGTTGCTCTTATGTCATCCGAAACAATGGTCCTTGCACGGCCTCTTCGACCACGTCCTCCTCTCTGTCTCTGTCTTCCTCTTCCTCTTCCTCTACCTCTCCCTGCCTCCATGCTTGCAAAGTTCTCAAAATGGCTTACCTGAGGTCTTTTTGTAGCTGGCTGATTGGTGTTCAGTTTTCTAAGTAAGTATTTTCTGGTGTGTGTCTAAGTGCTTTCAATAAATCAATGTGTGTTGTATTTTGAATAGATGTGTTTTCCTAATGGTACCCTGAGATTTCATTTTTGAACTCATTGTCTTATGTGGGAAATAGTGTGTAGTGTGCAGCAGCAAGTGTGTTACAGAATTTCAACTAAAGTGCAAAGCAGCGCTTTTGTTTAAGGTATGGTTACACTTTGTTTAAGGTATAGTAACAACAACTTCAAGTTATGTTACTTTGGTTTAAGCAAGTGTCTATAGTGTTCAAGCAACTGGCAAAAACTGTAACACTTCAATCAGGAAGTAAGCAATAAAAGACTACAGGTGAGCATCTTTTTTTCTTTTACTACAACAATGGAAGACATTGCTGAGAGAGGAAGAGGAAGAGGGAGGGTGAGAATGTGATGTGGAGGAGGCGTTGTGGCCAGACCCAGCTGTCCGGCAGGATGCTGTCTAATTATTTTGCTTTCCTCTTTATTTATTTATTTTTTTTGTCTGCACATTTTTTCTGCAATTGTATTTTTCAGCTTACTGTTTTGTGAGCATATTTTAGTTCACTCCAATGTAAATATACCTGCTGTGCATATGTTGCACTGACTTTTTATTTCAATAGCACGTGTGTGTATCTGCAAATATTTCTGTGCATGTGAACAATCTGAAGAATTCTCTTCAGTTTGAACTATGTTAGTATTATGGCAAAGCATACTAAAGATGAGAGTGCTTTTCATTATGCCCAACAGTGTGTAGTTGGTTTGACAAAAATCTGTAATGCGAATGAAGTGTGTGCCATTTGGTGCAAAAGTTTGATTTTGGTTGCAGTGCTTCATTTTGTGGGATATATGAGGTATTTTGCAGTTTGGTTGTGTGGTTTGGTGAATTGTGTTAATATTTTGATAAAACCAGCCTAGTTTGCAAAATTGTGTTTAAGCAATTGAAAAAACTGTAACTGAGGTCTGTTTGTAGCTGGCTGATTGGTGTTCAGTTTTCTAAGTAAGTATTTTCAAGTGTGTGTCTAAGTGCTTTCAATTAACCAATGTGTGTTGTATTTTGAATAGATGTGTTTTCCCAATGGTACCCTGAGATCTCATTTTTGAACTAAGTGTCTTTTTGAACTAAGTGTACGAAATAGTGTCTAGTGTGCACGAGCAAGTGTCTTGCAGAACGGGGCAAGTGTGTTACAGAATTTCAACTAGTTCATTTCATTTACACGTAGCACTTGTACAGTACAAAAACAAACAGAAATCTTATGCATTTAGCACTTTTATACAGTAAGCCTACATAAAAATATAGTACAAAAATATACAAATGAGATTTCTATCCATTGTAGTGCCTCACGAACCAGTGCTCTCTGAACTGGCTCATATATGTTCCCTCACATCATTAGCCACAGGTGTGATCAATTTTGAGTTGTTGTGTTCAACCGGTGACACCAGTGTTTTAATTGTGTTTGACTTTTGCCACCTGTGCTCACCATTATGCAATACAGGTGCATCACAATGAAAATGTGTTGGCAAGTTGTGTCTAAACAGGTGAAAAGTGCTTATGGTTTTGCCAAAGGAGTGACTGATTCAATCAGTGGGTTCAGGCAACTGAGCATTTGGTTCAGACAATAGGGTTTAGTGTTTTAGCAACTGAGAAAAACTGTAAGGTATAGTAACAACAACTTCAAGTTATGTTACTTTGGTTTAAGCATGTGTCTATAGTGTTCAAGCAATGGGCTAAAACTGTATCCCACACAACAACAAACCTGGGCTGCTCTGGTCTATCCTGTACAACTGCATCATGAAGTGCATTTAGAAATGTGATTATGTGTTGGGCATTATAGGGACCCTGTTTGGCATGATGGTGCAGTAGCCCTCGAAGACTTATGGCAGCACACAATGTGATATTTCCCTCGCGCTGTCCCGGGACGTGCACAATTGTCCTTTGGCCAATTATATTACGTTCCCATCGTCTGTTTTTGTTAGGGTTGAATCCAGCCTTGTCAATGTAAATGCATTCATGAGGCTGGGCAGCTCCATCTATGTCCATACAGGTACCTGTGTGGTTATGGTTATGATAACTTGAGTTAATTATATTGAGAGCATGTGTTTGCTGAATGAACACATAGTGCAATGAATGATTTAGTTGGCCACTTTTGTGTAAGGTTTTGCAGAAAGAGTTTTGAATATTGAGACGTGTGAAAACATGTGAATTGTGTTTTTGATTATGGGATATGTGTGTGTGCTTCCGGGAATGACGAAAAGGTTTGGGGTTTTTGTGTTTCAGGAACCAGGTTTTGTGTTTTAGCAATCGAGAAAAACTGTAATGTGATATAAAAGAAAACATGATTAATCAGACGAGGCCACCTCAACCTATTCCTCCATGGACCAGTATTGAAGCACATATGTCTGTTGTAGGAGGTTTAGGCAATGGATAGGGACAGTTGTCCGTGTTGTCTGTTGGATCGGCCCACAAGGGCCACTTTTCCCTCCCTGAATGCATCAGTGTCCATTGGCCGTCCGTTACCTCATCACAGGTTCACCACGTTTCCTTCCTTGAACCACTTTGGATAGATACTGACCACTGCAGACTAGGGACACCTATCAAGAGCTGCAGTTTTGGAGATGCTCTGACCTAGTCATCAAAATTTGTCCCTTGTCAAAGATGCTCAAATTCTTCCACTTGTCCATTTTTTCCTGCTCCTAACACATCAACTTTGAGGACAAAATGTTCATTTGCTGCCAAAATAATCAGTCTTATCCACTTCCCGTGTCATAATGTTATGTTTGCGTATTATTATCTTGATTTTTTTTCTCTATTATTTTTATTTCTGCAGTTTCCCCATTGCGGGACAAATAAAGTTTTTTGTTTTTTTTATACTTATTGTTCGGTGCATGGTTTATGTGTATTTTGGTTTTGGTTTTATATATATATTTAGCTAAATATGCTGTATGAGACATCAACTAAACATTGTCTACATGTTAATGCTGAGATTGCTTTTTTAAAATACTGTACTTGGGCAGAGCAGTTTATGTGCCTTTGAATAGATGTCTGTTATGTTAGATTAAGATGAAGATTCCTTTTTATTGTCTCTGCGTAGTGCATACAATCATGCCCATGCCCTGTTATGTGTGCTAACATTTAAATGCTTCAGCCTGGTTGTCCTTATAAAAGACAGATTGGTCTCATTGGCCTCCCTTTGAATAAAAAACGAAAAGGAATGGAATGGAATTTGTTTTGCAAATGTGATAAATACAAAACAGGTATTAACTCATCCTGGGCATGATGTGTCATCACCTGGCATATCGCAACCTGACTCATGACTTTGTTGAGCCTGTTTCTGTTTACTTCATTAAATCACTCCCTCTGTGATTGCAATGACGATCACATGACGCATTATTTTTCCAACTGTGAGCGTAGACGCAAATTCTTCATTTTGTGTTCACTGTGCGAACTGAACTTTGAACTAGTTTAATGATTAAAGTGAATTTGCACAACACTGGACACTCCCTATACCTGTGTACCTGTCGAAACTAACTTAGGTTTGGTGTTTCACTAAATCGAGACCCATCCAATAACTTAAGGCACATAATTCAGGAGATGTCTCCAGAAAGGTAGGAATACAGTTTCTAACAAATCGCACTGCTAAAGGTAAATTTTATTCTGAACAGCACTGAGATAAGTACATGATGTGTAGTAATTCTACCGAAATGCAGTAAATTATTACGATTTAAATTTTAGTTTACAACATATAGCTTGTGTAAATTCAGTATTTTTCTTGACTTAATACAAGACTTAGTATTTCACACATGAGTAGCGTTTGTGCCAAGCACACGTTTGATCCTTTATCAATAACATTTCTGAATGAAGTTAGATGATGCGCTCTCTTGTTTCTTTCTACCAGAGAAAAAGTCAGAGATAGATGCATTAGGACACACCTAACATAAAAGATATTCAATACTTAGGACTCAAGATTTCCATGACTACATCACTACTGACGATGTTCTCTGACATCTATGGCGTGTTACCTGGCATACTACTGTTGACAGATGTTAAAATTACGATTTAAAATTCTCATCCACACTGTGTTTTGTTTTTCTAACTTTGGAGAATTGGGAAATGAGTTCTTCGTCCGCTGCGGCCTCTATTTTTGGTTTTTGTTTGGGAGTGGGCGAACCAGCTCAGTTTCATTCACATAGTTTTCAGCTTGAGATCTGACCAGGGACCTCATGTACAAAGGCTGTGTGCGTACAAAAACGTTACGTACGTACTCGGTCACGGAAAAGTTCAGATGTATCAAGAGTGAAATGTCCGGGAACTTTGTACGTCCCTACGCCAACGACATAGCTGGCGTACGCTGGGTTCTACAAATGTCGATCCTTTGGCGACACTTAGAGGTGATGCCGTCATAAATGTAAAAACTATTACTCCGACCGATCGGGACTGTGCTGGTCGACCCTGAGCAGTGTGGGACAGAATTATCCGCATGTCAGCCAGGTATATCAGATTCCCATACAATGCATCTGAACAGGTCAACATTAAAGCGCAATTTGCAGCGAGAGACGGTTTTCTGAATGTAATCGGAACCATCGACTGCACACATATTGCTATAAAAGTGCCATCGCATGAATTTGTAAATGTCAACAGGAAACATTTTCTTTCGATCAATGCACAGATCATACGTGATGCGCAAATGCAAGTAACCAACATTGTGGCAGCATGCCAAAGATGACATTTTTGGGCATCTCCACTCCAGTGTGAAGTTCTTTTTTCCCCGTCTTATTCATTCTTATGTTTTCATTTCCTGATCACGCAGAGAGGGGAATCTCAGGTGCAGGGTCAATTTAAATATAATTTGCATATTCAGAAGGGGCGTGGACAGGGAGGGGTCATGTACGCTCGATTGGAATGTACAAAGGAAAAATGCTTCTAAATCTGAGCGTGCGCCACGTTTTAGAAGGAAATCCACGCAAGTCTTCATACACGAGGCCCCACGTATTCAGGAGTTCATAGAGTGGTGCGACAGCTCACACCTGGAATTGAACGTCAGTACAACCAAGGAGATTGTGGTGACCTTCTCCAAGAAGCAGAGGGACCTGACTATAGCAGCCACTACCGTGATCCATGGGAAGCCAGTGGAGCTGGTCAAGAACTTCAGATATCTGGGCACCACTTTTGATAATCTGCTGAAATTTTCCTCCAACACAGAAGAGACTCAGAATTTGCCAGCAACAACTATACCTCCTGAGGAAACTCAGCTCCTTTGGAGTCAGCAAAGACATTCTACAGACTTTTTATTACAGTTTTATTGAGAGCATCATCACCTTCTCAATAACCTGCTGGCTCCGCTCCATCAGCCTCCACAACAGAAACCGATTGCAGAGCACAGTTTCGGTCTGCTCTAAGATCATTGGCCTGCCTGTGAGAACTCTCGCACACATTCACAACCAACAGATGCTCATCCTAGCAGAAAAAATCACCAAACACCCCTCATACGTCCTCCACTCAGCATTTCAGTGGCCCCCCTCTGGACGACGGCTCCGCTGCCCTGCCTGCAGAACTCAGAGGAGAAAGGCCACCTTTAGGCCACCTTCTCCAAAGCTATACTTCTCCTCAACTCCTCTCCACATACACACACTTACTCTCTCTCTCTCTGACTCTTCTCCAGCACACACACAACCATAGCACATTCACACACCCCTTGCCTCTATACTGACATACCAGACACTCTTGTTTGTGCCCAGGAACATTCCTCCATTCTTTATTTTTTATTACATTACCCATTCTATCTCAGCTATAACTAAATATTTAATTCCTGTAACTACTGTTTACTGTTCATCGTTTACATTTGCACTTTAGTCACTTTACTCATACAGTCTGTTTACATTCTCCATGGACATTTTGGATAGTTAAAACATTCATGGCATGGTAACTTGTATATACTTTGTATTTGTTCTATTTTTGTTTTTGTTTTTTTCTCCTTAAATGCCTGTACTTGCACGTTATGCTGCTCACTTGTGCCTTAAATTGCCCCCCGGTGGACAAATAAAGTTTTCTGAATCTGAATCTGAATCATTTGAGTTCAATGATTCTTGATCTGGCAAGATAATCTAAATTGTATCCTGCCATGTGTGCAAGTTTGAGATTAGAATGGTTAATTTGCTTGTGTTTTACATATTTGCATAAATTACTTTGAGTTGCCCTTGAGAACCAAATTAGACGCTGCATGCAGAGAGTGAACTGAACAGATTATAGCCATGTTTGTAAAGTGTTATTCCTACTGGCAACTCATTTATACAGTCTAACATAACCTTTTATTTTTATTTTTTTACATCTAGGAGTTCTCAACTCTAAAAGTCTGAAATGGCCAGAAGACCGACTCTGTGTTATGCCACTGCTGGAAAATATTATATGGATGAAGTCAAACATTCCCTTTCACTTCTGGATGTTGTCTATGAAGATCAGTTCGAAGGAGAATTCATCAGTCAAGAAAATGTTGAACGGACGGAGGAAAACTTTTACAGAGGAGCTCCACCCAACTGGTTGAACTTCCACATTAGCGATCAGGCAGAGTCAGATGGCACTGGAACTCCTTTTATTAAACGAGATGGATATAAAACACTTGTACAACAAATTCACAAACGGAGAGAAGGCCCTGGAACATCAACAATTAAATTGCTCCACCAACAAGGATGTGGGGGCACTACGCTGGCTATGCAGGTGTTGTGGGACTTGAGGAAAACCTTCAGGTGTGCCGTCTTGACGGGCTCAACCTTAGATATCCAAAAGGTTGCAAAGCAGGTGGTCCACCTTTTCACAGAGTGCAGTCAGGGCCACCAGAAGACTGTGCTGCTGTTACTGAATGATGATTTAATTGTGGACAGACTTCAGGATGGCATTATGGAAGAGATTGTTGAACAGGAGATAGAAATTGATATGCCTGTGGTTGTCTTTCTCAGCTGCGTGCGAACAAGTGAATATGTCATCCTCAAAAAAGAGCAATCTTCTGAAATGAAAAAATTCAAGAGGAATGAAAGAAAATATGTCATCCTCAAAACAACCCTCTCAGACACAGAGAAGCAACACTTCAATGAGAAAAGGGAAGAGCTTAGCAGAAGATACGGTGACAGATGCAAAGAGTTTCATGGTTTCAACATACTGCACAGTAATTTCTCTCGTGATTACATCCTGGAGGCATGTGAGATATTTAAAATAATCAAGAGAAGACATAACCCTCTGAAGTCTCAGCTTGCTGCCTTCCTATCCCTGCTGAACGCCTATGTTCCAGGTTCCTATCTCCTGGAGTCTGAGTGCCTAGACTTCCTCAAACACGATGACGACATCCATGGATACCTTTCACTGGAGGACCTAATGAAGCCTTTCAGTCATCTCATCGTCACCTTCCAACAAGATGTAAGATCTGAAAAAAAGGTCCGCATGGCTCACCCTTTGATAGCACAGCATTGTATAGAACTGTTGGCAGATGCAGGAGTGACAAGAAGTGACACAGCAATACAGTTCTTGACCTGTTTTTGCAAAGATGAAGTCCCTCCATGTATATTTGGCTTCATCAAAGACATGTTAACCAAAAGAGAAATGAAAGAAGTGGAAAAAATGGAAAATGGAAAAGAAAAGCATCTAGGAAGACCGAGAACAGAAGAGACTAAAGAAAGGTTTTCCAGATTGATTCTAGATATTGAGGAGAGGGAAGACAAAAAACAGAGTGCATCCCTCCTAAAAGTTGCTTCAAATAAATTTGTCCAGAACTCTGTGTTTCCTCAGGCACTTGCTCGTTTTTATTATAGAGAGCTAAAAGACTACAACAAGGCTGAAAAGTGGGCAATTACGGCAAAGCAAAGAGATCCCAAAAAATCATTCATTGCTGACACGCTGGGCCAAGTCCATAAGCACCATCTGAAGAACAAAGATGCTTCTGCCAAACCAAGAGAAATTTTGCAGCTGGCCAAAAAGGCTTTTGAAGCATTTGAAGATGAGGAACAACTTGCTGAAAATGAGCATGGGAAAGGCATGAACGAAGATGGGAAGACAAAAGAAATGCGAGCTTTTAACAGCAGGGGGCACTTTGGTTATTTGCAGGTTTGCAACCTTCTGTACAGTCGCCTTGTCAGTCATGATGAAGTTTGGAAGCAAATTCTCACAAAGAATGTGGTCATGGGCTCTGTCCTGGAATCACTTGGTGACAACAAACTGTTCAAGTTTAATGGTCTAATAAACAACCTCAGAGACAAGGTTGAGAAAAAAGTTGAATTCTTTGATACGTTTTTGACTTATTCAGAGTCTGTCATGAAAAAATATGATGAATCTTATATTTCTGGAGAGACAGCAGAATGCTACAAACAGTACGTTGGAGACTCAACACCCAAACAAAAAGACCAACTCTCGCAAACCCTCCACAAACTTAAACAAAAACTGGCTGCCACCTCAGCTGGAGTGCTATCATGTCTTGACAGAAGGTGCACTGTATCAGATGTTAAAAACATTGCCGCATGGTGGAAAGAAATCTGTCAAAGTAAAAATTCCTCTAAACAGGATTTAGCCAACTACATCCTTGCTAACATCATGCTGATAAATATGAAAGAAAGTCCATCCAGTTCTGACTATCAAAGTGCTTTTAAAGAGAAATCCCATCTGGCCTCCGAGACGCAACCTGAGTTTCACATGTTAGCCCTGCTTGTGTGTTGGCCTACAGATGATGAAGACAAATGTGTCTCTGACCTTTGTGGATTGATTAAAAATGTTAAGCGATCCTACGAACATGAATACAAGACTCTCTTTCAGTCAAGGTACCTTCGGCCTCTGTTTTTTATTGGAACAGGGAAAGGCCTGAACAGATTTGTCCATAGACGGGTACTTGAAATCCTGTGGCTTAAAGACGTTCTACAGGATGCGAACACTAACTGGAGGAATGAGAGTATTTTCAAAGATCTCACAGTCCAGGACAGCCTTCTCAAAGTTGAAGGAGTGGTGCGAAATTACCGTCTGTATGCAATGTTCAGAGGCACAGAGATTGAGGTCGAGGCCAACCGAACTGGCAGACTCTGGAAATCAGGTCAAGTGTCCTTTTACCTTGGATTTACCATCAAAGGACCTGTAGCTTTTAGCATCCAGAGAAGAACTACTACTAAGGGTAAGAAAGTAATTTATTATTATATATTTTTCTTTTATCCCAAACAAAGATTTATTGTGTGTATATATATATAGGGGTGTATATATCTTAGGGGTGTAAAGCGATGACACGGTACCGGCGTTACGGTTCGGTGCACGCAGTCATAAGGCGAATAGTCTGAGTGAGTAGCCTATTAAAAAAAGAAAAAGTCGAGTCCTCACTTTAATCCAGGTGGCAGTAATGTCAATAAAGTCAATAGAATACTGAAGAAGAAAAACGGACGAAGAAGAAAAGTAACGCGTGGAGCACGTATATACAGTAGTAGTAGTAGTAGTATATACAGTCAATGGGAGCAGTCAATGGTGTACAGTGATGGGAATAACGGTGTTAAAATAAACGACATTATTTTTTTCAGTAACGAGTAATCTAACTAATTACTATTTCCTCCGTTACAACGCCGATACTGTTACCGACAGTTAAATGTGGTGCGTTACTTGCTGCAAAGGTGTTTTTTTTTTTCCCCCACTGGGTGCGGTGGGGTGGTGGTGGGGGGCAGTAGCTGCATAAGTGCTGATGATTGGCTAAGGTAGGGTAAGATTTCATGGTAAGCCAATCCGCGGCAGGGCAGTGTTCAGTTGGGCGGGTGTTGTTTACACACAAACGCATGCATAGCAGTATCACACAACGATCAGAGATAGACTGCAGCAATGGAGAGTTCGGAGCATTCAGAGGTAAAGTTGCCATTTTCAAGGTGGAAGTATAGGCACTACTTTAACCTCATTGAGGTAAAAGGCAAGAACGTACACATGAAGTGTACATTACGCTCAGAAAAAAAAATCGAATTCTTAGAAGTATTGAAACATATTTTTTAACAGAAAGTACAATGAAACTGGCGCAATAGCACAATAATACAATAGTAATGCAATAGTTACTTTCCCTGGTAACTAGTTACTTTTATATAGTGGTTACTTTTTATAGTAATTCAGTTCCTAACTCCGTTACTTTTTTGGGAGAAGTAACTAATAAATATAACTACTTACTAACGTGCCCAACACTGATGGTGGAGCATGGATGTACTAAGAGAAGTGTGGAGTTGGAAGAGCTGCCGGCTTCAGTTAGTGGTGGACCGGACAAAGAATGTTTGCCAGTGATGTTTCGCGGTGGTGCGGTACGTCGCTGGAAACACATCAAACATGCTAACGCACATAAGACAGCATTACCCTGATATATCTGTCACTGGTGTGAGGAAAAAAAACGTGTGTGCGACAAGGTAGTTGAGTTAGTTTCTTATAATGAAGTTACCAGAGTTCCCAGTTGCTACCTGACTACCTCAGTTTACAAGAAATTGTTCCTTTTCTTTTCCTCTGTATGAACAAAATGAATGAATGGTATGACCCTCCCATGTTTTATGTTTTATTCTATTTTTTACTTTTATAACAGGAGGTGGGTTTTAGTTTTTGGTGTCTGCTAAAAATAACGAACAAATAAAAAGAAAGATAAAATAAATAGTGGTTAGCACTACACCTTTCTGTGTGGAGTTTGCATGTTCTCCCTGTGTCTGCATGGGTTCTCTCCAGGTACTCCGGCTTCCTCCCACCATCCAAAGACATGCTCATTAGGTTCATTGGTGATTCAAAATTGTCCATAGGTGTGCATGTGAGTGTGAATGGTTGTCTGTCTCTCTGTGTTAGCCCTGTGATAGACTGGAGACCTGTCCAGGGTGTATCCTGCCTCACCCCCGGCGACCTTTCACAAGAACAAGTGGTTACAGAAGATGAATGAATGAATGAATGAATGGGGAAGTTCTTGGGAAGTGTGTACATTCAGAGCAGTGTCCTGCCACCTGTGGGCCCGGGTAGCAGTTTGTGTGTTAGGGACTTGCTCAAGGCACTTCATCCCTGGACATGAACATGTTGGGGATGCCAACCTGTGACCATTTTTCGAACCATTATATCCACAAAAAGACTGAAAAGTGTCACTTGTAAAGTTTCTGTAAGACGTTTTGCAACTCATCCTGACTCCCTGCCCTTGTTTTCAGCCTTTTTTCAATACACTATTACTTGGACGAACTGTCCCTTTGGGTAGTTTAGTTTCTTTGACTTTTTTTTTGGTCGCCAAAACATGTTTTGCTACTGAACCTGTCAGAGCAGTTCACTATTGACTGTACCTATTAGAAACCTACTTTTTCCCAAATTAAAAATGTTTTAATGTCCTTCAATGCATCTTCAGGAAAGCCGGGAGCTTGTGGCAACGTCGTGGTAAGTGCTTGTTTAATTGGTTGTATTTACATTGTTCGTTTCAGTTCTTTCCAAAACAACCAACAATTACAACTTTAAAAAACATTGATTTTTGAAACAGGGATCCAGTCACTGGATTAAAATTGATCCAGAGGTCGAAACTAAGGATGACGTCCAAACCTACAGGTGAAGCTGCCGTGTTAATACTATATGTCAGAGCACAGAGGAACAATGGCCATCGAGGGATTTTACAATGGCTTATGTTATCACAGAAGAAGAGCAGATGTTACTGTCTGATATATTTCAACAAATATCTAAATAAACTGAGGGAGTTCAGCATCCCAGTTGTTCCTCATTGAGTCAACGTTTCTGTCCACTGTGCCCCATTCCTTCCATAGCCTTACATCTCGTGGAGGTTGCTATGAATGCAGTGTGTCTTCCCTGCGCTGGGTTTGCAAGGAAAGGGTCAGCATCAAGTACCAGTTCTGCTCTTGGGATGAACATAGAGAGAGGCCTGCATGCATGGATTACATGCCAGCTGGACCCCTACTGAACATTTCAGTCAAAGCTGGAAAGTTGGAGATGGTGCACCTGCCACACTGGATAGGTGAGTAGACACACAGTAGGTATTATGAAAAGTTTGTGTGTATGATTAAATGAATAAATGCAATCCTTATATCCTCACTAAATACTGTCGGTTTTGTTTTTTGTTAAATCAGATTGTGATTCTACAAGTACAGACAAGTTTGCAGTTCTACATGTGGATACCTGTGGAGATTCTGTGCAGCAAGTGTCTGAAGTGACAGCATCCCACGTCAAGTTGCGCCATCCAACTTTCTCTCCAACAGGGGTCATAATCCGGATGAAGCTGGGTTTACCAGTAAAGATTTACTGTGATGCGATGATATTCAAGACAACACAGGAGTTCCTCACATTGCGTGTGTACCTGGTTCCACCTGATCGTGATTTACAACAGGTTTATTTTCCCCATTAATCGTTGAAAGCTGCACCACAAATATGCACCAAGATCTTTATTCTTTTTAAGGAACCCCAAAGCCAGTTTGATTGTACTGTCTGTTAATTGTATATTTTATTACACAGAGAGTGGAGAAAAAGGAGGAATCGTATGGATCAATAATAATCCCAAAACCAAACCCAGACAAATCTCTGCAAATGTGGAATCATTTCATCCTGACAACAGATCCAGATGCTGCTGTTCAGCCTGATGTAAGATTTTAATAGTTTGAAATATCTATCTCAGTATTAGTGCCCTTTTCAGCTGAAGTCGTTCAAACATTCACCTTGTTGTTATTCAACCAAGTCCACATAGCTTTCGCTTTATTCTTTATACTGCTCTGCTGGAAAATAAACCTTCCACGTCGTAGTTCTATTACAGACAGAATCATATTGTTCTCCAGGGATTTACCAATATTATATTATATTCATTTTACCCTCTACATTTGCAAGACACCCAGGGCTTGCTGCTAAGAAGCATCCCAACAGAATGATGCAGTCACCACCATGCTTCACAGAGGGGATGTTGTGGTGATGTTTAATGTTTAGTGTCAGCCAAATGTAGCGGAGCTTTTTGGTCATCAGAGTGGATCTGATGACCAAAAAGCTCCAGATTTGGTCTCATCAGACCAAAGAACTTTCTTCCTGTTCACCATCAAGTATCCCACAAGATTTAGTAAGAGTTTTATTCAACAGTGGCCACTCTCCGCTTTGACTGGTGAAGAATTCATGCAGCAGGCTCTCCCATCTCAGCTGCTGAATCTTTTATTTCCTCCAGAGTAATCATTGATGCCTTGGTGGCCTCCCTAATTCAGTTTGTGAGGATGTCCTGCTCTAGGCAGATTTACCCATGTGCCATGTTCCATGCATTTCTTAAAGATGGGTTTAACTAAACTCTTGGGCATGTTCAGTGAATTATAAATAATTTCTTAAGATGCACTCATATGTTCTCTATTTCATTAACTGTCAGACTACTCACACCAATTGGCCTGACTGAGAATGCATACATGAACGAACTGCAGACGAGTCAATTAGAGATCGGATTTATAGCTCTTAAGAGTTAGCCAGATCTTGTGGATCCGTTCCTTTTAAAGAGCCGTTCAAAAGACTGGCTCATTTTTTATATTTGTTGTGTTAAAAGGTTAAAATAAAATAAAATACAAATAGTTTAAGTACTAGACTAGCATGTAAACAAATGTGCAAGAAATGGAGACGGAAGAATATATGTTAAATATGTAGGAATTTCGCAAGTCTTTTTCTCATGTACAAAGACTTGCGTGTATTTCCTTCTAAAACGTGGCACACGCTCAGATTCAGAAGCACATTTTCTTTGTACATCCCAATCAATGTGGAATTAAGCGCACATGTTGAACCCTATCCACACCCACTTTTAAATATGCAAATTCTATTTAAATTTACCCTGCACCTGAGATTCCCCTCTCTTCTTGATCAGAAAATGAAAATGAATGAGTAAGACGGGAAAAAATGTCCTCTTTGACACGCTGTCCTCCACGCGCCACAATGTTGTTTAATTACATTTGCACATCACATCTGATCTGTACATCTGATCTGTTCGGAAAACCGGCTTTTGCTGCAAATTCACCTTTGGCTAAGCCACACCCTAGAATGTAGATTGACCAATCACAGCCAAGAGAGCTCCCACAGGGGTCCGACACTTTTTCCACAGCGCTCCATTGACTTTAACGCAGGCGTCTCATATTTTCGGTCTCGGCAGGCTATACAGTCGGTATATATCCAGGGTATGGATAAGCCTAATGATGTGCGCGCAAAACCCTGTGGAGCTAACCAAAACATCACCGTTACAGCTTAAGTTGCATAGTTGTTGATACGCTAGCACACGCTGAAGAAATACAACGTTATACGTGCGTAACGTTAGTCCGTTTGCTTCGTAATAACGATTATAGAAGTGAATTGAGACGTACCCAGCTTTGCATGAACAGTGTTGCTCCTTGATATTGTCAGTCCCAGCCTCCGTCTCGATTAATAGGATATGCGGTGGTTCATTTTTTGACTGTGACCGGTATGCTTTCCCCTCTGTTTGGATGCCTTGTTGTTCGTTGCGTTTCACTTGTATGTCCTGAATATAGCCTTCGAACGCATATTGCAGCCCCTTTTGCCTACTTCTATCGGACACTTTATTTGCTGCTTTATAAAAGTTTGACAAAAGTTCAGCAGGAAGAGCTGTCACAGCATAAGCCATGTTGATACCAGAGCCTTATAGATAACCAGAAAACCAAAGCCCAGAAGAGAATGTCGGACGTAGCAACAGTAACTGAGGGGGGCGGGGCTTAGCCAAAGGCGAATTGCACTTTAATTTTGACCTGTTCATATATCTGGCTGACATGCGGATAATTCTGTCCCACACGGCTAGGATGAGCATCTGTTGCATGGCTCTGCTCAGGGTTTTCACATTTTTGACAATTTCCCAGCATCACCTCTAAGTGTCGCCAAATGACCAACATCTGTAGAAGTCAGCGTACGCCAGCCATGAGGTTGGCGTGAGGCACGGACAAGTTCACGGTCATTTCACTCTTGATACATCTGAACTTTTCCATGAACAAGTATGTACAGAACGTTTTTGTGCGCATGCACCCTTCGTACATGAGGCCCCTGGTGAATTGCTTGGGAGGCAGGTATGCTCTCCATTATACCGCTATAGTATTCTGGCATATATTACACCTGTGCATCTAGATGCTGCTGCGTTGTCTGAAACATACCAATAAAATGATAAAGAAAGTATTGCTCGCAGCTGCGACTGGGTTCCCATCGTTCATTTTAAAGAGCCGTTCAACAGATTTGGTTCGTTTACGAACATCACAACTCTAGCTTCAATTAAGGTTAGAGTTAGGGTTGGGGTGTTTCAGTGGTGGGACAAAATTTCGTATTATTTTTTGTTGTTGTTTAGCAGGAAGAAAAAGAAACATCTAAAGCTTGCCTAATAACACAATATTTCCTTCACAGAAAATAAAGCTAAGATATGAACGCACAAACTACTTTGAGGTGTTCATCAGGAATGCAGACAGCGACTTCATCCTAAAACTTGAAAAAGAAAACAGAAACAGTCTTGAGGACACTGTGTGGACCTGTACCATACGGAAAGGTCGGTGTTATTTTAAATTTAGGTGTTCACTGCCAGAAAACGCCACATCCATCCATATCTTTATATACTAATCAAGCCTGTGGCCTGTATTTTATTTCAGGAGACTATCAAAATACATGCAGCGATGATGCACAAGGTAAGTTCTGATGGTTAGTATTAAGGTACAGGCCATAGACTGTAGAAGAAAATGGACGATGTGTCTCGACTACCTCCCATTGGTCAAACTAAGCGTAGAATTCCAAGAATATGGGCAGTGCCTGCTGAGTTTGGAGCCAGAGTTTGCGCAGTACTGTCCGAGAGTGGAGCTTATCAATGACCCGCCCATATTTCTCTCAGACTTACTCACATTTGCATTCGGTTAATACTGAGCTCTGCTCTACCTCTGCCACTTACAAAGAAATGTAGGATTATACACTGCACTTTTCTTTTTAAAGGAAGCGCCTTTGTGGATTCAGACTTTGTAAATGCTAACAAATGATTGCTGACTTTTGTCAGAAACCATCTTCAGAAAAAATGTATTAGGTATTGTTTAGAGTTTTTGTTTGGCCCAAGTCCCATCCACTATCATGGATAGGGTGGGACCTATACTGCAGCCTGCAACCAGGGGGAGCTCAACATGCTTCGGCTTCAATCTTGCGGAGCTGTCATGGCATCCATAAGTAATGTATAAGGCTTCTAACGGCTAATGAAAGAAAAGAGTAAAAAGAAAAAGTATTAAAAATATAATTAGGCGTGCATAAGGTGGAAGGGGCTAAATTCGTTTTTAAGCAACAACATGGTTATTATAATTTCTTTTTTTTGTCTTCCAGGTGCTGATTCAGTAGAAACAAAGCTGAAGTCTGTTCGTCCTACGTTTGTTGAAAGAGTGTCTGAATCTGTTCTAGCTCAACTGCGGGATAAACTCCTGTCACGTGGGTTGATTAATGATAATGAAATTGAGTTTCCTGCAACCATGTCTAGGGCAGATAAAGCCAGAGAAGTGATCGACACAGTGCGAAGAAAAGGTTCAAGAACTTGTTTGGCTCTGATCTCTGATCTTCGTGAGGTGGATCCATGTCTTTCGAGAGAGCTGCAGTTACTGTAAAAAGAAGAAACAGAACAGTATCAGGGTATTTGTTTCACAGAACACTACCCAACATTGTCAAAATCATCGCACAGCCTCTGTCAGCCTGTCTTCTTCCCATTGTGAATCCTAGTGCTATGTGTTTCCCAGTAAAGCAATGCCTGTTAATGTCACGTAGCTATTAATGTGATGTAAAGGAAACATGATTAATCAGACCAGGCCACCTCAACCTATTCCTCCGTGGTCCAGTATTGAAGCACACATGTCTGTTGTAGGAGGTTTAAGCAATGGATAGGGACAGTTGTCTCTTTGGTCTGTTGGATCGGCCCACAAGGGCCACTTTTCCCTCCCTGCATGCGTCAGTGTCCATTGGCCGTCCATTACCTCATCACAGGTTCACCACGTTTCTTTTCTTGGACCACTTTGGATAGATACTGACCAATGCAGACCAGGGACACCCCACAACAACTGTAGTTTTGGAGATGCTCTGACCCAGTCATTAAAATTTATCATTTTTCCTGCTTTTAACACATTAATGTTGAGGACAAAATGTTCACTTGCTGCCAAAATAATCAGTCTTATCCACTTCACCTATTATACTGTAATGGCTGTGTATAATCATTTAGATTTTTTTTCTCTATTGTTTTTATTGATTGGTACTTGGTTTTAGTAAGTCGCTTTTATATTTTATATATGTGTTTCTAAATATACTGTATGAGACATCAACTAAACATTGTCTACATGTTAATGCTGACATTGCTTTTTTAGATATTGTATTTGAATATTTTTAGACTGATGCAGAGCAGTTTATGTGCATTTGAATGGATGTTGTTTCTTTCTCGTTAGATCAAGATGAAGATTCCTTTTATTATATCTGTACAGTGCATACAATCATGCCCTTGGAAACAACAATGGTAACAGTAACCACAGTTATAGATAAAATAGTTTTATTTTATATTACATTTTGTTTATACCCTTTTACTTTCTGTGAGGGAGCTGCACTCACTCCCTCACCTGTCAGGTCAGATCTTTGTTTACTTATTTGGATATTTACTTTTATTTAGAATATTTCTTTGTGTTAACTAAATATGAATCCTGTTTAATACATTTATTTAAGTTAATATATTGTGTTTTCCATCTAATATTGGTTTCATTGGTGTTTGTTTGGTTTGGAGTTAACCATTCTCTCTTTTGGAGGTTTTCCTGTCAGGAGCTGGTGCTCAAGAAGCATGCACTTGAATGCCACACATCACTGGGTGCCTCCAATCTAGACCTCAGCATCTAGAATTCAGAGGGAGAGAATGGGGGGTTGCTTTCTTTTGTATTTTCTTTTGTTAAGCCTAGTGATATTAATTTAGGACTGAAATATTGTGAAGTTCATGTATTTAAAAGGGTTTCATTTAAAAACTTCTTTATTTACATTTGTAGTTTCTTGGTTTGATTGTGTTTATTTCAACCTATTCATCTTAAAGATGGTTTAGTCCAAAGGTATTTAAGCTCATTTGTTGAGGCATTCTGTCACTTCCTTTTTGTCTGTGGCCTTGGGAACCTGTAAGATCTGTAACATCTAGTACTGCCAGGTTGTAATTTCTTTATTTTTATTTTTTATATTTTTATATTAAAAACTATAAGAGCTCTGAGTTCTGCTGTTTCGTGTTCTTCATTTTGGGGGAACTTTATGCTTCTTCAGAAAGCTGCTCTCATTCTCTGGGGATAAAAACATCAATTCAAGACAAACTGTACGAGCCACAGGCTGTGTGTAATGCTAGTGCAGCAAAACAAGCAGAGGAACAGTAGATAAAACAAGATGAAGATGAGGAAAAATGATTAAAGGAAATCGACCCATTGTAGCTACGGCTAGCAAGCACACAGAACGAGAGGGACAACAAGGAGAAAAGAGACACCACAAGCAACGGTTACGACAGACAGTTAACACAGAACATTGCCCACAACTCTCCACCTCATCACTGGCATAAAGACTTTAAAATTGCTGGACAAATTGGTGAGCCTGGTCAAAAAGACAAAGCTTAGCGCGGCAAATGGTCTAAGCAAGGGCTTTTCAGAACTGGAGATTAAGGATGCAGTAATTAGAGCCACAGCGCCTTATATGCAGCTTCACAGCTATTTGGAGGGTAAAGTGAACTTGACCTTACCAACATTGAGACGAATCCTCCGTTCACATTATCAGGAGAAAAGTGCAACCGATCTCTATACACAGTTGGCTTCTGAGGGGCAGTGATTTAAAGAAACCTCCCAGAACTTCTTCATCAGCACTCTCGGCCAGTGCAAAGAATGTGTCTCCACATGTGTTAACTGGACTGCAGAACGACAACATTAAGCGGAGCAGCTTATCTGGAGCAAGCTGACATCTTTGACGAACTGTTGCTTAAGAGAATGAACACAGCATGTGCCTATGAGACAGAGCGACAGATGAAAAAGAAAATGGCAGGGCAACAGAAACCCATTTCTGTTCACTCAGCACAGTCAAGTGATGTTCCTGCTGAAAAGAATGTTTGTCGTTCTCTCCCAGTTTGAGGAGATTAAGTCGCAGATAGCTCTGCTGAAAGATCTGACAGCTGAAGTGTCTCAGATCAGGGAGTCCATGCTACAGCCCCAGCATGCACCCAGACCACAACTACCAGCAGGGGGTGCTGATGGCACATCAGGACTGTAATTCTCTGGTCACAGAGCCACAGAGCTACTGGTTCAGTGCAGGCCCCACACGAGATGGAACTGTCCAGTACGGAGGTGGAGGACAGCAGAAACAAAGCTAAAGAAGCACTTCACAAATTAATCAGCGCATGGGATGAGGACTCAAATCAAAAGGACTACCAGTAAGCTCACGTCTCTTCACTGGACTCTGAAATGTGATCTCTGGCTGTGTTGTGGTCTGTGTATTGGGATAAATGAATTGTACTGTTTGCTGCTGATGGAAGAGATTAACATTGTTTGTTTATACGGTAAAGTTCAGTTTAAAGGTAGCAGTTGTCATTGCAATTGGCTTAAGATTTATTTAGATATTAAACTGTTAAGATGTACAGTTATTTGGTTTCTTTGGGTTACCTACCTTATTTAGGTAACCTAAATTGTAAATCAAATTGTGGCCCAATTAGGTTGCTTAAAATGGTGTTTAAGAATAGAAAATAGTAGATAAAGTGTTTGAATAGTATTAGTTAAAATATAGCCAACTTTTGCTTCATTAAAAGTAAGTAAATTAAAAAATACTTAATTTATGTATGGAAAAATAAGAGTATTTCTGTTCAAAAAGGGTTGTTAAAATCAGGGTTATATTAATTTAAGATTGAAATATTGTAAAATCGGTTTAAAATGCTTGATTTCATTTAAGTTAAAAAAATAGTATTTAGTTAAAATTGTGATAGAAATACATGTCACGTCTGAAATCTGTATAAAATAATTTAGGTTAATTTAAAAGTAAATGGTTAGGTTTCTGTTAATTCAGTTCCTAATTTACACAGTACTTACCTAGGTTGATATTTAGTGAGATAATGGTTGATGTGTGTTTAAAATATACTTATCTTTAACCTAATTAAATGCACTTACCTGAGAATGCATCTAAATATACTTACCTTGGTTGATGGAAAATGCAGAATTTTATTTATATTTGTTTTATTCTTGTGTTTAAAGGTTTTTCACCTTCCTTGTTTACTGGTCAAATAAACTGAAGATTGAGTGAAATCCTGAGTCTGGTCAAGTCCTTCCTTTTTCAAGTGTGGGAAGCCATCACGCTGTAAACAGACCCAAACACAGATCAGTCCAAGATGAGTGTCACGTCCACATGGACTCCCCACTACTAATCTTCAAGCCGGACGGAGGGACTTCAACTGTGACAAGCTTGTAGAGGTAACCAAAGGCACCAAAAAAATCCTATAAGTGTGCAGAACCCAACAGATTTTGACATAGTAGGGAGAGCTTTTGTTGGGACTGTCCAGCATATCCAGGCAGTCCACCCCGCCTCTATCCTAGAGAGATCCCACCCACCACCATCAGTCACAACAAATCACATTACCGCTGAAGGAGATCAAACTAATGCTTATGTTTGGGACCCACCTGTAAATCTGAGTCACCTCAGCGAGTCAGAACAGGAGATAGTTCGCCAGATGTTAAGAGAGGAATCTGCCTCCTTTTCAAGAACAGATGATATTGGCTGCATAGAAAAATTGCAACTTAGTATGTCCCTGACAGGTGACGACACACCTATACCATCTTCAAGAGCAGACTTCTGTCGAGCATCACTTTGAAAATCTGGGTGATCAAACACTCCCTTGAATTCGTCCAAGTAATCCTCAAAACACAGGTTACGGAATGAACGGTGGGAGAAACGGGCCTCAGCCCAGGCTAGTGCTTTTCCTCTTAACAAACTACAAACATACTTAACCTTGGAGACATCACAGGCAAAAGACACTGGTCTTAACTGGAAAACGGTGTAGCACTGGAAGAGGAAACCTCTATACTGATTCACTGATTAGGCTGGCTAGAATATGGTTCCGGGTCAGGGTTCTTGGAGTCCTTGGGCTCAGGACTCACTGGAGCGGCAGCAGTGGCAGCTGTGGGGAGAGCAGAGGGCTGCATGGTAAGAAGAGAAGAAATCTGAGGGGTTAGTTGGGATAATTGAACACCAAAGTCTTGGTTGTGTTTGAAAAGAGCTTCTTCATGGTATAATTGTAGGAATACTGATCAACCAGTGACTGGACTTTATATTACAGCCACATGAGACGCATTCACTGCACTCATGTGATCTCCATTTCACCAACTGCGAGGCTGCTAGCACCCACCAAATGACTGGAGCTGCAGAATTAGGTCACTCACTTTAAAGTCGGGATTCCATCATGATTCCATATAAGATCCATATAAATGCAATAAAGGGGGAAACCTCCAAGAGGGTCAATACTTTTATAGACAATGTAAATCATTTAGGACCTGTGGTGCACAGCAACCATGAAAATACAGTATGGTTTGAACCACATCCCAGTGTTTTGTTTTATCAAGTTTAATGTATCCGTGAATAACCCTGTGGTACTGTAATGGTAATTTTATATTTACTGAACTCTGACATACTTTTACTGCTGAATCCACATTTTGTACAATGTTTGCTCAAGTTAATTTTGTGCTAACAGCAAGTCTCATGATTCAGTGAATTCTGTCTATCCACTCAGTGACCTTGTATAACTGTGACTTTACTTTAAAGCTATCTCCTTCTCTGTGCTTGGTGGAGAACCTCTAGACTGTACACTGTTACACATCTGTTGAACTTCTCTCTTCTTGCAAGAATAAAACTACACAGAAAACTTTTAGTGAATTCTCACTTTTTACTAAATAACAATTTCCATAACAGGTACTAGCAGTTTAATCCACGTTTGATGGAACCTGACAAACAGGTTAGCCTTTTATTCTATGAGTGAACTGTTAAGGAATGCATTGTTAGATTTCCACACAAAGAAAAGGGTTAGGGTTAATGTAACTGCTAATTAAAACCAAGTAGTAGTTGCAGTTCAGTCACATTCTCCATAACCCACACCTGTAACAGGTGTGAGAGGGAGTGTTTACTGGCTTGCCTGATCGAGTGTTCTGTTTATATTTGGTTTTAGAACAGTGTGGACGTGACTGTAGCTTGCACTGGAGTACTGCTACTTGCTGCCATTGTTTAGCAAGGTGTACTGCAGATTCCATCTGAGTTGCAAATCAGTTTCCAGCAAAAGTCTTAACCCGATGCTAAACACATTTAGTAAAACTAACGTAACAGCAGAGTTATAGGCGGTTTAGGCTCCTGTGTCAACTTGACTACGGCGTCAGCGCAGAACATATGCAGACCCTTTGCGTACCTTACCGCTGTGCACCTCCCCAGAAATGTAACTATATGGCACGGCGACACAGACTGCAAGAGCTGTGATTGGTTCGCTTGGTAGTAGTGTGTTTCCGCTTTAATATTTCCATCTCCGTCTCCATCTCTGCAATTTTCGAATTGATAGTTTTGGATCAGTAAAGATGGAACAGTTTGAGCAAAGGTTAACTAAGGAGGTTTGGAGATACATTTATATGACTCATCTTAGGCAAAATTTCGGCGAAGGAACTACATGGACTACAACAGCCATGCCGGTGTTGTGGGATTTGCGGAAAACCTTCAGGTGTGCTGTTGTAAGAGGATCAACCTTCGACATTACAAAAGTTGCAAAGGAGGTGATTGACCTTTTCACAGCAGGCAATCAAGGCCACCAGAATACTGTGCTACTGTATTATGATGATAATTGCTCATCACCCACATGCTTGTGGTGGTAGCTGCGTGAGAAAGGATGCAGTTCAAGAGAGTGACCATGTCGTACTACAGAAAGTACTCTCAGACACAGAGAAACAACAATTAGTGAGAAAAGGGAAGAGCTAGCAGAAAATATAGTGATAGATCCAAACTGTTTCATGGTTTTAACTGCCTTGGGGTCAGAATTTCAGCCCAAATTATTATTTCAGTCCCTATTAAGAGGCCACCAGTGTTCATAGATCATGGCATATCTCAGATACTCCAAAATCAAAGCAAAGGCTTTCTAAATAAACATTTTAAAGTACTGTATGACCCCAACATGGCCTAAAACTGGTAGTGAAATTATCTATTGGAAATAAATATTTATTGCACAGGGAGGTACAATGGCTCTGTTGTTTCAATCTGGAAGCTTGATGTAGACTGATATACAACTTATCTGGACAGTGCTGAAGTGGAACCACATTCTGAATTATGAATCAGTTTATATGCTGAAGGACTTGTTGTCAGTTCTGTCATACAAGAAGTTATTTCTCTCACCTTCAGTTTGGTGTCATCCATATATGAACCAGGCTTTGTGTTTTTTGAGTTTGGGTCCAGTTTGGCACCTAATGAGAGAAGACAAACAGCCAGTCATAAAACTGAGTTCATTTTTAATTTATTTATCAGACCTGAAAAAGAAATTGAATCTGACAGCAGCTACCATTTCATCTTAATCCTGTGTAATTCTTTTTAACTGTGCTGAGTGCCATTGTGACATTCTGCAGCTGAAGAAACAAATATGTTTTAGTAAAGACATAGAGTCATGCAAATAAATCTGTGTTGAACCTTTGTGCTGAAAAAAAACACAGGGTGACAACATGTAGCTACAGAGAGACCAATTACTACGTAGCTTTCACTCATTTTGCTTCATTCATTTTATCCTCTACTTTTACAAGTTGTCCAGGGCCTGCTGCAGTAAATCATCTCCACAACATGTTGCTCCAGCCCAAACTTTTCACAGTGAGGATGGTGTGTTTGTGGTGATGTCACAAACACAAACATTATTGTCTTTTCTGATGACCAAAAAGCTCCATTTTGGTCTTATCAAATCAACCTTGGAGTCTTCCACATGCCTTTGGATGATCTCTAGTCGAAATTTAACATTAGCCTTGGCTGAAGAAGACGTTCAGAAGTCTCTTTCATCTCAACACCTGGAGCTTTAAACTCCATCAGAGTAGTCGTAGATGTCTTGGTGGCCTCACTCACTAGTTTTATTCTTGCACGGTCACTGGGTTTGTGAGGATGTCCTGCTCTAGGCAGATTCACACATGCATTCACATTAACAAGAGTAGATGTCATCCTAAATCTAGAGTGTATTTTAAACTAATAGATGGAGGTGTGGTCAGTACAACTGAACAGTCCTCTAAAGACTTTTCTTCATTTTTTGTTTGTATTATATATATATATATATTTTATAATAATTACATGGGCAAAACAAGACTTGTGAGGTTGTCACTATTCAGCATAGTCAAAAACAATTTAATCCGTCTCAGTTGAAACCTGTCAGTCTACATATCCAATAGAGTGAACTGTTCCTTGTTCTTTGTTCCGTTTTTCCGTGATAATGAAAGGCATCTTGACATGCATAATGACAACCATAATATGTTGAAATCTGCAATATAACTTCATACCTTGAGTGTTAAAGCATTCCTCTAAGTGATTTTAAATGGTAATAAACAACATTATTTATTATTATTTTCGATTAAATATTAATGTCTTTTTGTGGAGGTTATTGGTTTTAATGTGACGCACAGTGTAAGTTGAGAGCCACTGTTGTAACCTATGTTACCAACTGTGGTCAGAAGGCGGTGGTGTTGTGTAGTATAAACGCCCAGAAGCAACTGGGCGTTACCATTATTTGGTTTCGTTTTCCTTTAGTTTTGGACTGAATAAAAACGTGAATGCTGGATGTGAGACAGTGTTTTAACAAGGTGGTTGCAGCACGCATCGGAGACCATGATGATTTAGAGAAAACGCTGTGAAAGGTAAGTAAGCAATGCCAGAGCTATAGGTTTTGTATTATTTGTCTTCATGTTACGCTTCTTGTGTAAAGTTTTGATTATAACAAATGCAGCAAGAACCAGAAAGGGCGTGATTCTCTTAGTGTCGATGCCAGGTAGTGTCACCTCTGTGGTAAATTCCGGCACTCTGACTACTTGTGACTCCGCAAATTTGTACTGGTTTGTTATCATTTGTTATGCCGATTTGAAAGAATGCTGATTTGTGTGTGTGTGTTTATGATAGGCTGCACTTACATAAGCAATCTGGATGGTTAAAGTACTGAACAACATATCAATTTTGCCCATTTTTGAACAGCTTTTGGGCTTGGAAATTAAAAAAAAGTACACTGAAGTTGAACAACATGAACTTCCTTCTATGGCCAGGTAAAAAAAAAAAAATATATATATATATATATATATATATATATACGCTGAAATAATTTTCATTAATTTTTAATTAATATTCAGTCCAAACAAGCTGAACACAGAATCCACAGCGTGGATACAAACATCAAGCAGATGAATATATGCAGGCTAACATTTTCTCCGCAGTGACAAAAACAACTGACTGTGGCCCCAGTAGCATATCAACAATGAAATAAAACAATTTAACTAGAAATTAGGTGTAGGACTCGATTTTTTTATTTTTTTTTGTTAAATCTAATTAATTAGAGGCTCTGTAATTAATTAATCTCGATTAATTACATTTTAATCGCATAACAATATGTGCCCCAAAAAGCAACATTTTTTAATTTAAATGGATTTTAGTGGACGACTGAATCAAAAAATGAATTCAGACATGAATATTGTAAACTCAAGCTCTTTTAATGTCTGGAAAAATGCATTTAATTATTGCATTTCAATTCAAAACAGTAGAAAAAGAAAGAAAATATTCCTGGCCAAAACTGAACAGACCTAGAGTTAAAGTGCCAGTTTAAGTACTGTACCTTTTCAGAACAGCATTGACTTTAAAAAAATAAAAAAATAATAAAGTTAGATGGCACCCTAGGGTTGAAGTGCTTCGGTGGTATGCAAACTCTTTTTTTTTTTTTTTTTTTTTTGCACAATTTGCACAAACCCTACTTTCATCAGGTAGTTTTTCATATAAAATTTGCCTTCCATCAGTCCCAGCAACGTGCTTTCAACCGATTCCTCCATTTTGGTAGCTGTTAGGCAAGCTCTGACGTGTGCATCAGTGTAATCGGTGTACCAGGAAATCATGTACTGACAAAAGTTCGGAGACGTTTGGTATGCAAAGTGGGATTAGAGACAAGAGCCAATTAAAAACGTCACTCGCCACCAAGTGGCCAGTGGTGTGAACTGCAATCTGTCACAATGACATGGCCATCAAATTTTTCCATCACATTTTTAAAAAATATTCGGTTAACACGATCCCTGCATTGACTGTATATACTGGGAAATAACTCTACTGTTTGTGTTGATCAGCTGCTTCTGTGGTACCGGAGGCGGCTTCTCTTTCAGCTGCACCAGCTCAGCATTGCACTTTTAACTAGTATGTTTGTCATATATATTTATTTCACCAACACCTACAGTGTTGGCCAACATAAACCAGACATATGGCTACAAAAGATATGATATGAAAACAAATCAGAAAATGTGTCCCTGCCCTACTGGCAGTTTGGCAGCTGACAGACTTGCGAGAGAGAGTGACTGTCTCCACCAGTAGTCACAGAGTGCCAGAGGTTGCTATAGGGTGTCACCTTCTGCCACACCGAGAGCTAGTTAGGAGTTGCAAGTACTCACAGTGTGCCAGAGGCTGCTGTAGGTTGTTATAGGGGCGTCACTTTCTATCACACAGTGCCAGAAGTTGCCAAATAGGTAACACTACCTGCCAATGCCACTACTGTAAAAGGATCCTTCTTTCTTGTGAAACCCCCAGTCACTGTGTGACAGTTCATTTCCCGGGCTACATTTGCATGCCCTCTTATCACCGAAGTTTCACAGATCAAATAAACTCACGGCACTATTTAAAGCATTTACAATAAAACAATACCACTAAGGAAAAGTCTTACATGCCTTATTTTCTTATTCTCATAACCAAATCTACACATCATCTTAATCTTAATTTTTTCATTACAGTTTCATTCTGATGATGTAGCATTTATTATGCAATTTACATCTAATTGGTATTTACATTTTACTCTATAAACAATTGCACTTACATTTTTCCAGACCATGAGTTTCATTTCATCCAAGGACCAGCAAGGTCCACCACAGCTCCACACCCCACTGTCAAATATGGCCTTAAGTGACTCCTATAAACACTTTAATCAAAACATATTGCTTTGAAAGGTATGATTACTTTCTACCTTGCGTATAGCATGTGGCTTTAAATTCCACCTGCCTTTCAGACTAAAAGCATTTAGTTACAAGTTAACGATACAGAAGACAATAAATCTTAACAAGACTTAAGAGACATCTGCATCATATAGAAAATGTTGGGAAATTCTTTGTGTGTCTGTAAATGACATATAAATACAAGCCATACACTGTGCAGTTAAACTCATACTATCCAGTGATGTGAATGGACATTTTCATTTGAGTATCACCTTTAATAAAGTGAATGTAAACTCATATAATCTATAAACATGGCAACAGTTGCCTAGCAACGATGTTCTAATGTTTCACAACTGATGTTACTACCTGAACACCAAACATTTTGTGTTCATGAGTCCACATTGAAGACAGCAAAGGTTCTGTGGTATACTCTGTATTAGCACAGTACAAAATTACAGACTTTTCTTTTTCTGTTTTTTAATGTTTATTAAGGACACTAACAATCTGAGATGGCAAATGGACCAGCCCTGTCCACTGCTAAAGGTGGAGAAAAATATGTGGGCAGCACTTTAAGAGATTCCCTCTCACTGTTGGATGTTCTCCATGCAAATGAGTTCGAAGGACAGTCATTTGATCCAAAACTTGCTGAGCAAACAGAGCATAATTTTTACAGAGGCGCTCCCCCCAACTGGTTAAACTTTCACTTTAGTGAACAAGCAACGTCAAATGGCACTGGAACTCTTTTTATTAAACGAGATGGATATCAAATACTCAACGAACAAATTCAGAAAAAAAGAAAACTCCCTGGAATATCAACTGTTAAACTGTTTCACCAACCAGGATGTGGAGGAACTACAACAGCCATGCAGGTGTTGTGGGACTTGCGCAAAACCTTCAGGTGTGCTGTTTTAAGAGGATCAACCTTCGACATTACAAAAGTTGCAAAGGAGGTGATCAGCCTTTTCACAGCAGGCAATCAAGGCCACCAGAACACTGTGCTACTGTTACTGGATGATGAGCAGATCTTGGATAATCTCCAAGACAGCATTATGAAGATAATTGCTCAACAGAAGTTAGTCACCTACATGCCTGTGGTGGTTTTACTCAGCTGCGTGAGAAAAGATGCAGTTCTAGACGGTGACCATGTCGTACTACAGAAAGTACTCTCAGACACAGAGAAGCAACAGTTCAATGAGAAAAGGGAAGAGCTTAGCAGAAGATACGGTGACAGATGCAAACAGTTTCATGGTTTTAACATATTGCAAACAAATTTCTCTCACGATTACATCAAGGAGGCATGTGAGATATTTAAAACAATCAAGAAAAGAAACAAACCTCTGAAGACTCAGCTTGCTGCCTTCCTATCCCTGCTGAATGCCTATGTTCCAGGTTCATATCTCCTGGAGTCTCAGTGCCTAGACTTCCTCAGACATGATGACGACATCCATGGAGACTTTTCACTGGAGGATCTAATGAAGCCTTTCAGTCATCTCATCGTCACCTTCCAACAAGATGTAAGATCTGAAAAAAAGGTCCGCATGGTTCACCCTTTGATAGCACAGCATTGTATTAAACTGTTGGCAGACGCAGGAGTGACAAGAAGTGACACAGCAAGAAACTTCCTGACCTGTTTTTGCAAAGATGAGGTTCCTCCATGCTTGCTTGGTTTTGTCAAAGACATGCTAACCAAAAGAGAAACGAAAAAAGGAGAGAAGTCAGACAGTGGTACAGACATTAAAAAGGACCAAGAAAGGTTTTCTAGGCTGATTCTAGACATTAAACAGGAGGAGGGAAAAGCCCAAACGAAGGAGGGAAAAGTCCAGAGTGCATCAGTTTTAAAGGTGGCGTCAAAGAAATTCAGTGAAAATGCCTTTTTTCCACAAGCACTTGCTCGTTTTTATTACATCGAACTAACAGACTACAATCTGGCAGAAATGTGGGCAAAGAGAGCAAAGCAAAGAGATCCCCAAAGTTCATTTGTTGCTGATACACTGGGCCAAGTCCATAAGAACCACCTGATGAACAAAGAGGTTACAGAACCTAGAGAAATCTTGCAACTGGCCAAAAAGGCAACTGAAGCATTCAAACATGAAGAACAACTTGCTGAGGATGAACTTGGAGAAGAAATGAAAGATCATCACCAAACTAAAGTCTCGCGTTTTTATAACTCCAGAGGACAGTTTGGTTACCTGCAGGTTTGCAAAACTCTGTATGACAAACTTGTCCATCTAAACATAACATGGGGAGAGGTTCTCACAAAGAAAGTGTCTATGATCAGTGTATTGGAATCACTTGGAGACAAGGAACTCTACAGATTTAATACTCTAATAAACAGCCTCAGAGATGAGGTAGAGAGAAAATGTGAGTTTTTTGATAAATACCTGTCTTACTCAAAGCTTAGCATAGACAAAGAGGATCCTGAATACATTTGTGACGACATGTCTGACTGCTACAGGAAGTACATTGGAGAGTCACCACCAAAGCATGTGAAAAAAAAAGGTGATGAAATCATCCAGAAGCTTAAACAATCCCTAGCTTACACTTCTGCAGGAGTACTGTCATGTCTTGACAGAGAATACACTGAACCAGAGCTAAAGGAAATCACTACATGGTATGGGGAAATCTGTTCAATCAAAGATTCAGGAACAGCTCTGGTCAACTACATCTTTGCTCATATCATGTTAATGAATACAGGAGAGAACTGTCTTCTGGAACCCAGTCTATTAACAGCATTTAGAGAGAAAATGCCCCTGAGTAAAAAGGATCAACCTGAGGAGCACATGTTAGCCCTCCTCCTGTACTGGCCTGACAAAGAAGACAAATGTGTCTTTGACCTCAATCAGTTGATTCAGCAAATGCACCACTCTTATGAACATACATATAAGGCATACTTTCGCTCAAGGTATCTTCGTCCTCTGTTTTTCATTGGAAAAGGTCAAGGTCTGAGCAGAACTGTTCACAGAAAAGTCCTTGAGGAATTGTTTTTTGAACAAAGTCAAGAAAAAGCAGACTGGAGCAATAACTGGAGGAGTGAGAATATTTTCAAAAATCCCAGGGTCCAGGAGCGTCTTCTCACAGTCCAAGGGGTGGTACGAAACTGCAGAGTGTATGCAACTGTCGGGGACACAGAGATCGAGGTGAATGCCAATCTGCAAAACAGCCTCTGGAAACCACGTCAAGTGTTCTTTTACCTTGGATTTACCATCAGAGGTCCTGTGGCCTTTGGCATCCAGACCAAAACTGAATACAAGGGTAAGATACTGTATCTTGATAGTCATTAAATATATGCATGGCAGAAATTCAAATAACCTGTCCTAGGTTTAATTCCACTGAGCTTTTTTCATTACAACTGCTCTTTGTACTTGCATGCCAAAATGGAAAATATACAGTAGTTACTATGTGCATTTTATGTGCAAAAAACATTCCTTTTACCCACCATATACTGAAAAAGTTGGTTGCTCTGTAGCTACTTGTTACAGCACAAATATTTCTTACTCAGGTCTGATAAAGAAAGTAAGAAAGTAAGCAGTTAACCTTAACTCAGTTTTATGACATTTATGGCTGTTTGTCTCCTCTCATTAGGTGCCAAACTGGACCAAAACTCAAAAACCACAAAGCCTGGTTCGTATGCAGATGACACCAAACTGAAGGTGAGAGAAATAACTTCTTGAAAGCTTTGTATGAGTACTTCAATATGTTTATTTAGAAAGCCTATGCTTTTTGGGATGTCTAATTGTGAAGGATTAACCAATTGGCTAATGTAACATATAAGCTACAACAAAATGCAAAAGCATTTTTCCTCTGACATGTACAATAATAATAGGAAGAATAAGAAAAACCTTTATTAGTCCCGCAATGGGGAAATTGCAGTTCACAACAGCTTACAGAGAGATGCAGAATAAAAAAAAAAATGTGCTTCAATTTAGTTTGGACAAGGTGAGATTTATTTTATTCACTGAATACTGTCAACAGTTAATGTTATTTCTTTCTGACTTTCAGTCTCCATCGAGCTTCACACCTGAAGCGTAGGAATGAAAACTGCACAAATCTCATACAAGTAATCAAATCACAGTTTGAACTGATTTCAGTCTGTCTGTCTTCCTAAAGTTTTCTCTCAAATTAGACTGATAATCACATTATGAATTCCACAGGAAGTGCAGTTCTATCAATACATGTTCTTATATGCGACATATTCAAATTACAGTTGTTTGTGTAAGCTTCTGTGTTTCTATATAATTTCTTAATAGTACCAATAGGAGTTTTCAGATCCAGCTGTTTTGGGGTCTCTCTATAATTAGAAATGCAAAAGGTGGAAGTGGCTAAATTCTTTCTGAAACAATAACATGGTTATTTAAAAAATGCTTGCTTGTTTTGTCTTCCAGGTGCTGATTCAGCAGAGACTTCCAGTGTCTTAGCATAAACAAAGCTGGCTCCAAACTCACAAGCTGGCACTGCCCATATCCCTGGAATTCAACCCTTATAGGCGGTTTAGGCTTCTGTCACATGGGTTGATTAATCATAATGAAATTGAGTTTCTTGCGACCATGTCTAGGGTAGATGAAACCAGAGAGATGATTGACACAGTGCGAAGAAAAGGTTCAAGAGCTTGTTGGGCTCTGATCACTGATCTTCGTGAGGTCACGGTGTTTGTCTCAAAGAACATTACCCAACATTGCCAAAATCATCCCACGGCCTCAGCCAGCCTGTCTTCTTCCCATTGTGAGATCTGGTGCCATGTGTTTCCCCGGTTAAGCGACACCTGTTAATGGCACGCGGCTGTTAATGTGATGTAAAAGAAAACATGATTGATCAGACCCGGCCAACTTGACCTATTGCTCCGTGATCCTGTTTTGAATCACACACTTCCACTTGTGCATTTTTTCTTGCTTCTAACGCATCAACTTTGAGGACAAAATGTTCACTTGCTGACTTCACCTGTCATAATGTTATGGCTGTGTATTATTATCTTGATTTCTTTCTCTATTATTTTTATTGTTTGGCACTTGTTTTTATACTTTATATATGTATTGCTAAATATTCTATATGAGACATCAACTAAACATTGTCTACATGCTAATTCTGAGGGTCTTTTTTAAATACTATAAATGGGCAGAGCAGTTTATGTGCCTTTGAATTAATGTTGCCTCTTATGTTAGATCAATATGAAGAATCCTTTTATTGTCTTTGCGCAGTGCTCAATTCTGCCCATGGTTTGTTATGTGTGCTAACTTTTAAGTGCTTTAACCTGGTTGTCCTTGTAAAAGACAGACTGCTCTCATTGGCCACCCTTTAAATAAAGGTTGAATGAAAAACAAAAAGGAATGAAATGGAATTTGTTTTGCAAATGTGATAAATACAAAACAGGTATTAACTCATGCCAGGCATGACGAGTCATCACCTGGAATCACGACCTGACTTGCAACCCTGCTGAGCCTGTTTCTGTTTTCTTACTGTTAAAGAACTATTATCTGGACATTTATATTTTAAGTGTCTATATTTTCATTAGTGGTAATTACCAGCAAATTATTATGATTTCAATTTTAGCTTACAACATATAGCTTGTGTCAATCAGTACTTTTCTTGACTTAATACAAGAAGAAAAAAAGCACAGCTTCTTTATATGCAGGACTTCTATCACACATGGGTAGCATTTGTGCCAAGCACACATTTGATCCTTTATCAAAGAACCTGTTCTTCTCCACTTACTTGTACTGTCATTATTGGCCTTCATTGCTCAAGTAGAATTAGCGAGTGGAACAATACATAAGGAGTTTCAATGAACACCAACAAAGGTCTAATTTAAGTTTCAGTTTTCTGCTTGTGTGCTCCCCTTCTCACATTTCTCACTCAGTTACCACAACAAAGACAGCCCATTTGTAAAAGTGGAATAGCTGGATATTGAATGTAGATGTGTTTGTTGCTATGCATGTCATGATATTTTTGTCATGGGAATAAAGCCCATATGCAGCTTAGAATAACATTTTTGATTGAGGTAGTAAGATGATGCGGTCCCCATTTTCTTTCTACCAGAGAAAAAGTCATAGATAGACGTATTAGGACACACCTAAAGCCAGGCCAAGACTACAGGACTTGCCTCGAAATACATATACGTCTTAACCTCGCTCTGTACCGAAGTTCATCCCAAATCTGGTAATGTGGGGGTTAACAGATCCATTTTAAAGCTCCCGAACCATGAGCACACCCGTCGGTGACATAAGATTAATATAAAAGATCTTCAATATTTGGGACTTGAGATTGCTTCCACAACTGAAAAGATGATAGCTGTTGTGATGTTTGTGAATTGGTATTCCCACTGTCAACTACCCATTTATACAGTCTAACATAACCTTTTTATTTTTATTTTTTTTACATCTAGGAGTTCACAAAACTAAAAGTCTGAAATAGCCCGAAGATATTACATGGACCAAATCAAAGATTCCCTTTCTCTTCTTGACATTGTCTATGAATATCAGTTCGAAGGAGAATTCATCAGTCAAGAAACTGTTGAACGGACGGAGGAAATCTTTTACAGAGGAGCTCCACCCAACTGGTTGAACTTCCACATTAGCAATCAGGCAGAGTCAGATGGCACTAGAACTCCTTTTATTAAACGAGTTGGATATCAAACACTTGTACAACAAATTCACAAACGAAGAGAAGGCCCTGGAACATCAACAATGAAATTGCTCCACCAACAAGGATGTGGGGGCATTACGCTGGCTATGCAGGTGTTATGGGACTTGAGGAAAACCTTCAGGTGTGCTGTCTTGACGGGCTCAACCTTAGATATCCAAAAAGTTGCAAAGCAGGTGGTCCATCTTTTCACAGAGTGCAGTCAAGGCCACCAGAAGACTGTGCTGCTGTTACTGAATGATGATTTAATTGTGGACAGACTTCAGGATGGCATTAGGGATGAGATTGTTAAACAGGAGATAGAGATTAACATGCATGTGGTTGTTTTTCTCAGCTGCGTGCGAACACTTAAATGTTGCATGCCCAAAAAAGACCAATCTTCTGAAATGAAACAAAAATTCAAGAGGAATGAAAGAAAATGTGTCATTCTCAAATCAACCCTCTCGGACACAGAGAAGCAACAGTTCAATGAGAAAAAAGAAGAGCTTAGCAGAAGATATGGTGACAGATGCAAAGAGTTTCATGGTTTCAACATATTGCACAGTAATTCTCATGATTACATACTGGAGGCGTGTGAGATATTTAAAACAATCAAGAAAATAAATAAATCTCTGAAGTCTCAGCTTGCTTCCTTCCTATCCCTGCTGAACGCCTATGTTCCACGTTCATATTTCCTGGAGTCTCAGTGCCTAGACTTCCTCAGACATGATGACGACATCCATGGATACCTTTCACTGGAGGACCTAATGAAGCCCTTCAGTCATCTCATCGTCACCTTCCAACAAGATGTAAGATCTGAAAAAAAGGTCCGCATGGTTCACCCTTTGATAGCACAGCATTGTAATGAACTGTTGGCAGATGCAGGACTGACAAGAAGTGACACAGCAATACAGTTCTTGACCTGATTTTGCAATGATGAAGTCCCTCCATGTATATTTGGCTTCATCAAAGACATGTTAACCAAAAGAGAAATGAAAGAAGTAAAGTGTCAAGGAAAACCGAGAAGAGAAATGTTTTCCAGACTGATTTTAGATATTGACAAAAAACACAGAGCAACCCTCCTCAAAGTTGCTTCAAATAGATTTGTCGAGGACTCTGTGTTTCCTCAGGAACTCGCTCGTTTTTATTATAGAAAGCTAAAAGACTACAACAAGGCTGAAAAGTTACGGCAAAGCAAAGAGACCCCAAAAAATTATTCATTGCTGACATGCTGGGCCAAGTCCATAAGCACCATCTGAAGAACAAAGTTCGTTCTGCCAAACCGAGAGAAATTTTGCAGCGGGCCCAAAAGGCTATTGAAGCATTTGAAGATGAGGAACAACTTGCTGAAAAAGAGCATGGGAAAGGCATGAACGAAGATGGAAAGACAAAAGAATTGCGAGCTTTTAACATCAGCGGGCACTTTGGTTATTTGCAGGTTTGCAACCTTCTGTACAGTCGCCTTGTCCGTCAACACGAAGTTTGGAAGCAAATTCTCACAAAGAATGTGGCCATGGGCTCTGTCCTGGAATCACTAGGCAACAACAAACTGATCAAGTTTGATCATGAAAAAAGATGATGAATCTTACATTTTGTCAGCAAAATGCTACAAAAAGTACGTTGGAGACTCAGCACCCAAACAAAAAGACGAACTCTCACAAACCCTCCACAAACTTAAACAAAAACCGGCTGCCACCTCAGCTGGAGTGCTGTCATGTCTTAACAGAAAATGCACTGAATCAGATTTTAAAAACATTGCCGCATGGTGGAAAGAAATTTGTCAAAGTAAAGATTCCTCTAAACAGGATTTGGCCAAACTACATCCTTGCTAAGATCATGCTGGTAAATGTGAAAGAAAAACCATCCTGTTCTAACGATCAAAGTGCTTTTAAAGAGGAATCCCATCTGGCCTCCGAGACGTAACCTGAGCTTCCCATATTAGTCCTGCTTTGGTATTAGTATCCAGATGATGAAGACAAATGTGTCTCTGACCTCCGTGGATTAATTAAAAATGTTCAGCAATCCTACAAACATGAATACAAGACTCTCTTTCAGTCAAGGTACGTTCGGCCTCTGTTTTTTATTGGAACAGGGAAAGGCCTGAACAGGTTTGTTCATAGATGGAAACTTGAAATCGTTCCACAGGGCTCGAACACTAATTGGAGGAATGAGAGTGTTTTCAAAGATCCCACAGTCCAGGAAAACCTTCTCAAAGTTGAAGGAGTAGTGCGAAATTACCGTCTGTATGCAATGTTCAGAGGCACAGAGATTGAGGTCGAGGCCAACCGAACAGGCAGACTCTGGAAATCAGGTCCAGTGTCCTTTTACCTTGGATTTACCATCAAAGGACCTGTAGCTTTTAGCATCCAGAGAAGAACTACTACTAAGGGTAAGAATGTATTTTTTATCCCAAACAAATATTTATTTTGTGTCCTAGAATGACATTATTACAATCTAGCAGAACTACCAGGTTTTAAGAAATCTGAATAGCAATCTGGTTGGTCTGTAAATGCAAAGCAAAACACAATTCTACTTGCACCTAAGGTCAGCCACAACATGAAAAACTAGTGTAGAAGCAAAGTAAGGGTAGTAAAATATCATAGCAATTTTAAATATTCATAGATACTGGAAACATGAACTGCAGAAGAAAAGTCTGGTAATTTAGGTGGCCATATGATATGATCTGGTTAGCATGCTAACGTGCTAACACCTCTAGATATTGCTGTGGTTATGTTCATTAACGTTTTAAACTTTTAAATTCAAATACTTAACTACATATGGCCCCTTTATATATAAGAAAAGATTCCTCTCTGCACTGTATGGAATGTGGATACTTGCTGTGCAAGTCAACATCTACTTTACGTGATGATCTTTACTTTTCTTCAGAAAGCTGCTCTCATTCTCTGGGGATAAAAACATCAATTCAAGACAAACTCTACGAGCTACAGGCTGTGTGTAATGCTAGTGCAGCAAAACAAACAGAGGAACAGTAGATAAAACAAGATGAAGATGAGGAAAAACGATTAAAGGAAATCGAACCATTGTAGCTACGGCTAGCAAGCACACAGAACGAGAGGGACAACAAGGAGAAAAGAGACACCACAAGCAACGGTTACGACAGACAGTTAACACAGAACATTGCCCACAACTCTCCACCTCATCACTGGCATAAAGACTTTAAAATTGCTGGACAAATTGGTGAGCCTGGTCAAAAAGACAAAGCTTAGCACGGCAAATGGTCTAAGCAAGGGCTTTTCAGAACTGGAGATTGAGGATGTAGTGATTAGAGCCACAGCGCCTTATATGCAGCTTCACAGCTATTTGGAGGGTAAAGTGAACTTGACCTTACCAACATTGAGACGAATCCTCCGTTCACATTATCAGGAGAAAAGTGCAACCGATCTCTATACACAGTTGGCTTCCGATGTGCAGAGAAGAAACCCCACAGAACTTCTTCATCAGCACTCTCGGCTAGTGCAAAGAATGTTTCTCCACACTGCGTTAACTGGACTGCAGAACGGCAACATTAAGCGGAGCAGCTTATCTGGAGCAAACTGACATCTCTGAAGAACTGTTGCTTAAGAGAATGAACACAGCATGTGCCTATGAGACAGAGCGACAGATGAAAAAGAAAATGGCAGGGGAACAGAAACCCATTTCTGTTCACTCAGCACAGTCAAGTGATGCAAAAAAGACCAAAAGGGAGAGAATCAACATACCCAAACACCTATCAGTCCAAGATGAGTGTCACGTCCACATGGACTCCCCACAGGAGGATGCACTACAAATCTTCAAGCCGGACGAAAGGACTTGAAATGTGACAAGCTTGTAGAGGTAACCAAACGCACCAAAAAGTGTGCAGAACCCAACAGATCATGACATAGTGTTAGCAGGGAGAACTGTTGTTGGGACCATCCAGCATGTCCAGTAGTGGTGGGCAGATCGATCCAAATATCGATAATATCGATACCAACGTTGGTATCGAGATTGATCGATACCAAGAGATCGATACTTAAGTTTCAGTTT